>NC_142158.1:800000-1117500 GCF_024610735.1 Ursus americanus
CTCAGGCTCCTCTAAACGGGGACCCAAGGGACCATTCTCCAGGTGGACGCTTACTGAATCCACCTCAAGAAAGGGGCTTAACTGAGTGAATTCCATAGGAAACATCTGGAGGCATTTCCTTGGTCTAACCAGGCCCTCTGGTCGGGCTCCGGCCGCTCACGGGCTCGGTTAGAGGTGCAAACTGATCTCTCTGGGAGGAAAGCCAGTACCGGACACGGGAAAAGAGAAGAGTTGTTTTTTTCTAAATAACGCGACACTTCCAGGAAACCAAGAGGATGCGAAAACTGAGTCTGTCATTGCTTTCCTTTAGGACTCTGTGGGTTCCCCATCTTTCCGACCCCACCGAGCGGCACAGTTGGGAGGGTGGTCACACACAGGGGTTGTTCCGAGGATCAATCCTCGGGGGCGCCTGGGGCCCACCACCTTTAGGCAAACTGCTTGGGGCGTGAAGGGGTCGGCGAGGCCGGCGCTCCTCGGGGCTACTGTGGCCCTGCCCCCTCCCCGCCCTGGAGTTTGGAAGACACCACGTTGTGTCTCAGACGTGGCAGCGATGTGCCCCATTCTCTCGAGGAGGCTGGGGACCCATTACCCTGCCCCATGTGCGGTGATTCTTCTCATCGTCTGGTGGAGAGTCAAGGCATGAATGAATTATAGTAAAATACTTTCACGATCTCACCGTGCAGTCGTTCTGAGTAATTGTTGCTATGGATTCCGCATGGGGTGTCATTCCTTTTACTCCTTTTTTTAATGTTGATAATTAACTCTTCCTCCAGTTGCAGTTAAAACTTTGAAAACAGACACTATTTCATCTCAGCTTCCAAGCATGGAGATGCCCTTCTATCAGTGGGCCGCGTGGCCTAATGGATAAGGCGTCTGATTCCGGATCAGAAGATTGAGGGTTCGAGTCCCTTCGTGGTCGCTCCTTTCTTGCCAAAGGAGAAACGGGAACTCCTTTGTTTGACTTCCATGGGGGGACACTTGAGTACTCTTTGGAAACCTGAAAAGACCAGCCCTGGGTGGTGCTGACTTACTAATAACTTATTTTGTTATTGGCCTCTAATCACTAAATAAGAGTAAAGGAACACTGATGAATGGTTGTCAACAGTGTGTCAGGCCTGGCTTTCTGGCTGGAAGCTCTGCTCTGGAGCTGGCTGACCGTGGCCAGCAAGAGGCTGGGAGTGGTAGAGAAGCCGACTACAGACATTGCTCTGGAAAGCTGGGCTCCAAAGCGCTTCTATTTCAGAGTTACAAGTAGGAGTTTGGAGGGGGTGGGACACGGAGTCCAGAACAGGCGCTGGAAATCTGAACCCCATAGTGTCTGTGGTTTATCAAACTGAACTATCCGGGCTCAGGGATCCAATTTTTCCTGAGAATTTACTCAAAGCTACTAAGTCAATTATTCTCGATCTTTCTCGTATTTGCCTTTACTGTAAGCACAGGGTGTTGGCATCTTCCGTCACATGATTTGTGGAAAAATCCTGTGAAGGTTGACTTGATGTTGACCAAAATGGCCAGTCATCTTACCAAAACTTGGTTCGGAACCAGGGATCAGGTCAGCTCCAGGCCGTCCAGTTTGAACAACTCAGAGCCACTCAGCGGGATTATTTCAACTGCTGCTTCAATTGTTCATAAGATTTTTAACTTTCACTTTTGGGAGATTTCATGTTCCTTAAACACTGTCATTCTTTACTGTCCACTCATGTGCTTACACGCACATTGGTTTTGTTTCTCTGGAGAACCCTGACTAATACAGTCATTAAAAACAAGAAAAATCTACAAAACTGTCACAGCCAAAAACAATAACAACAACCAGAAGCCTAAAGACACCTGACAACTAAACGTAGTGTGGTGCTGTGGAACAGACAAAGGTGACGAGGCTAAAAACCAAGGAGATCTGAATAGACTATGGAATGTATTTAATAAACAACCGCTGGGCTGGCCGAGTTGGTGGAGCGTGTGGCTCTTGATCTCAGGGTCTGCTCCCAGGGTTGTCTGGAGGTGGGAAGCGGCGGCTCTGCGCCTTGGGGACGGAGGAAATCTGCGCGCCCGTGCAGGGAGGTCTGCAGAGAGAGAAAGTGAGGTTCGCAGGCTGATCCCAGCCGCGCTGCGCTTCCCTCCCAGCGCCGGCCGCTTGCTCTGAAAAAGACGCTGTAGCGACGCAGGTGTCCACGTTTGTCCTCTGTCGTCCGCCTGCGCGTATTGTCTTCAAAACCCGAGCTGCCGCCGAAACTGGCCGCCGGCACGTCTCCACAGCCGGGCGCCCACCGCCGCCGTTTGCAAGAGCGTGCAAGGCTGCCCGAGACGCGCACTTGTCGCTCGTTTTCCGTCGCGTATCGTGACTTAGTTCCCTCTGGTCTCAACTCCACACCAGGATCTGCATTCGCTCCCCGGAGCTCCCGGGGCGCGTCTTTGTATCCCCCGCCCCCCGCAGCTTCCAGGGCCTCAAAGGACGTTTTTAGGAAGGGAGCATCTGAAGACCTACAACAGGTTCAGTCGTCGTGGACGACCGGAGCTGGCAGGACGGGCAGTGGGCTCGGGCCGCCCTTGATGGGGAAGAGCTGAGGGGTTTTCGGTTCAGAATGCATTTCTGCGTCTCTTGGCACAACTGTGAGACAGGGTGCGGTCCCGAGGTTTCACGGATGGAGGACTGGCCAAGTCTTTAGACGATGCTATAAATAAGTACTATGGGGTCCTCCCGGGCTCTCACCCGGCAAGGGGGTGTAGCTCAGTGGTAGAGCGCGTGCTTAGCATGCACGAGGCCCCGGGTTCAATCCCCGGCACCTCCACTGACCGTTAGGTCCCGCCGCCTGCTCAGTTGAAGACGGTGGTCCAGTTCCCGCATTTCCCTTCCCTAAGGTGCGTGCCGTTGGGCACTTATCCATTTATGCAACCAGACTGCTGCACAAAGCAAAGCCAGAAGAGCGTGCGCCCTCAGAAGCCATCGGAAAGCTTCGCACCCTCCCTAGACTGCGGTTCTCCTTCGCTGCAAACTCTCATTATTATTAAGAAGTGGGGAAGAAAAAAGAGAAGGTGGGGGAAGGAGGTCCTTGGAAAAACTCCTTTAGATTCCCCCACCACTTTCCCTCAGCTGCGCCTGGGTCCATGGACCGGACTGCTGGCCCAGGAGACTTTTGTCCTTCCCCTTGTCCGGTCCTCACTTGCCCCTGTACCCCACCCCCCATAATTTTGATTGGGCAGCAAAAGCTCGGCCCAATCACCAGTCCTGGGGCGCTGTGATCCCAGCTTTTTCTTGTGAAGAAGTGTTTCGTCCACGGTCCGAGGGAAAAGCGCTTCTGGTGAAACTCGGAGGCTTCCAAAATCCATCGTCCAGACAGTGATTCCCAGAGGTGGGAAGAGCAGCGAGCCGCCCTCAAAGCCGCTACGGAGCTCAAGGGGGGCTAGGCCTTCCCGTGGGACGAGCGGTTTTAAGCCCACTTTCCGCAGGACGAAGAGAACCTTCTGGTTTCTTACATCCCCGGTGTAACCAGAAACAGAGGCAACGCCCGCACGAAGTGCCTCCCCGCTATCCAAAGCCTCCGCGCCGGCGAAGGTCCTCGGTGCAGAGATCTGGCCACGCGCCCCTTTCTCCCGTCTCCGTCTGGTTCCTCCTCCTGCCCCCCCCCACGTCCTGTGTCGCTTCTCCTCCACTTTTCCTTCCTGTGCCCCCCATGCGCGCGCATCGCCTCCTCCCCGCTGGACGCTCGCAGCAGCTCGGCGCACTTCAGGACGGCGGCTGCGCGTTCTAGGTTAGCGCTTCTCCCACCTGCACGGGCCGGGCGGGGGGGAGCATGTAGTTCCATAGGCCTCCCGCCCCCGCCCCCCGCCGCCAGCCTTCGCGCGCTCAGGAGCTATCAGGTGGAAGAGGGGAATTTCCAAGTCCCGAGCGGCCCCCCAGGCTCGGCAACCGCTGCGCTCGGACCCACAATCTTCACCTCCGTGTTGGAAGGTCGCTTCTGGGCGATGAGGTTATTCACCAAGTGACTTTCGCATGTCGTCTCGCCTCTAAGCGCGGGTCTCGGCGACGTCCCGGCGCCAACTGAGCCTCGCCCTGTGATTCGAGGGAGAGGAGCGGAGGCGACTGGGGCACCGGAGGGCTGATCTACAACTTACTGGGATATTCAGGAACGAACGGATTTCGCACAGGGAGGAAAGTATCCGAATGCAAAGTAAGAAAGAAGACACAGTCATTGACACAATCATTTAGGATTTCTCCCCAAACGCATATCTGGTTGCCGAAAATTTGGAAGAGGAGGTAAGTGTCTATTCTTTGTGCCCCTGTGATGCTGAGGTTTGAATATATGTCGACGAGCAGCCGATCGGGGTGGGGAGGTGGTTACAAAAGTAAGCCTGCTCCCGGGAAGCAGCTCTTGCTCTGCCTCCAGAAGGTCTCCCTGTGCTTCTTTGTGGGTCCCAGAGACAGACGGCAGAGTCCTCCAGACAAAACCACTGCCGGGTTTCCCGACCACCATGCCGGCACCAGAGTTTGCTATAGCAACGACTGATGACATACAATTACTGTTTTTTTTATTTGGGATGTTTCCTTTTTCCATCTGGATCTAACCTTCCTGAGGCAACGTTTCAGGTCCTGTTCTTTGGGGCCCTTCCTCTAGCGATTCCTGCTGGGACGACAGCCAGAAGGGTTGCAGGTGCAGAGCACGCGGTGTAATGATGTGGGAAATACGTGATGCCACCAGACGAGCCGGGAAGGAGTGACACATTCGGAGTTCCAACCTGAAGCCACCTGAGTTGGGATGGGCCATGCATGCCTGTAGTTGAGGCTTTGAGGGTCTGCAGGGCAGTTACTTCCTTCCTCTGGAAAAACGTATCCCACACACGGATGCCCTCGAGGGTTATGTGCCCAGAGTTCCGTTGCTTTATGGTGACTTCTTATCTCTCATGGCTTTTAACAGCTGCCTGAGAGATTCTCTGAGGCAGTCTCAGGGCTCCTTGCGAAATACAGTGAGGCTGTAAAGAGCAAGAGGAAAATCATGCCTGAGAATGGGTGCTTGGCAAAATGGAAGAGGGTGGTCCAAAATGGAAGAAGCTGTTTTCCACTGCTCATTACTCTGCGTCCCAGTCAGGAGGCAAGAGAATGAGAAGGAAAGTTCATTCACTTAGCCTTTGCCCTGAAATAATATAGAAAGTGGTGTGACAACAACATAGCTGAATGAGGGTAGCCCAGAGATGGCCCCGGCAGGGGTCTGTGGCTCAGCGGGCTAAGGCGGCTGTTTGGGGTTTGAGACCTGAAGGAAACCGAGCTTGTGAAGGATCCCTGCTTCCTCACCTTTTTAAAAAAACTATTATTATGTTATGTTAGTCACCATACAGTACATCTTTAGCTTTTGATGTAGTGTTCCATGATTCATTGTTTGCGTATAACACCTACTGCCCCATGCAATACGTGCCCTCCGTGATACCCATCACCAGGCTAGCCTATCCCCCCACCTCCCTCCCCTCTGAAGCCCTCAGTGTGTTTCCCAGAGTCCACAGTCTCTCCTGGTTCATTCCCCCTTCTACTTACCCCCCCATTCATTCTTCCCTTCCTTCTACCAATCTCCCTGCTATTCCTTATGTTCTGATCTCAGAGGAGCTAGGAGAAACATGGTGTTAGCTTTTCCAAATGCAGGAATTTAGACATCGTCTTTTAAAGTTTGACTCCACATTGTAAAGCATCCTTTTCTAATACAAAAGGTAACATGTAAAAGCTTTGCAGAGATAAATGGAACGATTCTGGTGCATTCACCCAACATGCGATTTGCACAGAAAACAAAGTGCAGAGCATTAATATTCCATATTCTGTAGCTTGTACCAACTCTTTGACAAGTGCTGTTTGCTTAAATACAAGCAGCTTAGATATTTGTCCTTATTCCCACCGAAACACCTTTGGCCACATCTTCCTCCGCACATTCGCTGTAGTGCTACACGGACGGGGTGTTCATTCATTTAAAGATTTGGGAACAAAAAGAGTTCAGCGAGGGAAGGTCGAAGGTAAAGGAATTTGAATCCGTCGTCTGCCAGTGTTTCTGAGATTGAGGTCGAGGGGCTGGTGCGGAGTCAGTGGGAGCCCTTCCAGCACACGTTGTCTGTGAACTTCTCGTGAAAGTCAACGTGGTAGGGAATACCGGGAACGTGCTGCCAAATTCCAGGGTCCGTCCTTTACGGCCCGCGGGCGCTCGCGCATCGGCGCGCGGCTTGCCATCTCCAGCTCCCAGATGATGCTCTGACGTCCGCTAGGCGCGGGTCTCCGTCGCCCCTGACGCTTGCGGGCCGCGCCCGGATCCCCGTCCCGCAGAAGCTGGGCCCGCGCCCGCACACCGCGGCTCCTGGCGCTCCCCGAGCCGGGGAGGGGGGCAGGGGAGACCTGCCCCTGCGCCTCGGACCCCGCAGTGCTCGCAAAACCTAGGCAACTTCACAGATCTTTTCTGGATTCTGCCAAATGAGACCTAAAGTGCGTGGGTCTGTGGATGTGCCCGCAACTTGGTGTTCCAGGCGGCGTTGCGGCCGGCGAGGGCGCTTTTCCCCTTCTCTCTTCTGCGAATGTTCGCATCTTGGGTGGCATCAAGTCCCATTGAGTGGACATGGCATAATATTGAAGGGAACGCATTGAACTATTATTTTAGTGGGAGCAGGGGAAACATGGTGAAGAGCACGAAAAAGCACGGATGGAGGAGCCGGGGGTCGAACCCGGGGCCTCGTACATGCGAAGCACGCGCTCTACCACTGAGCTACACCCCCAGCCGCTGAGGCCCCCCTGGGGATCCTCTATAACATTAAAGTGTCCCTGTCGCTCACATATTTCTGTTGGACTAGATTTCAGGAAGCACCTTTGTCGTGAAGTGGTAGAGGTCAGCGTGCAGTTTGAGCCCCTTAATGGGAGATTTAAGAGTTCAGTTCAAGGCCGTTGGAGGAATTCTTTTCCTTTTCCTCTCCATTGTTTCCAGCTTTTGTATGGAAACCCACTGGAGCTTCGCAGGAGCACGCTGGTGTGCGCTCCTCCACTCCTCGCAGCCTGCTGGTGGCTGGACTGGCTTCTGAGCATCCGCGTCGGGGGCAAACTCAGGCTGCAGCAAAACGAGAAAGCCACACAGGTATGCGGTCCGGTGATTTTTTCAGTCCGTCCTAATCTCACCAGGCAACCTCCGAGGCTCTTGCAAGGGTCTGCTAGATAAATAAAACCACGAATTTAACAATGACAGGCCAGGGAGGAATTGGGGAACAAGGTCGACTGACGCGGGAGTTGGACTCTTGCTGGAGTCTGAGACTTGGTACTTAGGAAGGACTGCAGCTTGCACCGGGCAGGAGGTGATGCCTTCCGCAAAGAATGGTAAATGTAAGAGGAGGGTGAGAATTCTGTTAGTTTGGTGTTGTTGGTTTGTTGGTTTGTTTTTGCTTTGGGGGCGTAGGTGGAGCGATAAGGGGGAGACGTAGAGTTTGGGTTTGGATATGACATAATTAGAGTCTGAGTCTGGGATTCCGCAGACTTCTCTGAACCGGAGTTTCCGACATTCACGTGGCTGGGAGGAGAGGGCGTCTCAGAAGTGGGTAGAGTAAGGACTTAAAGTCATCCATCAAGACCAGTAGATAAAGAACTTATTATTGGTGTTGATGAAAAATGAAAAAAAAATGAGATTGCTCCTAGACTGATCTCATTTTAAGAAAATTTATCCTCCTTGTTGTGGTCTTACATTTTCCTTAGAACACCAGTAAAAGTCCCATTTCCTACCAGCAGCTCCCCGGTAAGGTGATTGTCTCTTCTTTCTCCCTCCTTGGGAACCTGTGACTACTTTAGTTACATAATGCCATGTGTCAAACTTCTCAAAGTCAAGGGACTTTAAACAACCACCAATTACATTGGCTCACAGTTGCCTGGGTCAGAAGTTTTGGCTGGGCCGTCTTCTGCTCCTTGGAGCTGGGGTCGTTCACTGCTCTTCATTTAGCTGGTACCAGGGTTGGACTCGAAGGTCCCAGGAGGCTCCACTCCGGGGCACCAGCACGACCCTATGTGGTTTTCTGTTCACGTTTCTCTCCCCATTCTAGCGTGGGCTTTCTCGTAGCATGGTGACCCCATCGTGGTCAGACTCCTTGCAGAGCAGCTTCTGAGAGGGGCTATTTCCTGTGCAAGGACATAGCATCAATTCCTCTAGTCCCCAAAGGACCATCTTTGAGCAGAAATAGTCCACAGGGGCTGGTTTATTGAAAGGGAGGGTCTCCTGCCTCCAACACACACCTAGTGCAGAGCACCTGGTTCTCAACTTTTTCAGGTACAGGGGAATGGGGAGGAAACAAGGAGATGGCTGACTTCCCAGGAGCCAAGACCTCTCCATCACGTGGATTTATCTGAGAGCGAAGCGTTCTGTATTGCGGGGGATGAACACTACTTTGTCTCCAAAATTAAAGCAGCTCGACAATGGGATTTTCCTCACTTTGTCATTTTTCAGGCTCTTACTGAAGAAACGAAAGTCCGTGTTTGAATTCATGTGCTCTATTCCTGGTATGTAATAAAGGATCGTGAATACTTGTTTGTCCAAGGCATTCAGTTTCCAGTCCAAAGTCTTTTTCCAGACAGTTGGAATCCTGCTCACATCACCCTAATTTTTCTCATGCCTTTGTCTTTAGGATTAGTTGTTCTGGCTAAGGAAATTGCACGGGTCTCTCCCTCTCTCTCTCTCCTCCTCCTCTTCCCTCCCCTTCTCTCCTCCACTCATCCCTTCTCTCTCCTTCTCTCTCTTCCTCTTACTTCGGATCTTCCTTTTTAAAAATCCTATTGTAAAATGATAGTCCAGGTGACAAAGCTGGCTGCATTGAGGAATGTTGAATAAGTCTTTTTTTTTTCCCTTTCTTCTTTCCGATGTGGCACATAATCGTTTTTATTTTCCATGTGAGCAGAAAACAGAATTAACAAAATACAGAAACAGAAAAGATTTGGCATCCAGGAAGGAGTGTAGGGATACGGAGCACATTGGAGATAGGAAAATAGGAAGTGCCCTTGGAGGTGCCGGGGATCGAACCCGGGGCCTCATGCATGCAAAGCATGCGCTCTACCACTGAGCTACACCCCCAGGCAAGAGCTGCTTGCTTTATGATATATTAGGAAATATGACTATCTTCTGTACTCTTTGGCAAGGCCATGTGTGTGTGTGTGTGTGTGTGTGTGTGTGTGTGTGTGTGTGAGAGAGAGAGAGAGAGAGAGGGAAAATTTACTCTGTTAATGACACCAGTTCTACAATTTCTGAATTGGATTTTTTTTTTGGCTAGACTCAAGTATAATGAATTCTAAGGCCAAATTGATACCATTCCTGCTCCTAGGTTCTTCCCAGCCATGGTCAGTCTTCTCTAAGAGCTTCTTACCATCCTAATGCCTGTGTTTTGTTTTGTTTTGTTTTGTTTTGTTTTGTTTTGTTTTTGAGAACCACTTCTCCAGAAAAATCTCAGGTTGGGACTTTCACTTGTCTTCATTCTTTTTCTCTATGGTGTCTTTCTCCTCCATAGATCACTCTACCTAATCTTCATTGACCATCTTGTCCATACCCACCTCTTCAAGTGTCTTTCGTCTGTAATTACTCTCTTCCTCCACTTTCTACACTGAACCTTGCCTTACTTACCAGCCATCTTCAAGACCAGGATATCTTGCTCTAGAAAACCAAAACAGCACATTGACAGCCTATATGCAGAATGAAAATAATTATTCCTTGTTTCCAATTGTGTTGTGTCCCTCAATTTCATATCTTGAGAAATGGTCTTCACCCTACAGATGGTTGGCAAGTCTAGAAAAGAGAAAGAAAGGGAGGAAGGGAAGGAAGGAGGGGGAGAGAGAGAAAGTTGGCGTAAGAAAGAGAGAGGAAGAAAATGTTTGAGTTCAGCTTCCTTCCTACTCATCGCTGCCTCTCCATTCCCAAGCAACCACTGACCTAATTCCTGTCACTGATTAGTTTGCATTTTCTAAAGTTTTATACAAATGGAATTGTATCATATTTACTTTTTTGGTTTTACTTCTTTCACTCATCATAATTATTTTGAGATCACCCATGTTTAATGTATCAATAGTTTATGCCATTTTATGCTGAATAGTATTCCATGGTATGGATATATCACAATTTGTTTCTCCGTTCACCCATTTAAGATAAGCATTTGGGTTGTTTCCAGTTATTGGCTATTATAAATAGAGCTGATATGAGTATTTGTATACAAGAATTTGTATGGACATAATAGTTTTATTTTTTTCTGTTGGATACATATTTAGAATTTGAATGGTTGGATCATGGGGTTGGTACATCTTCAGCTTTTTAAGAAACTGCCAAACTGTTTCAAAGTAGTACTCTTTTTCAGTACTGCTAATGGGGTATGAGAGTTTCATTTCTTCTGCATTGTTACCGACATTTGGTATGGCTAGCGTTTGTAAATTCAGCCACTCTTATAACTGCAATGGTACATCACTACGGTCTTAATTCGTGTTCCCTTAATGACGGATATAGAGCGTCTTTTATCTGCCGTCCTTATAGCTTCTTTGACAAAGTCTCTGCTTAAATATTTCGTATTTTTAAATCAGGTTTTCTTATTGTTGGCTATTTAGAGCCCTTTATATGTTCTAGACATAAACCCTTTATCAGATACATGGTTCGCAAAGGTTGTCTTCCGGTCTGTGACTTGTCTTTCTGTTCTTTTAAACATGCTTACACAGAGCAGGATTTAACATTTTTTGATGAGGTTAAATTTATCAAATTTTATGCTTTTGTTGTCATAGCTACAAAATATTTCTCTGACCCAAGGCCGCAAAGATTTTCTCCTATGTATGGGATCCCACGAAATTTTTTCTTTAGTTTCCTTAATTTTCTGCGATGTGTCTGGGTTAACCGGCAAGAAGCGGAAGAGCAGGAAGCCTTTCTATTGGAACCCCCTTACCTCTCCGGTGTCTCCCTCCTCCCCCTACCGCCCCACGCTGCCAGGAATTGGGTCCAAGCGATAAAGGCGGAAGACAATAGGTCCCCCAAATTTCTGGGTGGATACAGTTAGACAGCAGCACTTGAAGAATCTGAAATCTCCTAAAATGGAAGTTGTAAACAATCCATGTATTGAAAAATAAATATCTGGAAACACCATCTGCAGGTGGCCGAAATAGCTCAGTTGGGAGAGCGTTAGACTGAAGATCTAAAGGTCCCTGGTTCAATCCCGGGTTTCGGCAGGTTGTTTTTGTTGCCCCCCCCCCCAGGGGCAGGCGGTTCCCGCAACCCTGAGACCTGTGTTTGCCACCTTGAAACGTCATAATAATTACACCTTGGAATTTGCGTTTTGTAAGTGATGTTCAATGGGACAACTGAACTAGGCGTCTGAACAAAGGGAATGAGTGCGATATGCGCTCTGGCTTTCCTTGCTTCTCTTTCTGCAAACAGCGCTTGCCCTGCCCCATGAACCTTGACGTGTGAGATAAAGGTGAACAATAATATTCATACTGATAATTCACAATGTGCATTCCACTTAACTAGAATGACATTAAATAAGCAAATGAGAAATGCATTAACAGGTCGAGAGAGACAAGGAAGAAAGGGGAAAAAAAACTTTATATTTTATTGCTACTTTTAATGAAACTTTCCCTCTCCTTTAAAAAAAATTAAATAATCTATTTATTTACTTATTTGCTGGGCTACAGGGACGGTCAAGAGGAAGAGTCGATGTTGGGGTGAAAGCCACAAACCACTGCTTACACATGCCCCCAAGAGCGACGGCGTTGTACCTCAGATTCTTATTTCAAAATAATTAAAGCGAGCCCTTACAAGCACAGAGGTAGAAATTCTGGATTTCTGTTAGAGCTCAGCAAATATCAGCCCCGAGTTTACACCCCGGAGGGAGGAGCAAGTCTTCTGGCTGGAATACAGCCGGTGGAGACCACCAGCGCAGGGCCAAGCTGGCAGTGGCCGCAGGCTTCCTCTCCTGTTTTGAGTAAGGGCCCTTACATTCTCATTTTGCACGTGGCCCGGCCGTTATGTGACCCGTGCTGATGACCATTCAATCAACATTCACAATATGCTTTCACACATTTCTGGGGTTGAATACACCTGCCTCCGCGCCCCCGCCCGGCTCCCCACACACCTGCAGTTGAGTTATAATCTCAAGAGCACTGGCAAGTACGGTATTAACATTCACGCCCACGGAGCTCCCTCTCTGAACTTCGATGAGTCCGCGCACGAACTGCATGAAATCAGGATTAGAATACCCGACATAACATTCACGGGCAATCCCAAGGGAACTTGTGGTTTGTATTTACAAGAAAACACATCAAGAAAACAGGGTAGCACAGCCTTGTTTTGCGTGGCTGTACCAAGATCAGCTCCCTTTTGTGTCCAAGGCCTTGGGACGCTACCTGTTACGTCCACAGTCGGGGATGGCGGGGTGAAGGTTGGGGAGTAGTGTGGAGGGAGGCCTTCGCAATTTTTATTGCGAAATAAAAACGGCTAATCCAAGTTTACAAAAACAGGCGGAATACCTCTGGGTGGAACGAGCAAGCCTGTAAACACAGCAGCTACCCAGGCCCCGCTGGGATTCGAACCCAGGATCTCCTGTTTACTAGACAGGCGCTTTAACCAGCTAAGCCACGGAGCCCCCGCCAGCGAGCTGCTGCAATTTCTTGCATGCGGGTATGATTTTGCACCGCAGCCGTGTTTCTGAGAGACCCCCCCCCCCCTTTCTCGGGCTTTCATCGGCTCGGAGCCGCCCGGGCGTGAACAACCGTGACCCACGCAGGGGTTCAGTGGTCTTGTCGCTGCTTCGCTCTGCACGACTTCTCTGCACTCGGAGCCTCGACGCGGCCTCGGGGAAGCTCGCGCAGACGGAGGGGAAGGCGCTCTGCGCAGACACCCCCGAGAGCGCAGAGACGCCGGCGCGGGAAGCCGCACAGGCCCGTTTTGTCGGGGACCGGACGGGCGACAACGCGTCAGGGCCTCAGAGCTTCTTCTCCCTCTTCCGCTGGCGCCAGAGGTGGGCGGCGAGCCCCCAGGCCCCAAGACGACCCTGCGGACCAGGCCCTGCGCCTGCGGGCGTCCTGCGTCGTCGCGCGGGGGCCCTGCTCTGCTCCTGAGGTCCGAGCCGCTGCCACCGGCGCTCGGCGGGGCTTCGGGGGCGGCAGTCTGCAGAGACCCCCCGGGAGACGGGCCCGCGTGGAGACAGAACCCCAGACCCGCAGGACCAGAGGGAAGACGGGCCCGGGCACTGCGCCCCGGTCTTCTCCCAACGCGGCGGTCGGAACCCTGCAGCCGGGCGTCTAACACTTGGTTTTGAAAACCCCAAAGTCGACACCCTCCCATCGGATACCGGGCTGCGGTGGGCGGTCGCTACCAAAGGGGGACAACCGGAGGGGACGGCAGGTGCCCCTCCTGCTCCGCCCGCCTCGCCTTCTGCGAAGTCCTGCGGCCGTGGGCTCTGCCAAGTTACGTTTTCTCACTTTGCTGACGTGTTGTCATGAGAGTCTAGCCGGGCGATGTTCATGTAGATCGTATTCCTTCAGCAGATGTACACCGTCCCTGGATTCCATTGCTCAGCGTTTCCGGAGAGAATGACAGACGAAAGAACGAAAAGAAGAGAAAAATGTCGAACCTCAACAGGTATTTCCTTTGGTTTCTTTTATTCTCTGAGAGGTGCCTGGGTCTACTCGCCAGATGCCCAGGAGCGGAAGGCTGCAGCTTTACCCCACCATCGCCCTCTCCCGCCCCCTCCTCCACCTGCCACCCCCCGCTGCCGGGACCCCCGCCCCCTCTCGCACCCCTCCTCCACCTGCCACCCCCGCCGCCGGGACCCCCGCCCCCCTCCCGCACCCCTCCCGCACCCCTCCTCCACCTGCCACCCCCGCACCCCTCCTCCACCTGCCACCCCCGCCGCCGGGACCCCCGCCCCTCTCCCGCACCCCTCCTCCACCTGCCACCCCCGCCGCCGGGACCCCCGCCCCCTCTCGCACCCCTCGTCCACCTGCCACCCCCCGCCGCCGGGACCCCCGCCCCCTCTCGCACCCCTCCTCCACCTGCCACCCCCCGCTGCCGGGACCCCCGCCCCTCTCCCGCACCCCTCCTCCACCTGCCACCCCCGCTGCCGGGACCTCCGCCCCCTCTCGCACCCCTCGTCCACCTGCCACCCCCCGCCGCCGGGACCCCCGCCCCCTCTCGCACCCCTCGTCCACCTGCCACCCCCGCCGCCGGGACCCCCGCCCCCTCTCGCACCCCTCCTCCACCTGCCACCCCCCGCCGCCGGGACCCCCGCCCCTCTCCCGCACCCCTCCCGCACCCCTCCTCCACCTGCCACCCCCGCACCCCCTCCTCCACCTGCCACCCCCGCCGCCGGGACCCCCGCCCCCTCCCGCACCCCTCCTCCACCTGCCACCCCCGCTGCCGGGACCCCCGCCCCCTCTCGCACCCCTCCTCCACCTGCCACCCCCGCCGCCGGGACCCCCGCCCCCTCTCGCACCCCTCCTCCACCTGCCACCCCCGCCGCCGGGACCCCCGCCCCCCTCCCGCACCCCTCCTCCACCTGCCACCCCCGCACCCCTCCTCCACCTGCCACCCCCGCCGCCGGGACCCCCGCCCCCTCCCGCACCCCTCCTCCACCTGCCACCCCCGCTGCCGGGACCCCCGCCCCCTCTCGCACCCCTCGTCCACCTGCCACCCCCCGCCGCCGGGACCCCCCGCCCCCTCTCGCACCCCTCGTCCACCTGCCACCCCCGCCGCCAGGACCCCCGCCCCCCTCCCGCACCCCTCCCGCACCCCTCCTCCACCTGCCACCCCCGCCGCCGGGACCCCCGCCCCCTCCCGCACCCCTCCTCCACCTGCCACCCCCGCTGCCGGGACCCCCGCCCACCTCCCGCACCCCTCCTCCACCTGCCACCCCCCGCCGCCGGGACCCCCGCCCCCTCCCGCACCCCTCCTCCACCTGCCACCCCCCGCTGCCGGGACCCCCGCCCCCCTCCCGCACCCCTCCTCCACCTGCCACCCCCGCCGCCGGGACCCCCGCCCCCTCTCGCACCCCTCGTCCACCTGCCACCCCCCGCCGCCGGGACCCCCGCCCCCTCTCGCACCCCTCCTCCACCTGCCACCCCCCGCTGCCGGGACCCCCGCCCCTCTCCCGCACCCCTCCTCCACCTGCCACCCCCCGCTGCCGGGACCCTCGCCCCCTCTCGCACCCCTCCTCCACCTGCCACCCCCCGCCGCCGGGAATCCGACCGACCCGCGCACACGTGGAAGACGGTGGGCTCCGAGTCTTTCTGGGTCGGCAAAGATACCCGACACCGAGACAGTCACACTTAAGGGCTCTAAACCACCCGAAACGCCGGGTGAGCGCAATGCGAGCATTGAAGGGGGAGGGGGAGGGGCAAGAAGAGGCTGTCAGGAGGCGGCCGAAATAGCTCAGTTGGGAGAGCGTTAGACTGAAGATCTAAAGGTCCCTGGTTCGATCCCGGGTTTCGGCAGACCGAGCCTTTTGGTCCCTGCGCGGGTCGCTGCGGTTCCCGGGAGCCCAGGACTGTGGATGAAGGCTGTGAGGCTGTGACTTTATAGGTGCGCGCTGAAATTGGAACGTCATGAATTTCGGGTCTCACGAAATGCTGTTCTTCCTTCACTTTCTCCAACTTTTGGAGCGGTGACCGGCGCCGGCTGCTTTCCCGCGGCGTCCGAGCGCGGCGTGCTCACGGTCGTGCCCCCTCCTGCCGCGGCCGCCGCGCGCCACGTGCCGCAGTGACGGGTCCACAGCGCTGCCAGGCCCCGCGCGCCCGCCCGCCTTCCTACCCGCGCGCGCACGCGGACGCAGCAAGGGCCCGGGTCACGAGCTACGCCCAGCCGCGCACGGTGTTCTCTGTGCAGCCACCGCCTTAGCTCGGCTGACGGTATCCACGGCACGTTCAACCGCCCTGGGCTCCCGGGAACCGCAGCGACCCGCGCAGGGACCAAAAGGCTCGGTCTGCCGAAACCCGGGATCGAACCAGGGACCTTTAGATCTTCAGTCTAACGCTCTCCCAACTGAGCTATTTCGGCCGCCTCCTGACAGCCTCTTCTTGCCCCTGCCCCTCCCCCTCCCCCTTCAATGCTCGCATTGCGCTCACCCTGCGTTTCGGGTGGTTTAGAGCCCTTAAGTGTGACTGTCTAGGTGTCGGGTATCTTTGCCGACCCAGAAAGACTCGGAGCCCACCGTCTTCCACGTGTGCGCGGGTCGGTCGGATTCCCGGCGGCGGGGGGTGGCAGGTGGAGGAGGGGTGCGAGAGGGGGCGAGGGTCCCGGCAGCGGGGGTGGCAGGTGGAGGAGGGGTGCGGGAGAGGGGCGGGGGTCCCGGCGGCAGGGGTGGCAGGTAGACGAGGGGTGCGAGAGGGGGCGGGGGTCCCGGCAGCGGGGGTGGCAGGTAGACGAGGGGTGCGAGAGGGGGCGGGGGTCCCGGCGGCGGGGGTGGCAGGTGGAGGAGGGGGCGGGAGAGGGCGATGGTGGGGTAAAGCTGCAGCCTTCCGCTCCTGGGCATCTGGCGAGTAGACCGAGGCACCTCTCAGAGAATAAAAGAAACCAAAGGAAATACCTGTTGAGGTTCGACATTTTTCTCTTCTTTTCGTTCTTTCGTCTGTCATTATCTCCAAAAATGCTGAGAAATTTTAATGATAGGGAACACTAACTTTGAACAAAATGTTATCCCCAAGGATAATTCTTCTAATTATTATTAGTAATAATAATTGTACTCGACTATTATTATACTTTAATTTCATTTTTAAAAGTGGAATTTTGGGGCGCCTGGCTGGCTCAGTCAGTGGAGCGTGCGACTCTTGATCTTGGGGTTGTGAGTTTGAGCCCCACATTGGGTGGAGAGATTACTAAAAAAAAATAAAATCTTTAAAAAAAAAAAGTGGAATTTTTTTCTCTCTTGTTATATAAGTACCTATATCCTTGATTTTGCCGTGCGACCTGCAAAATCTAAAATATTTACTTTTTGGCCATTTACAGAAAAATTTTGTGGAAACTTCCGGTCTAGAGGACTGTCTTCACCGGGTCCTTGAGGAATGTGTTGGTGAGGACAGCAGCCTCCTTCCTGACAAGCCTCTGCGGTAGGTACTCTCTGCTGTCCAGGAGTGGCAGTCGCAGATGCTACAGTTAGAATGACTCCCCAAATCCAGTTGTGATGACGGGATGCTGGAGGGGCTGTGCATGTCTATTCTAACCAGGCATCCTGGATCTTGGGAAATAACTCTGAGGCAGATTCAGGGATTCAAACAGACCTGCAGTAAAATACACCCGATTCTATTGATCACATGACCTCTATAAGCCACCTCTGACCGGCAGACCGCAGTGGCATTTCGTGTTCCAATATTTAATATCGGTTCACAGTCACGTTCAATAATATCCAAACTTTCTGTTTCCAGCACACAATTGCCTTGATAAGTGGACTTTTTTTGGAGAAGGCTAGAAAAGAAATATTTGCCATATACATTTTTAGCTGTGTACCAAGTTCCCTTCTCACATGGAGCCAGTCTCCTCTTCGTTCAAGGAGATCTGGATTGGATTCCTGACATGTGAGATATGAAGTGAGGAAAGGCCAGCTGGAAGCCACGAGTTCTCGCTACCCACCCAAATAATAGACACGAAGGATATCGCAGTCCTGGAAGAATTCTAAAGATAAGTGCCATCAGTAAGAAAATGTACGGGCTGGTGGTTCTTACCACGTCTCCATCCAGTTTGCCTGTTTGGCCTGTGCAGAAGACAGAGTCATCATGGAAAGTGGCAGCAGACTACTGTGAATTTGAGGACATGGTGATTTTGATTCCAGCTGCTGTCCCAGCCATGATTTCCTCACTGGAACAAATCATCGTAGCCACTGGTACGTGACATGCTCCTATTGCTGTAGAAAATAGTTCATTCTTTATGCTGATAGAAACTGACCACTGTGTGGGGTTGAATTCTGTCTCTCCAAAATTGTATGTTGAAGTTTCAACCCCCTGGACCTCAGTCTGTGGCTGTATTTGGAGATAGGACCTTTAAAGAGACAATTAAGGTACAATGAGGTCATATGGGTGAGCCCTAGTCCAGTATGACTTATTGTTGATAATCATTCTTGATAATGTTGCTATAAACATCGGGGTGCATGTGCCCTTTCAAATCAGTATTTTTGTATCCTTCAGGTAAATACCCAGTAGTGCAATTGCTGGGTCATAGGGTAGCTCTATTTTCAACTTCTTGAGGACCCTCCACACTGTTTTGCAAAGTGGCTGCAGCAGCTTGCGTTCCCACCAACAGTGTAGGAGGGTTCCCACAGGGCGTCTCCTATAACTGAAGAAGGTTTATGGGTGGTTCTGCGTCATATGCTGGCGCCACACAAACCGAGAAGCTTCCAAGGTACCTGGAGGCCAGTGGCAAAGCAAACCTTCCCGGTGGGCACATCAAGCAAGACACCCGGCTGCTTTGCCTGCAAGGACGAATGTGAGGTAGAGGTCTACGCTAATTAATGAGAAATAGCTAATAGTTCGGGTGGATGAGTAGAGGTTCGGAAGGGAAATTATTGGTAAAGTGGTGACAAAGAAGTGTGGGAAGGAGGCAGAGGGACAGATTTCCCCAAATGTGCAGAATCTAAGGATAGTTGTTTCCCCATGAATGCTCCCCAAACAGCAGCCTCCTCAGCGGGGAATCTTCATAGGCAGGTGAACAAGACGACCCATCCTGATGGAGGACGCCTGTAAGCTTCTCCTTAGTCATCCCTGTCCTTGTCCAGTGAGCTGATGAACAAAGTGGCCGTGGTGACAGGGATGAAGGCCGTGGATGGGCTCAGAGCGTGGAGTTTTATACAGCGAAATAGATCTGGTTCAGCCTCTAAATGACCAAACTACCAGCATTACAGACACGCCCTGGGCCTCCGTATGCTATCATTCCACGGGAGAGCCAGGTTCAGCACCATGGACCACGTCCGAACTAGAGGGCCAGTGTGTATTTTCACCCCAGTAGAAACTTACCCTGGATACAGTTTTGCCTTTACCTCTCACAGGGCTCCTGCCGAACTACCGTCCACGAAATTACTGCGTGTCTTAGGTCCCACGGCGCTGTGTCTGAGATAATACGCCATTTTACAGCAAAGGAAGTATGGCAATGGGCTAATATTCCGGAGTTTGCTGGTCTCCCCATGTTGCCATCACTCTGAAGCAAGCACCTGGCCTGACTGGACGGTGGAATGACCTTTGCAGTACTTGGTTATGGTACAAGCCAAGAGACAACATTTCCTGGGAGCTAGGGTAGTGACATGGAGGAGGTGGTCAGTGTCTGAGTCAGCGAGCAGGACGGCACTGTCTCTCTCTCATCGGGATTTACTGTTGCAGGAATCAGAGGCAATGGCGTGGCGTCCTTTCCCCCTTTCCCTGTCACAGCTGATGGCCACAGGAACGTTCTGCTTCCTGTCCACGGCACTGACAACCTTCATTCTGACTCCAAAGCCTTTACATGTTTCTTCCAGCGCTCTCTATGTGAGTGGAACTTGGTACAACAGGCATGATTTTATTTAAAGAGCTAAAAACAGCTGGGGAGGCAGTTTTCGAGGCGGATGCCGAGGAGAACTTGAAGACGTGAAATCCCTACATTCCCTCTGCCAGTGCTCTGAAGAATTCACCTCAGGAACTGGGTGGGGGATGATGTGGTCTATTAGACTGTGTGAACGAGCGGAGGGATGAGAATTCTTTAAGACAAAAACAGTACCTTTCCTACATCCAGTAAGGATGGGAGGCCTATTCTGGTTACACCAGAACGGTGTGGGTCACTGACCCCTGACTTCCTCCTCCACTTTTCTCAACCGTGGAAGCACCAAGCTGATGGAAAGAGTGATTAGTTCTCTTCTGTGGAGTTCACTTGCGTAGGAAGAGTCGTGATCCACGGCTCACTGCTTCGGTGACTGTGCAGGATAATCTGCAGTTGGAGGGAGAAGGGTAGAGAAGAAGGGGGCTAGTCCCCGGGCAGATTTGCTTCTCCTTGATCTGCAGCTGTGGCACTGACCCAGGCACAGTTGAAAAAATAGTGCCTTTTCAGAGATAATTGACTGAGAATCTCTTATTGCTTCTTTCTCTTCCTATTCTTTTCCTCTCGCGCACCTCCATCTATCGCCAACGGAACAGAGCACTCACGCTCGATCTGGGGCTGCCGTGTCTGTGGTCTCTGGTTCCGCAGATCCTGCGTGAGCTGGACCTCTCGTTTTTGTTTTCTTCACTCAATGTTCCTTGGGAGGACAGGCATTGTCAGTAATGATGGGGCCCATGGAGTTGAAATGGGTCAGGAGCAAAGGCAACCCATAGAGGGCATGCATCTAACTTTGATATGAGCAGGAAAAAGTGAGTCAATTAATACGAAGACAGGAAAGTGAGAAAAGTTTGTCTTGAGAGACTGAAGGGGAAGGGCAGGAATGGTGGTGCTAGAAATTGAACCCAGCACATCATTTCATGCTCTCCACCGCTGAGCTACGCTCTCTGATAATCCAAGAAGTTCAGAAAAATACTGTCTCTGCTGACTTCTATTATTTGCTACTGGTCTCCATGAAATGAGTGTAGACATGGAGATAAGGACTTAAAAATGTTGTAGAATCTTTTACTAGCTCTGACCCTCAAGTGCGTGCCCAGGGGACCTGATGCATCTCACCGTGTGGGGTCTGGCACAGGCTGTCCAACTGCTCAGTGAGTAGAATGCAGAGAGAGCAGCAGGCTGGTACAGGGAGGTGAAACTTCGCCTCTACCCGTCGTAGGTTTTCAGCTGGGACTCTTTAACACAAGGTAGATTAACGAGAGAAAAACACAGTTTATTAGCATGCACAGATCGTATCACACGGGCACGGGATTACCCCAAGTGCACAGTAACTGAAAGTGGCAGCTTAGAACTTCTCAGCATCTTCTACAAAGAACAGTACATGTGCAGAGAAATGACAGGACAGAGGAAAGCAGTTTCAGGCTCCAAGTGTAGCAAACTGGGAAGGTGAACACATGGGAGGAAAGTACTGGAGGTTTGTTTGCAGATCCCTCTGGCGCCTCTCTGGGCGGGTAAGTGTCAGTCTCCTGAAAAAGGAGGATTTATGTCCCGACTTTAGGCAGAAGTGGGGGAAGGGCAGATAGAGCTTTTCTTGTGTTTGCTGCTTCTTAACTGCCTTCTGTTCAAAGTGATTTTTATGTCAAAGTGGTATATTTTAGGTGACATGTTTTGGCTTCCTTCCCTTCACACGTCATGTGTATGGGGCCATGTTATGTCATGTGATATTTTAGGGTTAATTTGTCAACTAATCCAAAAGTGTATGAAGACCTGAGAAGTTACAAGTATGTCTTTTTGGATCTTGTTATATTTAAATGCTTTCAATTAAGTCCATTTTTAAAATTTACAGTTTAACATTGGTAGCTAAATTAGAATTTTAAAGTTATGTCATTTATCAAAATAGGAAACACTAGCCAATGGAAAAAAGACAGGCTCTTCAACAAGTGGTGCTGGGAAAATTGGACAGCCACATGCAGAAGAGTGAAATGGACCATTCTCTTAGACCATACACAAAGATAAACTCAAAATGGATGAAAGACCTCGTGTGACACAGGAATCCATGAAAATCCTCAAGGAGAACATGGGCAGTAACCTCTTCATCATCGGCCACAGCAACTTTTTGCAAGACACGTCTCCAAAGGCAAGGAAAATAAAGCAAAAATGAACTATTGGGACTTTATCAAAATAAAAAGGTTTGCACAGCAAAGGAAACAGTCAACAAAACTAAGAGGCAGCCCATGGAATGGGAGAAGATATTTGCAAATGACATAACAGATAAAGGGCTAGTATCCAAAATCTATAAAGAACTTATCAAACTCAACACCCCAAGAACAAATAATCCAATCAAGAAATGGGCAGAAGACATGAACAGACATTTCTCCAAGGACCACATACAAATGGCCAACAGACACATGAACAAATGTTCCACATCACTCGTCGTCAGGGAAACACGAAGCAAAACCACAAGGAGGTACCACCTCACACCAGTCAGAATGGCTAAAATTAACAAGCAGGAAAGGACAGTTGTTGGCGAGGATGTGGAGAAAGGGGAACCCTCTTCCACTGTTGGTGGGAATGCAAGCTGGTGCAGCCACTCTGGAAAACAGTATGGAGGTTCCTCAAGACGTTAAAGATAGAGCCACCCTATCCTTGATGAAATTAGGTTTTCATATCTGGATCTTTATGACCTTAGTTTTCATCTGCTTTCAGATTTTAGTATTCTAATCTCAGCAGTGAACTTATCCTTCAAGAATGTTTAATATTGTTCTTTCCTGGAGCCCTTAAAATTTAGACATTCCAGACAGGGGCAAAACTGCACCAGCGATGGCATGTTATCTGCAAGGCTGTCTGGCAGTAAGAAAAATTAACAGACTCAGTTAAAATGACCAGAGATGTTCAGTAATGTTCCCCACGTCACCGGAGAAACCAAGATGGCCTAAGGTGAAATAGTTTCTCATACAGCAATCACATCACGCCCCCCCCCATGCGCGCGCACGCGCACACACACACACACACACACAGATTCTTCTACGGCCCTTTCATGGCGGCTCTGACTGACCTTCACCTACGCGCACACATACAAAGCCTCTAAGCAGGAATGAACTAGACTGTTGCCATGTAGCATATCGGAATTCTTGCCCTCCAACTTTTCTAGACTTTCCCAATTCAACTTTAGATTTTTAGGGGCATCTGGGGGGCTCGTTCAGGTGGGTGTCTGACTCCTGGTTTCGGTTCAGGTCGTGATCTCAGGGTTGTATGATCAAGCCCCAGCTTCGGCTCTGCACTTAGCTCAGAGTCTGCTTGAGAGCCCCTCTCTCTCTCCCTCTGCTCCTCCCCCCAACCTCGTGTGTATTGCTCTCTCTCTCTTAAATCAGTCAATAAAATCTTTTTTAAAAACTTTAGATTTTGGGGCACCTGGGTGGCTCAGTCGTTAAGTGTCTGCCTTCCGCTCAGATCATGATTCCAGCATTCTGGGATCGAGCCGCTGAGCGGGAAGCCTGCTTCTCTCTCTCCCCCGCTCCCCCTGCGTGTGTTCCCTCTCTGTCAAATAAATAAATAACATCTTAAAAAGAAACTTTAGATTTTTATTTTTAAATTTTTAAATGCAAGCGCAACCAGAATAGATCAGCTAGCACAGCTGATGGCTGTACGATAGGCCGTTTGGATGGCCAAGTTTGACACCAAGCTCTTCAGCACAAAGGGGGATACAGTACGAGATCAGGGAGGCAAGCTGATTTTGATGGGACTCCCATGATTGTGATTATTCAGGCATCTGGGCTGGAGAAGCCTGAGCCAGGGACTGACTTCTGCCATGAAGGTGGAGAAAATGACATGCGAGAAAACAGGAATGGGGGGGTGGTTAGCCAGGGATGGAATATCGGGAAGAAGCGGGGATCTGAGGAACACCGCTCCAGGAAGAACCTGTAAGAGGCGACTGGCCAGGGGACGTCTCCACTAGAAGAAAAAACAGTCTTTCATACAATCCATTTATACTGCAGGTTTCAGGAATGCGATCTTACCAAAGTTGAAGAATCACTGCCGTAGGGAAATTATCTTCTCGGAACTCTGCAAGAGACACAAACCTGTAAGTCATTTAGAATTTTCTTTAGGATTCCTTTGATCACTCATAACCAACTGAAAACTGCACACTGTTTACAGACCGTCGTGTGGCATAAAAACATTGTCTCTTATGAGTAAGTACATATTTACAGAAGTCAAATTAAGGAGTGAAGATATTTGGAGGACAAATAAGAGTGTGATCTTAGAACGTGTTTGGCGGACTCTGCATCCGCAGTGAGGGGTGGGTAGACAGGTCTTGGGAAGAGTGGAAGGCACGTCTTCCCCGGGTTGGATGCTGTGTGAAACCCGGAGGCACAGAATTGCTGGGCGGCTCCTCTCGCAGGAAAGGAACCTTTACTGTGGGTGAGCACGCCCCCTGGAGTTGGTGTAAGTTAATTCAGGGAACAGCTGCTGATGGGCATGACTGGCCAATGTCGCCCACATTTATGGGGTGGGAGAGGTGCAAGGTTCCTAAACTCTTGAAGCAAAACCTTCACAGTGCTCGTGATTAATGCCGAGGTTTGGTTTCCTGCAAGTGGCACGTTATTTGTGACAAACAGTGGATTAACACAAACCAAATCACCTCTTTTGTGATCAAGAAGAGCCTTTCTCTTTCGCTCAGGTCTCCCTGCACTCTATCTTCTCCTGGTTTAGGTCAGACATCAGAACTATTTTACTTTATAAGCTGGGTTACGTGACCAAACTCACGAGGACTCATCAAAGTTATGATTGTTGTTGGGACGGTGGATGTAAAGCTCCCTGTGGAGGAAGGTAGACTTGTCCCACAAGCACCGAGCAAGCGCCCTACGTCAGGGAGAAGGTGCGCTGGGTCCTCGGATGCTCCCCTAAGGACCTGGGACTCCTGTGGCTCATCTTTGGCAGCCTTTCCAAGAGGCGCTGCTCTGCCAGCTACACGCGTCTGAGTTCAGGGCCAGTGGGAGGGGGAAATTTTCCTGCACTCTGGCCACTTCTTTAATTTTGGAATCCAAACAGGGCCAGGCAGGTGACAAGTGTTTGTAGTAACCGAGCATCTCCTGCCTTCTCAGCTCACACCCAGCATCCCTGAGCAGCTCTCAGTCTTTCCAGAGATGGCGAGGGAACCGAGGGCAGCCTGCTTCTTCAGCTGGGAGACCTGTCACCCGGCCTGTCCTTGGGGCCAGCTTCAGGGGACGGTGACCAGCGCGGCTGGCAGGGCTCAGGGCCCAGCAAACTATGCAGCCGGCTGTGCTGCCTCTTGTTCCTGGGCAATCCCATGTTCTTCGTTCCAGAGGAGAAACTGTCCTCCCAGAAACTACTAGAGCCGGTTGACTTTTTCAGATTTTCTACGACTTTAATTTTAAGTTTTCCCTCATCCAGGAAAAACCCTCTTGACCTGGTTCCGGATGCTAGTTTGGGGCGCATGGATACCGACCTGGGTATGGTTTAACTGTCTTAGGAGCTGCCCTTGCAGGAGAGGTTCCTTCTCCGAACTCAGATTTTCCCCACACCTCAGTTTTTGTGCAGTGTAAGACTTTAGAGCCACCTTTGAGTAAACGAGCATTAATCATCACCTTGTATTCCAAAATGACTAGGCAGTTCGGAGCACTGCAGACAGAAACCTGGATTTTTTTTCGTTCAAAGATTCCCTGCACAAGGGGTGCAGGAGGAACTTGGGATGTGGAGGTGCCGGGGATTGAACCCGGGGCCTCGTGCATGCTAAGCACGCGCTCTACCACTGAGCTACACCCCCCATGCCGTGCTTGTTTTTTCTTCTTTCAGAAGCATGTTAATCACAGCCCTGTACCTACCCCCAGTCCTGAGGACCTGAGAATGCTAACGAAAGGCTCCTTCTATACAGCTCCCCTGTTTCTGAACCTCCTAGATTGCATCTCTTTCCCGCTGCATAAAGATGAAGGCAGTGATGCGCGGCAGACGGGCACCTTTCCCAGATCCGTTCAGGCTGGTCAGCCCACCCGAAAGCTGGGGCCACACACAGCCTTAAGAGAAGACGGCAGGGAAGAGCCCCGTCCTGGCTCTGTCCGCTGCATGGAAACAGTGACACCCTGGGGACTTTGAGGAAAGCTGGTCTCCTATCCTAATTTCCTAATACAGATCCCCAGAGGCAGGAACCAAGGCGGCAGGAAGAATTTGCTGTCACCCGAGGGTTGCGGCAGGGAAATCACAAGAGGAGCCTGGACCATCGCCTTGCCAGAGTGTAAGAAAGTGCTCAACAGATGATGGTTTAGACGCACACAGGGTCTGCTACACAAATCTTGGAAGCATTGACCATTAAAATGAACAAAAAGCAGGGGCATCCGGATGGCTCAGCTGGTTAAGCATCCCGACCTTGATCCCAGGGCAGCGAATTCGAGCCCGAGGGCTGGGAGTGCAGCCCACTTAAACAAAAATAAATAAATGGATTCTAATGGGTAAAAGAAGAATGCCTGAGTCCTGGACTGATGAGGGAGAAGAGGTTTTCTTTGCAACGGTGTGCGTGCGTCATTATGGTTGGAAAGGACTGATTTTTAGTGTGTTGTGCTAGGAACGAATGAAGAACGAGTTCGTTTCTTTCGCTTCCTTCAGGTTCCCCGGAAACATTTTTTTCTGAAAGAGGTGCAATGTCCACAGGAGCGTGTTTCCTAATCCCCTTTCCTGTCTCCCGTCGTTGGGGCTCTCAGACCAGAGAAGCAGCCCCGGGACAGCGTGAGGACGCCCCTCTCCAAAGATGTGGGCGCAGCCATTAGGAAAGTAGTGACTGACACGCTCTGCTGCTCATTTCACACCAGTATTGTGAGGTAGTTGCACTGCAGTCTTACCGCCTCGCGCGGACCTGAATTTCCTGAGCACCTCTGTGGTGCTGGGTTTTCTTTTCCTTCCTTCCTCCCCTCCCCTCCCCCACCCTTGCACTCGATCCTCTACACTTGCGGGTCTCTGCGTGCCCTGCACCACCTCGTGCGCATTTCGGAGAGCGCTGCAGACAGGGGGGAAGGAGGTTGAGGGACCGGGAGAGTATTCCGTCCGGAGACTCTCCTTGGCGGTGGGCGGGAAGTGGGCCGCGAGCAGTGCCCCGGGCGCCCGGCAGCTAGCAGAGCCTCCTTGCGTTCGGCGGCTCTGCGGTTCGGAGGGTTTCCCAAACCGCAGCTGTGCAGCGGGCGGACCCTGCCCCCTCGCCTCGCTCTGGCGCACCTGCAGCCGTGGTGCCAACCAGTACGGCGGAGAGCGCGGGCCCGCGGGAGGGGGTGTAGCTCAGCGGTAGAGCGCGCGCTTAGCATGCGCGAGGCCCTGGGTTCGATCCCCAGCACCTCCACGTGAGCCCTGCTTTTGCGTGAATGCCGTGGCTTCGACTCCTGGCGACCTGGCCGCTCCGGGACACCGATCTGAACGCCCGTGACGGTGTTCTCTTTCCTCGGAGGCATCTCCATGCCAGGCACGTGTGAGCGGATGGGGAAGAGCGGGCACCGGAAAATCAAAGGGCGAGCTCAGATCTTCTCTACTGACACGAGCACAGCGCGAGAAAACGGAAGCCTAGGGGTTTTGTCCGACCGCTTCTTCGTCTTTTTTGTCTTTTCCTTGCTCTTGTTCCTTCCTTTTCGTGATTATTTAATACGAATCCGTTGCAATTCCGAGGGCCTCGGTTCCTCCAACCTCGCTGCGTCCACACCGCAGTAAAAGGACTTGGCAGAGTGAAGAGAACGTGGCCCTTCGGGAGCAGGTGGAAAGAAGTCGCGGCCTCCGAGCTCCTGTAAAGGCTACGGCCCGGGCGGGGGACGCCGCGTGGAGGTGCTGGGGATCGAACCCAGGGCCTCGTGCATGCTAAGCACGCGCTCTACCGCTGAGCTACACCCCCCCCTGCGCGAGGACCCTGCGTCTCCAGCACACTGGCTGCCAATGCGGTCTGCAGGTGCGCCAGGCAGAAGCGAACGGGTCAGGGCCCGCTCCGCGCGACCCCGCTGGTTCGGACACCCTCCAGCGCTGAGACGTTGCGTTCCTGTGCAATGGGCTTACAGAGGCGCAGGTGTAGCCTTCAAGGAGGTTTCCCGGGGGAGCTTTTAATAATCGCACGTACTGTGATTAAAGTCCTAAGAACGACACTAACCGCGCACAGGGAGCCCTGCTCGGGAGACGGAACTCTCGGCTGTGAAGATTGACTCCTTCCGCCAGATGAAAAGGCTCAGCCAGCCGCGGAGCCTGTTGATGGGACGGGAGTAGGGAATGGGGGTGGAGGGGAGAGCTGTAAAGGCCGGCCAGGGGCAGACGCAAGGATTGTAGGCGCAGCCGGCCCTCCTCTCCCCGCCTCCTGGGTTGGCGGCTGCACCACTCCAAACCCCGTCTCTGTGGTCACACGCCGCCTCCCTGCGTGTGTCTGTTCAAATTCCCTCTTCCCACAAGGACACCAATCATATTGGATTAGGACCCACCCTCAAGGCCTCATCTGGACTTGATTACATCTGCAAAGAAACCCTCGCCCCCCAAATTCAAACATGGCTCCAGGTCCTGGGTCAATCTACACTCAGTCTACATTTTTCTTGTACTCCCAAATGTGTCTTTCCATTTTCATGCCTAAATTCACCCTTTTGTTCCCCCATCTACAGCTTGTAAGAGTCTCTAAAATTGTCTTCCTGCCTTCAGTGGGAGGACAGAATACAAACAGTGCGGGGTCGCCTACATTTGACCCATGGTTTTCTTATTCTATTGCAACTCTGGCTCTGCTCCCTCAGAGTCTTGACTTCAGAAGCCAGTTGAGAAAATAGGAAGATGTATGAAAGGAGGTGCACACTATAGGAGAAAGCCAGGCTTCCGTTAGCCTCTAAGAATCAGAAATATGCAGGTGAAAGGAAAGACTGACCTTAACCCGGGGCTTAAATTCTGAAATCTCACATTAAAAGACTAAACCATCACCGGCTGAGCTATGCTGCTTCCAAGGCAAAGAAAGCACAGAAATCTAAGCAAGTGAGTTTTTGCCTTGTGCTTTCTCTTTATTCCAGGTCTCCACACTGATTTCACTCGCATGTGTACCTGAGATGTTCAAGCCTGAATCAAGTACTCAACATGGCTCCCAACGTACTACACACAGGGTTTCGGGGAGGCTGGCTTCCTGTGGGTCTTCCGGGAGCTGCCTGCAACGGAGGCTCCTTCACCGAGGGACCCCAGACCAGCCCAGGCATGTCCACCTTGTGCACCCAGCACAGAAAGGGCAGCCAGGCCCTGTCAAAGCCATGACAGCTTGGGACTAGACAAGTCAGACTTTCCAGTGGGACACGCGTCTTCAGCGCCTTCTATTTCTCTAGGAGAAAGGGAACCTTGTCCAGTGTGTGTGTGTGTGTGTGTGTGTGTGTGTGTGTGATCAGAAGATGGGGAGAAAAATAGAGGGGACCATCTGTAGATACATCTCCTTTTGGATGAAATTTTGGCAATAAATCAATCCAGTCCAATCTCTGGTGCTTGATTTTTCAGGCTAGCGGTTCCCAGACTGGTTGGTTAACAGAAGCGCCTGGGAGACTTTAAACTCACAGAAAGTATTGACTGCTTCTCCTTGAGGGTGTCTTAGAGCCTCCTCCAAAGTTCCTGTGGGAGGCGCCGGGGGGGTCAGGCAGATGAATGACCAACTCTTGGTTTGGGCTCAGGTCATGATCTCAGGGTCAGGGGATCAAGCCCCACTTGGAGCCTTGCCCTGAGCCCCGTGTGGGGCTCTGAACTCAGTAGGGAGTCTGCTAGAGAGTCTCTCTCTGCTCCTCCCCCACCCTTGAGCACTTTCTCTCTCTGAAAATAAATAAATAAATCTTAAAACAACAACAACAGCAACAGCCAAGTTCTGTGGGAGTTGACTGCCACACAAAATAGTGGCCAAACTCAGGGCTACTCTTTGTGTCTTACGTGATGAAGTTGAGGACTTCTCTAAGCCTGTGGAGGTTTTCCAAGGTCTTAGATTTTTGCAAAGGCTTTACAAAACCTCATGTCCCAGCTCCCATATTGCCTCTTTGTGCTTTCTTTATTTAGGGGAGAATTCTGTCCAAAGAAGGCTCTATAATAAACTGTAGCTTTTCCTTCATTTTTTCTTCCCTCTTCTTTGTAAGGGGTCTCCTGAGCCCAGAGCAGAAGCATTCACTAACTGGGTCTACACCAGGGATTACTAGAGCGAGACGGTAAAGCACACTGTTCTTCATTTATGACCAAGTTTTGTGAGAAATTCATTCCTCGTCTGTCGAATCTGCCCCATGTTAGCCTAAATTTTTAGATTAGCCCTCATGTCACCCATCTTACTCTGCTTCATTTCTCACCAACATTTTTACTTTGGTCCACTCCTGCCTTTTCTCCCACCCGGACCTGATTTCCTGGAGGTAACACTCTGCTAACCTTCTACATACCTGCACTATCATGGCTTATCAAAAATCAGACTAGCACAATTAAAACCACCAAATCAATAAAATAGTACTTAGTAAGAGTTTACTGTGCATATAATAATAGCTCGTGAACTGGGGAGCTTTCAGATTTAAAGCTGGTATGAAGCCCAGGGCTTGACATCACAGGATGCTTTACAACGTGAACATAAGGAAGCTGTTTAATTATTATAGTGATTGGTTGTTGCAGTGGGGGTTCCAGATGGCAGGGGATTGCTTAGAAGTGATTGTTTTACGACAGCTTTAGGATTATCGGAGGCGTTTACAAGAAATAACCTAGGTTTCACTTCTGTTCATGAGGTAAGCTAGATTTAGTTCGGCTTATGTGGCTTGAATCATTTTGTCTGCCCCGGCAACTTTCCAGTCTGATCTCTGTCTTGTATTTAGTTTTAACAGGGTCTTTCTTGCCTTGTAGTCACAACAGAAGTTGAAAGAAAAGGAAACTGGAGACAGAAGTGAATATTCCAGCTGGGATTCTCCCTGGAGCAGAATTAGAACTCCGAGGTAGACTTTTGGTGGTGAGCAGACCTTGGCGTGGGCTAGGCTGGGGGCGCTTAGTGGCAGACTTTGGTCTAGCATTCAGATATCCTTCTCATGACATAGGTTAAAAAAAAAGTTTCGGCCTAGGATTTTGTGAAATAAGGAAGTTAAATACAGTAAGCCTTCTTCTACCAACTGTTCGATCCTGTAATAGTGCAGAGATCAGGGCAATCATCCGTCGTAGGGGTTTACCGTAGTCTGGGGTCTATCCGGGAGTGCAGCTCTGTGGGAGGACAGAGACTCCACGTGCAGGAGAGTCCGGTTTACTCCTGGGTTCCTTCAATACGGTCCTTCTCTTTCCCGTTCAAAGCTGTACGCATCCAAGTAGCATCAGAGCAAGGAAGACAAGAAGGAGTGAAAGAGAAGGAAAGATCGTGCTCACTTAGGATCTCTGGGAGGGAGAGGAGTCAGCGAGCTATGGCCGCACGAATAAGCTTCTGCTCCTTCCGTGGGTTTCACAGCTCACCAAGGAGCAGGAGAGAGGGAGAAAGAGCAGGGGTGGCTGGCTGGCTCGATTGGTGGACCGTGCAGCTCTTGATCGTGGAGTTGTGGGTTTGAGCCCCATGTGGGGTGTACAGATTATTTAAAAATAAAATCTTAAATAAAAAAAGCAAAGAAAGAGCAAAGCAAAGAAAAACAGGCCCTTGTGCAATGTTTGTTAAATTTTCTTTTGTATTCTCAATTGAACCTGTGTGAAGGCTGAGGAACAGAAAACCTACCCACTGACTTTTCTCTTCCCTGATTTTCCTTACATATAAACACACACACACCACAGAGAGAGAGAGAGAGAGAGAGAGAGAGATCAGTAGGCCAGATCAATCACCAAATATGGTGGGGTATTGATCCCAACTTCCGAGGGCGGGAGCAAGGGCAAGACCTCTCTCCAAGACTGCAGTGCTTTCTGAACAGAAAGTTGGGAAAACTGTTGGTGTCCATGGAGTCAGAGGTGTGGTGGAAGTAAGTCAGGAAAGCCGTAGACTAAAGGCCTCCAAGTCCCGGATCCCCAGTTTGGAAGGCCCACAGGTGACATCAACGGATTCTTCTTCCCACAGCATGTCACCTGATGGCAAACGTCCGTCTGGGTTCATTGTCTCCGGTAAATCTTCCAGAGGACTCAGAGAGGAGAATCAGAACTGGGAGCCTTCCATTTTCCTCACCTTCCCTAGCAAACACTTCCCGTTTTTAAGTCTTTAAATGAAAATCTGCAAGAAATACATTCGTCAATATTACATGAAGCCCTTGGATGAAGAGCCTTAGGTTTTGAGGCAGTGAGTAGACGTCTGGCGGCGCACACAAGGCAGAAAGCGAGCATTCCACAGCAAATGGCTTTTCCTCTGTCTTTCCCAGACAAGCAACCCTACTTGCTTTGAGAATCCAGGACTCCCCGAATTTTCCAACCCACCCACGGCACCACTTGAAAGTTTCCAGGGCTCTTTGACATTATTCTTTCAAATATCCGTATCTAGAGCAGACTTGCTCGCTGTGTCAGCGGGTTTCAGAGCCAAGGCAGTTCGCCGGGTCCCCCAACTTTGCTCCACTGCCCTACGACTGTCCTCGCGCCTGTTCATTCCTCCAGTCCGCGGGGGGAAAAGTCGCTTCATTTAAAGTGGAGAGACTTTTGAAGTTGCTGTTGTTTGTAAAACCCTTTGTGGACATAACCGTCAAGAGAGGGACAGAGAGGGAGAGTGGAGCCTGACTGAGGACCGGCGCTGAGCGTGCGCCGCGAGGCCAGCAGGTGCCAAGTTCAACGGCCGGTGCCCCTGAGGCCGGGCTGGCTGCCTGGGACCCGCAGGGGCGTCGATCTGAACCGTTCCCCCTGCGGTCTTTGTAGGAGACGTTCTTCGAACTTTCCTGGTGGAGGCAAGTAGCTTTCCCCCAACACGGCTGGTGAGCGGACCCTGGAGCAGGTTACCTGAGGGGGGAGGTCTTAGAGCGAGAAAAGGCGCTATTCGGAGTACAGTCTAGTTACCCAGTGAAGCCTGTAAATGCTACCCAGTTTAATAACTTCAAAGATAGTGACATTTAGCCCAATAGACGTTCTGCTGGCCAATTCCTGTATTTAAAAAATGGGAAAATAGAAGTAATATTCTACAAAGCAGAAGAAACGGAGAGAAGCGAGGGGGTGTAGCTCAGTGGTAGAGCGCGTGCTTCGCATGTACGAGGCCCCGGGTTCAATCCCCGGCACCTCCACTCTTCGTTTTCTCCAGGATTAGGAAACCTACTGGATTGCTTTTACTTCTCCCCCTGGGGCTTACACCTCCCGGCACCCGCAGTTGCAAAAGGAACACAGACGGAGGAGGCGCAAAAGAAGGAGCCAAAGCCCGTCGGAATCTCCTCCTTCGGAAGCAGGAAGCCGCACATTCTAAGTGGGTTTTATTGGGTCGCTCCAGAAAGCGCAGGACGGAAACAGGACAGACTGAAAGGAAACGAATCTACACTCTCTCTGTGTGTCAGTTCTCTAAGCGGTCCGCTGTGCTCGTCAGACCCGGGTGGTCCGACAGGAGGAGGACAGCTGCCCCCCAGGCCTCGGCGGTCGGTGTCCCCTCCGCTCGCCTCGCGCGCGCAACGACCGCCGATCACTGCGCGCGCAGCTGGGGCGCAGGGGCGGATCCCAAACCTTTTTGGGGGAGCGACTGGGAAAACGCCGGGCGACCCCAAACATCGGCGCTTCGGGACCGTGGACGCTGCCAACGCGAACGTTGAAAAGGCAGTTGGAAGCGTCGAGGCTGGGGGCTCTCAGCCCCCAGGAAAAGCTCGATTTGGGAAATTAGGCGGAAGGTATTACAGGCTTTTTGCTCAACGCCGGATTTTGGCAGAGCGGTTGTTCTTGTAGAAGGTAAATCGAGTCTCTCTGGAGATTTCCACATGCCACGTGGTGGAAAACACCCAAATCTGTACACACACGTGGCTGGACTAAAACCGCAAGGGTGTCATTGGCGAGCAATGAATGCAGTTCTTTCCCTTCCACACGTCTTACCTCCGCGCCCTGGATTCTAGTTTCTCGTGTTGAAATACTTTCCAGGCCCAAGACAGAGCAGCTTCTGCGGGGGTGGGGGGTGCCACGTCAGCAAACCGAAATTAAGGTAACTGCCACATCCCTGTGAATGACCTGCTGGGCCAGTATCTGGTGATTCCCCAAACACCAGGCCAACTCTGAGCCTTCTGGCCCCAAACAAGGTTGAGGTGGCCCCAGCCAACCAGAAATTTTCTATTTGTCACTTCCTTGTTCTTCATTCTTTCTCCTATAAAAGTATCCTGCCTTCTACCCCATTTTGCAGTTCTCTGAGACTGGCCACTTCAAGTGTAAAGTTTGCATCACCTCAACTGTCTTCTGTAATCATTTTTAACACTCGTTTTTAGAATTTTAAGGAAAGTCGTAAAGTGGAATACATGAGTTAACACCACACCAAAGATCCCAGAGAGATGCAGCCCAAAGGGATGGTGTGTGTGTGTGTGTGTGTGTGTGTGTGTGTGTGTGTGGTTGTGGGGCTAGGAGGAAGGGTAAGGATAGATAGATGTGTGTGTCTTGTGTTTCCTAAAACAAACACTGTCCTATAAACAGGGAGCCAGTAAAATTATAGAACTACTTTGTTTCTAAACATGATTCTCTCCTGTGTGGATATATCAAAACGAGTCCTTTTTAAAAAAGATTTTATTTATTCATGTGAGAGAGAGAGAGAGACAGACAGAGCACAAGCAGGGGGAGAGGCTGAGGGAGAGGGAGCAGGGAGCCCCGGATCATGACATGAGCTGAAGGCAGAAGCTTCACCCACTGAGCCACCCAGGCACCCCTCAAAATGAGTTCTGTTTTCTGGAGACAGGACTCCAGACGGGAACTCAGGATGCCCTGTTTATGCCGCGGGCGCTATCACCACCTGAAGCACACCTGTCCAAGGTGCTTCTAGACTCGCCCGCTAAGAACCACTGTTAGAAAGCAGTGGCTATTTCAGGGCAGATGCCAAGTAAACACTGCTTTTAAATTCCTTTTTGGGTGAATTGGCTGTTCTCTTGAATTTTCCTTCTGGTGACTCTTGGCAGAGAACTCTTCTTCCTCTTCCTACTCTCACTGGATTAAATGTGAAGCCTCTCTATGGCCTCAGTAGGGCAGTGGGGCAGAACCATGAAAGACAGAACGTCTCCATCGAGCACTGGGAGTCTGGCCACCGCAGTCTCCAAGGGAATCCATATGCAGGGCACCCTTCCAGGAAACAGCTACTACCCAGGGCATCCAAACTTCCCCTTTGGCTCCCACATGGCCGCAGGGGTCAAATGGCCTTCAGCTTGGACCTCCAGATCTGTCCCTGTTGGTAGCATGGGTTTCCGACACCGTCACCGCGGGTCCCTGCAGCTCCGCGGCTCCCGACTAGCAGAGACCTGCCGGAAGATGCAGAGGAGGCGGCACGAAGGGAAACACACGCGCGCGCGCGCACACACACACTGAAATGCTGTCCCTGGAAATCTAGTCCAGACGGAAAGAGAAGACAGAAAATCGTCAGCTACTGAAGGAAAGGGGGAGGAGTCCGCCCCAGTCCCCGCTCTGGCGGTCCCCGCACACAGTGAATCTGGAACGTCGACGACGCGTCCTCAGGAGGACGGTGACAAGGTCCTTCCAGCACGGTCGTCCCTGAGCGGGATTCTGCAGAGAGCTCGCGCCCGGGGGCCTGGGTTTCCACGCGCTTATCCGAGAGGGCGGTATCGTGATGTTGCGGGGGCGGGTCCCACGAGCGCGCGGCGAGACCCGCTGGAACGGGCCAGTGAGGAATCGCTGGTGTTATTTCTGCAGAACAGACACAAGGCTGGGCTGAGACTGATTTCGGGCCCCGGGATTCGTCGTTCGTGCTTCACGGATCTCCCTGGTCCTCTCGGGGCTCCGAGCTCCCGTTCCTCGGCTAATTCCCGGGAAGCATTTCCACTCGAACCGGGAAGTCTCAGGACGCGGACGTTTACTTCGGGCTTCAAGCGCCTCCTCTCCGCCCACTTCCTCCGGCTCTGCCTTCAAAGCCTCCTGCGGGTCCGCGGAGGGATCCAAAGACGAGGCCGGCGGCGCGCGGCCGGGGCGGGGTTCCGGCTTTTCCGGGAGGAGGCGGCGCCGTGACAAGTCACCGGACCCGGCGGGGCGGACGGCGCGACGGTGAGTGCCGCCGACCCGGGGCCGCCGCGCGACGCCCCGCGGAGGGTCAGTTCGGGCGGGGGGAGTGGGACGGAGGAGGGAGAACGCTCTCGTCGGAGCCAGGACGGCTTTCGGAGGGAACGTCCCGGAGTGAGGAACGCGCGAGGGCGCCGTGCGCCCGGTACCGTCCGCGGCCTGGTGCCCCGTGCGCCCTGAGCGCGGCTCCGGCCAGACCCCGGGCCCCGGGAGCGCGGGCTCTCAGCCTTCGGCCTGCCTGTGTCGTCGTCACGCGTGGCGCACAGAACTTTATACTAGTGAGAAGCTCCCCAGCTTGAACATCTGGCAGGCCCGGGAAGCCCAGACCTCGAGAGCTGGGAGCCCAGAACCCGGTAGCTTGGACCGCGTAATTGGGAAGGAGGAGGCGGCGGAGGGAGGGAGAGGGGCTGAGGCGTGGGTGGTTGGGGCGAGGGAGGAGGCCGCGGGGGGAATTGGGGAGACCGGCCCTGGGGCCTCCACGCAGCCCGACCCGAAGATGTCGGGGAAGGTTCTGGGCCTCAGGAGAAGGAATTCAAGGACAGCGCGCAGCACGGGGACTGAGGGACACGAGCGGGAAAGTTTATTAAAGCAAAAGTCCACTCTCGAGACGTGAGAGAGAGACGCAGAGATGCGCCCCTGGGGGCTGGGTTCCTATCCTTTACTGGCAGCTGTGGACTAGGGGGCGGGGTATTTGTTACGTGGGCCGGAAGCAGGGTTTCCCGCTTTTTCCTCCTCACTCGCTCAGGGGTTTCCTGTCGGGGCGCCGCCATCTTGGGCCTGTCTGGTGGGATCCGGCTGCTCGTGGATGCGGCCAGTACAGGCCTCTGACCTTCCCCACAGCCGGCCGTGGCCTCCCCTTGCTGGCCTCCGGGCATCCTGTTAGAGCCTCGGTGCCTTTCTGCTGCGACACGGTTAGCAAAGCAGGGAGAAGAGGGCCTGAATGTGGATCTTCAGACACGAAGAGCATTTGGGTAGATGGGTAGGAAGCACGCGTCCAGCTGTAGGCCTTTCTCTGCATCCTCTAGGTACAAGGAAACACTGGAGTCCCGTGTATTTTAAGGGAGGTGAGATGAAAACTTTTGTCCCACGAGAAGATCCTACTCATTTTTGCACAAACGGTGGGATTTCAGAGCGGCTCGGAGGCTCTTTCCAAACCTGAGCCCTTGGGAGCGCGCCCTGTGCTTGGCTTTTGAGGGAAGCCCGATGGTTCCAGGCTGGAGTCTGGTTGTGCAGAGAGCACTTAGTGAGGTGGGCGCGGGTCGCCGGCTGCTTTGTTGGAGTGTGTGAGTTGCCTGTGGAAATGATCGCTTTCAGCATGTTGCCCAGAAAGATGGAAGTCAACAACAGCCTAACACACTTCCCTTCACTAGGCTGTGAGAGAAGAGGGAGCCCATGAGCCCGGATAGCTCAGTTGGTAGAGCATCAGACTTTTAATCTGAGGGTCCAGGGTTCAAGTCCCTGTTCGGGCGTCAAGTTCATTATTTTTCTCCCCCCTGTATTCTGACTTCCAAAGAAGTGTCAAGGGTCCTTCCCTCCCTGGTCCAGGGATTGGGTCCTGGCACGGGGAGCACGTGCTCTGTCTTGGCTTGTGTAGGGGGAGGTGCCTTTTCCCAAGCTGTATGAAAAGAATGTTCTCCACCTTGTTGGAAGGTGGTTCTGGGAACTTGGATTTGAACCTGATTAATTTAAGATACCTACACATTTAAGGTGCAGCCTTGTGAAGATACTTGACAAACACAGCGATCCTTGAGACTGTTATTCTGTAGGAATCTCTCATTCTAAGATTTTCTTTAAAAATTATTATTATTATTTTAAAGATTTTATTTATTTATTTGACAGAGAGAGGAAGCGAGAGAGGGAACACAGGCAGGGGGAGTGGGAGAGGAAGAAGCAGGCTCCCGGTGGAGGAGCCTGATGTGGGGCTCAATCCCAGAACTCCAGGATCAGGCCCTAAGCTGAAGGCAGATGCTTAACGACTGAGCCACCCAGGCGCCCCTAAAAATTATTATTAATTATGTAGCTAGCTACAGGGGAGAGGGACAGTACATAGAGTGAGAATTGAGAAGCGTTCATGGTGATTGGAAGATTGGGAACGCATTAATGGTGTTCATGGAAAATCACATAGTAAGCTAGAGTGATCTTGGGCTCTGGATTCACTCTAGATGGCATAATGCTTCTGGAACTTCCTTAGAAATCCCAGGAAGTGCTTAGAAATTGAGGCGCGGTTCTTGCTATCTCCTCTTTGCCTTCTGCCGGTAAGAGACCCCTGTTCATGTCCCCAGAAACCCCCTGCAGTGGATTGTGAACTTCCACGGCCTTGTGTGCAGAGCTCGTCTCCCAGTTGTCTCAGGCTGCTGGACTCTGAGGAGGAGACACGTGTGAGCTGGGGACATGGCTGTTCTGACTTGGTTCTGTGCCCTGGTGCAAAGCGCAAGGAGGTCATGCCCCGTGTTTGGTAAATCATCACTCTCCCGCGGTTGCAGCGGGCTGTCCCCCAGGGGGCTGTTGCACATCCCTGACACGGATGGGTCTTTCCCATTTACTTCCAGCTATACGTCCAGAATTTTCCCTGGATTTCTGTGGTGGCGTCCAATCTTTCTTTGCCAATGTTACCAAGTGTCTGTTCAATGGAAGGGTGCGGGATTAACTCTTCAAGTTACAGAATTTTTTGAGAAACTGAGGAACTCATTTTAATGAGAAGACAGAACACACCCATGACCAATATACTCTATTGAGAAAACACCCGAGTGTGGGGTGTCTGGGTGGCACAGCCGGTTAAGCATCCAGCTCTTGGTTTCAGCTCAGGTCAGGATCTCAGGGTCCTGGGATCGAGCCCCATGTTGGGCTCAGCGTGGAGTCTGCTTGAGAGTCTCTCTCTCCATTTTCTCCTGCCCCTTCTTCTCTTGCTGTCTCTCTCTAAAATAAATAAAATCTTGAAAAAGAAAACCCTGGAACATGGAACGTGTGTCTAACCCATCTGTGCCCTGAGGGGAAACAGAAGCCTTCTGTGCCTTTTTGGAGGGAGTCCAGGCCCATTGAAGGCATTCAAATATTTGTTTAATGATGTTCCCGCTTTCCATTACCATCTTTAGCAAATCCCCAGTATGACGTCATAGGTCAATTGTCAGAAGTTAAATCAAGCAACTTTTTTCATTTCTGCAGTTTGGAGTAAGGAAGTACCAGAAGGAACGGAGTAATCCTGAGGGACTGAAGTAGAGGAATACAGGCCTCTTCAGTTAGGACATGAGGTCATCCTGTGCCAGAATGCTCTCACTTCCCTTCTATAGCGGGGAGCGGAAGAACTCTGTTACTTGCCTGTCCAATCCAGTTTTCTCAGGGATCCCTTATAATACACCAATATTAAAGGGAAGAAACGAAACACTTTCTAATAGTCCATTAGAAGGAAGTCTAGGAGAAGCCTGAATACAAGTAACGAGCTGGGAGAGGACAGAAGGTAGTGTGGTCTTCAGGGTGCTCTTGCCTAAGTCAGGGGCAGTGAGGATGAGGGTCGGGGTGGAGAAACCTTAGGCAGGAACTAAGTGTATTGTAAGAAATCATATTTATCTTCTTCGTGGCCATTAACTCCAAGTTTACTTTCTCATTGGACTTATCTAGGAAAATGCTGGGGTTCATGCAGAGCATGAAATCGGCCGTAATGCCCGGCTGGCTAAAACGTAACCTGGAGGCTGCTAAGGGCAGGGAAGCTTTCGGAGAAGGGCATAGGCCCTAGGACTGTGGAGGCCGACGTCACCACTCTGCCTTTGGAATGCCGCAGGGAGTTCCCTTCCCGAGGTTTTCCTACCCAAACAGTCGCGCTGTGATCCGAGACATATAGGCATTGTCCCTTAGGCTCTGTTTAGGAGAACTCGTAGACCATCCCCAAAGTAGCATATGTGTCTTCACCATAAACAGATCCTCCCGGTTCCAGGAAGACCCCTTGTCACACGTCACGTGCTTGAGGAACAATGATAAGGATTTGTGATTATCCTGAAGGACCAGTGAAAGGTGGAGCAAAGAAGAGCAAAGGGTCTTCATCTCTGACCCCTGACCCTCTTGCCCTTTCCTCTCTTTCACGGCCAAGTTTGGAGCAATCCTTCATCGGTCTGTACAGGGATTGCTCGCCATTCCCGGCAGGAAACTATTTCAGAATCTGTCTCCTCCTTCCTTACAGTTAGAGGAAAATAGATACATAACTTTACGTGTTCTGTGTAAGTGATGTCTGCACACACGTGCACACACACGGCCACCCGTCGTTCGCTCGCAGGCTGTCCATGGAGTAGCTGAGTGTAACAGTAGCCAAGAGAAAATACCGACCTCCAGGTGGAAGTAGGATTTTGTTTACTTCAGAGACTACATCGTCAGTACTTTATAATGCTATCACAAAAGCTAAAATTCACTTCTCAGAGTTGGTCTTCATTCCTGTTGTTACATATGCCGTCATAGAAAAATAGCGAGGGGAGAGAAATTTTAGTGTGATGAATTATATGCATTAAAAACCATAGTCAGGGGCGCCTGGGTAGCGCAGTCGTTAAAGCGTCTGCCTTCGGCTCAGGGCGTGATCCCGGCGTACCGGGATCGAGTCCCACATCGGGCTCCTCTGCTATGAGCCTGCTTCTTCCTCTCCCACTCCCCCTGCTGTGTTCCCTCTCTCGCTGGCTGTCTCTCTGTCACATAAATAAATAAAATCTTAAAAAAAAAAATAAATAAATAAAATAAAAACCATAGTCATTCTTACCGGAAAGAATAATTTGGATAAAGTCAGGAGCAACAGGAATGACATAAGAAAAAGGCATCGTATCAAAAAATACTACATTTTCTTCTGATAATACAATTACATTTATGTTACATTTATGTTCTGATAATACAATTTGCTATATCAAGAGATCCAAGCAGCTAAAAACCTATAGAAAGTTCCTACAAAGGCTAAGCAGGAAATAAATATATACCAGTGTATTAGCTACCATTGTTGCATAAGAAATTACCCCATCTTTTATGACTGGTCCCTCAGATTGTGCAATTCTTCTGCCTCATTCTAATCATTCGAAGAGAGTCATTAAGTCTAGTCTATGTTCCAGGCAAGGGAAATTAGTTTCCTCTTCTTAGAGAAGTATACATTTTTATACTTTGTATACATTTTTAAAACACCATAACAGGCAATAATCAGAAGGAAATATAGGGGAAATAGATATTTGTAACTGTAATAAAAATGTAAACTGATAGTAAATTAAGTTAAAAGTACATCAATGATATAAAGAAACTTTTTTTTTTTTTTTTTTTTTTTTTTTTTTTTTTTTAGGGAGGGAAGGAGGGGAGGAGCAGAGAGAATCTTAAGCTGAGCCTAATCAAGGGTCAGACACTTAACTGACGGAGCCACCCCAGAGCCCCCAAAAGCAACATAATCTTACTGAGGGGCTTATCTGTTTTAGCGCATGGAGAGAATATCCTGTTCCTAGTATTAAATGCTTAGTATTTTCACATATCTGTTCTCCCCATATTAGCCTATAAATAAAAAAATCCTTCCTGAAAATTCAGATGTAATTAGTTTGAATATTGAAAAAAATGTCAGAATGGTAAGAGACAGTTTGCCTTAGTAGATATAAAACATTATAAATCTACAATAATTAAACCAAAATGGAAATGAATCAGGAATAGACAGAAAGTTCAGTGATAGTGCTAAAAGTATATGGGACTAGATATACATAAACTTCTAGTTTAAAATAAAAAATAAGGGGCTCCAGGGCGGGTTTCCTTGCTTGGTGTGGAGCCTGCTTCTCCCTCTCCCTCTGCCCCTCCCCACCCCCACTCATGCTCTCTCTCACTCTGTTCTCTCTCTCAAATAAATAAAATCTTAAAAAAAAAAAAAAAGGCTTATATGCAGGGGTCCGTTATCCTGGGTTCAGATCCCAGCTCTGCCATTTACTAGTCATACGACTTAGGAGGAAATATTTGGTCTCATTTTCTGGGCAGTTAAATGAGGATAATAATAGTAGCCACTGCATAAGATCTTTATGAGGGTTAAATGAGATAACACAAGGGTAAACTAATGAAAGATTCTGAACCCAGAGCCCAGTGATCCCCAGTGGAGTCTATGGATAGATTTCAGGGGTTTAAGAACTTGGATGGGAAATAATTACAAATTTATATTTACTAACCTCTCACCGTAATTTGTTATTCCTTTGATGAGTATAGGCAGCAAAGCACAGGAGTGTGGGCAGCGTCTGTGGTTTTGTCATCAAGAGAAATCACAGATGTGGTTTACATTCATCCCGAGTTGAAACCACAGAAGTCCTAAGACCAACCACTGAACTGCATGTTAGAGAACGTAGCTGACCAGCTCTGGCAACTCTCTACCCAACGGCGGGTCTCCTGTTCTCAGGCCGGCGATCCAGGCGTCGGCACTGCACTCCAGTATCTCCATCACAGTCATTTATTGCTCATTATGAAAAGGTGGTAATCCTCACTGTTCAAGTTTTGCAGCACTGAGTGTTTCAAATGAGAGTTTTTAATTCTCGGAAGGCAGTGTGGCCTTGGTAATGAGGATACACACACTAGCTTGCACTGTGAGACAGGAGAGCTTGAACACAAGGGGCAGTTGAGACAGCCATTCAGTTGTGCTTCTTAAAGAAGATTCCTATTGGTCCTGAAAGATTTTTCCAGTGATATGGGTCATTCACATTGTTTTCTTTGTTTTGTTCACTGAGGGTTTTTTTGAGTTTATTCTGCTTGGCTGTTTTTGTCTGTGAACAGTGACTATTCTGTTTTTTTTTTTTTCCCCAATCATTTAAACCTCTTGCTTTTATTTTGCTTTATTATACTTTTTTTTTAAAATATTTTATTTATTTATTTATTTGACAGAGATAGAGACAGCCAGCGAGAGAGGGAACACAAGCAGGGGGAGTGGGAGAGGAAGAAGCAGGCAGATAGTGGAGGGGCCTGATGTGGGGCTCAATCCCACAACGCCGGGATCACGCCCTGAGCCGAAGGCAGACGCTTAACCGCTGTGCCACCCAGGCACCCCTGCTTTATTATACTCTTACTCTTTGTATTCGTTTACTGCTGGGGAGATAAATTTTAGTACATTAAAATAATATTATACAAATACTAAAAAATGACATGCTAGACATTGAAGATACAAAGCTGAATAAGACACAGTTCCCAGCATGAAGGAACCCACAGGTTTGGGGGCTGACAGACAGTACAATTATCTAGATACATTTGAAAATATATATGACAGTGTATTTCCAGTTTATTAAGAAAAATGAAACAAACACAGACAGGGAAAAATACCAGAATCACAGACAGCAAAATGTTAACAGATTTGAATTTGAGGTAGTGGAATCTGTCCTGATTTTTATTTCAACCTTCTTGCTTATTTTCATTTTTCCCATATTTTTTTGTGAAAAGCATGTATTTATTCTAAAATAAGAAAAAGAAAAAACCTCTAAAACTTATCCTGAAATCAGATCTTTCTAGAACTCACAATTTGTCTTTGGTCCCTTGATAGTCACTGCAAGGAGTTAGTCTTCTGGAAGGAAAGAAACCAGAAACCAAAGCTTCCAGCACGTGAGACAGGCCCACAGCAGTGCTAAGAGGGGGCAGTCTGGAGAATATGGTACATCCCAGAGCTCCTGTGATTAATCACTGATTTGCAAAATTGAATGTTAAAGGTGATAAGACATAACTTGCTCTGTCACCTTGGACGATACATTGAGCAAAAGCATGGTAGTGTTCTTGGGGTGCACTGCCCAATATAATGTGAGCCACAAAGGCCAACCACATATAGAATTTTTTAAAAAAAGATTTTATTTATTTATTTGAGGAGAGAACGTACACAAGCGGGGGGAGCAGCAGAGGGAGAGGAAGACACAGGCTCCCCACCGAGCAGGGAGCCCCACTGCAGGGCTTAGTCCCAGGACCCTGAGATCAGGACCTGAGCTGAAGGCAGATGCCCAACTGACTGAGCCACCCAGGTACCCCCCAATTTAAAATTTTCTAGCAGTTACAGTGAAAAAAGGAGAAACAGGTGAAATGAATAACATATTTTATTTAGTTCAATATATACAAAGTATTATCATTTCAACAAGTAATCCACATAAACATATTGCCTAGATATTTGTCTAACATTCTGTTTTTTCATGCTAAGTCTGAAACTGGTGTGTATTTTATACTGACGGCACATCTCAAGTCAGAGTGGTGCTCAGAATTTCCATGTACCAGGCTGTCCTATCGGGCAGCAGAGTTCTAAGAACTAACACGTTGGAACAGACAGAAGAAAATACATAGAATGTGCAAAGTGCTCCAAATTAAAGCAGTTCCATGACTCACATTCAAAACCTGTATTCAGATGTTCGTTCATTTTTGTCCTTAGGCAGGCATTGGTAAATTGCCGCTATTTAAAGTCATCTGGGGCGCCTGGGTGGCTCAGTTGGTTGGGTGTCTGCTTTCGGCTAAGGTTGTGATCCCAGGGTGCCCGGATTGAGCCCCACATCAGGCTCCTTGCTCTGCGGGGAGCCTGCTTCTCCTTCTCCCTCTGCAGCTCCCCCTGCATGTGCTTTCTCTCTCTCACACAAATAAATGGATAAAATCTTAGGGGAAAAAAAGTTATCTGAATTCTTTCTGATAAAGTGCTTCATATTTCATATTCTTTTACCATCTTTTTTCTTCTTATTTGTATTTTCTGTGAATGACAGAAGACTGTCTTCTAACCAGATCATTCATTCACAGGATGGATGTGTTAAGATTTGAAACAAAAGAGCCGTCGGCCTCTCTGCCCTCGTCACTACCTGCGGGTGGGTCACAACCTGCGGGTGGGTGGGAAGCCATATTTAAATTTCCAAGTCTGTGGTCCTTTTTCCACAACCCTCTCAATCCCTTAATGTTCCAGAGATTACTTTGTGATCCACTGGGGAGAGAAATTCCTGTGTTCACAAAAAAAATCACCTTCAAAATGTTGATAATACACTTTTAAAGCTATTCACGTATGTATATGCTTTAAAAACAGAATGTGTAACAGTAAAAATATAAAATATGTATTTGAAAAGAGATTCAGATACACATATTTGCAGCAAAGGAAATTATTATAAACAAGGTAAAATTCACATCAGAAAGGAAACTCAGATGCACATTTGAAAAGATAGCAAGTCACAGTGTCTTTCTGGGGAAGAAAACGAGGTAAGGAAGTAAAAATTTTTAGTTGGGCTTTAGACTCTGTAACTAGTACAATATTTTCATCATGAGGGACTTTGTTCTCAGGAGTTCTGTATATATCTGTTCGATCAAAGTGGCTAATTGTCGTTAACTAGTCAACTAGGCTCAACTATTCTCTATACTTTCTCTCTGCTAGATTTATAACTACAAGCCTAGTGAGTTATAATTTTCCATTCTGGGTAAAGATGGGCTGTTTAATTGATGTAGCAAAATCTGGGTAGTTATCTAGAAAGAAAAAATTGATTCCATATTCCCCAACATAAAGTAGGATGAATTCCAAATGGTGTTTCCAATTGTGATTCAAAAATTCAAGATTATGAGTTCCTGGGTGGCTCTTGATTTTGGCTCAGATAATGATCTCAGGGTCTTGGGACCAAGCCCCACGATGGGGCTCCGCATTTTCCTTGGGATTTCCCCTCTCCCTCTGGCCCTCCCCCTGCTTGCCCTCTCTCTTTATCTCTCAATATAATGATTAAATAAAATCTTTAAAAAAATCCAGAATTATTTAAAGGAAAATATTGACAAATTTTATTTCAAGAGAGCTTCTGAAAGACTGGTAAGAGTATAGCGAATTTTCCCTTAGTATATTTACCCTTCTACTTTCCATACTTTATGCAATAGATATGTATGATTAGAATAATCATGGAGTGAAACAAAACCAAACCTCCTGTATGACAGAGTAAAACTCCACAGGCAACGTCAAAGAGAAATCTCAGGCTAGGAAAATAGAATTGCTATTCATATGTGATGAGGTTGGGAATATCGGTGAGGTTCAGTGGGGTGGAGTCCGGAGCCGACGACCAAGAAAGAATTCTTGAGGCGTCTTTGGTGCAAAACGGTGGTTTATTAAACCACGGGGACAGGATCCCTGGGCAGAAAGAGCTGGGGCCCCAGGTTGTGAGGGGGGCTGATTATATACTATGGAGTTGGGGGAAGTAAGGAAAAAGGGAGGTTGAGAAAGTACTTTCATATGTTAAAGAAGACTCACGGGATACCGGAGGCCTTGCCATTGTCAAGTTAAGGTTGTTTTTCCCTCTAGGAAGGCATTAGCATTGAGATAGTTGGGAACTTCCTGGAGGCTGCAGATTATGAGGACATTTAAGTGTATCTACATTCCCTTCCAGAAGCTAGGTTATTGGTAGAAATGCTTCGTTCTTGTAGACTGCTAAGACATTTGTAAACTGAGGGAGACTCAAGTCTTGCAGGATTGTGGTCTCTATCGGTTAACTATTTCTTTGCCCTTTAGGGCAGCCAGGAGTGCCTGAGGAATGTCACCTACATCCCATGGTGGGGGGGCTTGCGGGGTGTCAGTTTCTGCTTTGTCCTCAGCTTGCCTTCTGTTCCGTCATTAATATCACCAAAAGGATTCCCCGTGTCACTCAGTGTAGGCTTGATCACGGTGTAAGAGAAAACAGCCACAAAATCTCAGTGACTTAACAATAAAAGCTTATTCTTAGCACATGACATTTTTCCCCTCATTGGTTGGCTGATGGCTTTCCTCCGCAGGCTTCTCAATCTGGGATGTAGGACTATAAAGTAGTGTAGGGGAGGAAAGAAGTCTTTTTCTATTACCCAGTTTAAATTAATTGCCTGGGGCCCTGCAAATTAAACTGACAAAAACCAGATGAACAGGAGGAAACAGAAGTTTACTTGTGCTTGCTGTCTGTGTCACCTACGAGGACTTCATGATGCGTGCGTAAGAGTAGCTAAACTTGGGCTTATAAGCATCTTAGCAAAGAACAATACATTTGTAGAGTAGCGGCAAAATAAAGGACAAGGGTTTTGGACTTCCAAGGGCAGCGAACTGCGGGAAGGTCAATACATGGGGGAAACCAATGGAGTAAGGCTTGCCTGTGAGAAGCCATCTCAGTACCAACTTTCTACTTCTTCGTGGCCATAAAACCTCCCCAGGAGAGGGAATTCATAACAGTCCTCATTTCTCAGAAATTTTTGCTTTTACTTAGATAAAGGAAGTTCTGGGAAAGCTGCTTTTTTGCGTCTGTTGAGTCTCATTCGCCTTAAACTTAAAATAATCTTTTTGCCAAAGTGACATAGTTTGGGGTAGCATATTTTAGCTTCTACCTAGAATATTGTCAGTTGCTGTTTCAGAGGGAAAGACAGCGCTGAAAGAATTATGAAAGTGAGCTCTGAAGAATTAGGCACGTGCCTTTTAAAGTTCAAGTGAGAAGCCACATGCCTTTGGGGTGGAAAAAAAAACGGTCACACCTGACTTCAAGGGAGCAGAAAAACATGTCCAGAACATGTATCCAGAAATGGAGAAGGGACATATTTGGGAAAATACCAATTACTACACTCCTATACATTTAAAAGGAACCTACAAATCAATTAGAAAAATATAAAAGATTTAGCAGAAAATTGGCAAAGAATATGAAAAGATGGTTCACAGAAGGGAAATCGAAATGGGTCTTAAGTATACGAAATGTATGAAAAGATGCTGGAACTCATTCATAGGAACAGAATTGCGCATGAAAGCTACTGTATGAGGCAAATTGGTTACGAGTTGGTAATTAATAAAACAGTGGATATGTGGAAATTCATTACAATATTCTTTTTGTTCTCATGTATATTAAGATGTTCTGCAATAAAAAGGGAAAGGAAAAATTACACCGATTAATTCACAAAAAAACCCAGAAAATCTGAATAAATATATATATATGTTAAAGAAACTGAATGAATAAGCAATAACCTTCCAAAACAAAGCATAGAGACCAGATGGGTTCATTGGGGAATATGCCAAACATTTAAGGAAGAAATTATACCAAGTCTCAACAGTCTCTTTCAATAGATAGAACCATTAGGAATACTTAATCATTTCCTGAGGCCAGCTTTATCCTAACACCAAAACCAAAGAGATTCCCAATAAAGGAAACTAGAGACCGATATCTCTCATGAACATAAATGCAAAAACCCTCAAAAAATAGCAAATCAAATCTAACAATGTATTAAAAAAGAATTGTCCATCATGCCCAAATGGGATTTACTGCGGGTATGCGAGGCTAGTGCAACATTTGAAAATCGGTTGATGTAATCCATCACATCAGCGGGCTAAAGAGAAATCGTATCACCGTGTCAGTAGATGGAGAAAACATTGGACAAAATCCAACTCTCATTTATGATAGAAACCCTCAGCAAACTCAGAGTAGAAGGGAATGTCCTCAGCTTGATAAAGACTAGTATCTGCAAAATCCTGCAGCTAACAGCTGATGGCGAGAACGGGAATCTGCTGGCTAAATCAGGAGTAGAGCAAGGATGCCCCCTCTCAACACTCCTCAGTATGGTTGAAAGTACTGGCTGATTGAGGAAGAAAAGAGAGAAATCAAGGGGATGCGGAAAGAAGGAACAGCTGCGTGGGTAGCTCATTACCACCCAGAGCTCGTGGTTTACGTTGTGTTCACTTGGGTGCTGTGCAGTCTCTGGGTTCTGACAGATGTGTCCGGGCTCGGATCCACCATTAACAGGATCACATTTAACCGCTTATTGCCAGCACTAAGTCAGAGTTGCTGTGGGTCCACCCCCTCCCCAGCACCTGGTGCTCTTGGTACTGGGGTTGTCACTGTCCCAATAGGTGGGTCCTGGTATCTCATCATTGTTTAATTTGCATTCCCTGAGGACTTTGGTGTGGCCCATCTTTTCCTCTGCCTAGTTGGCATCTGTGTATCTTCTTTGCCGAGTGTATTTGAAGGTATTTTGTCTGTTCTTTAAATCAGTTGGCTTCTTAGTGAGTTTTGAGAGTTCTTCCCATATTTCGGATGCCATTCTGTTATCAGGTCAGTGCCTTGCACAAACTTCTCGCTCTCCATGGCTTGTCCTGTCTTGAGAGTGTCTGTCCCAGAGCAGAAGTTTTAAATTTTAGTGAAGTTCGACCTACCAATGACTTTATGCATCGTGTGCCCTTGGTGCTGTCGTTTTTACTTTGGAGCGGTCGCTGTTCTCTCCTGTGTGACTTCCGAGGTGAGACACAGGAAACCGGGCCGGTGGCTGCCACGGGGTCCGAGGTGGTGACCCTTCCAGCGGACGGCGGACTCGCGGGGCTCGGGCGGGCGGGTGCGGGGTTCCCTCTGCGCGGACTCGCGGGGGCCGGGGCGGGCGGGTGCGGGGTTCCCTCTGCGCGGACTCGCGGGGGCTCGACGGGACGCGAGCAAAGAGAAGCTGGCACGTGGATCAAGCAAAGAGGGAAAGAACCCGGGCTTGCTGAATCCGAGATTCTCCACGAAGCCAGGGTGCACAGGTGCGCGCTCCAGTGTCAGCTGGCGAGGTCTGTGTGGGCCCAGCCGTTGCCTCGGGAGCAGGATCACGGCAGGATTTGCGCGCGTTGGTCTATCTCAGGTTTTTCTCTGAGCGGAGTCAAGCTGGGGGCGGCAGGTCCCAGATTCGGTCCCCCTTTCAGCCGACTCAGCGGCGAGGAGCTGGGGCGGCGTTTTCTGTGAGCCTGTGGCTGGCCGGAGCTGGTTCCGCGATCTGGACGGCCCGTGCGCGCCTGTGCCGGATGCTGCATGTGGCCGGGGCGGAGACGGGCGGTGCGCGGCTCCGGGGTCGGCGTCCGCTCGCGCTGGCAGCGAGGCTGCAGGTGGGAGCCTCCCTCCCGGACCGAACGCTCGGGGTGGGGACCGAACAGCGCCGAATAATTCTGCGCTTTTAACAGGACAGGAATGCTGCCCGGCCGCTGTTCCACGCCAGGGGATGTAGCTCAGTGGTAGAGCGCATGCTTCGCATGTATGAGGCCCCGGGTTCGATCCCCGGCATCTCCACTCAGCTTTTTATTCCGGTTCTTAACTAGTCCAGCCTCTGCTCTAGAATTTCCAGATGAAACATTTTAGTCCCTTCTCATCTTTAACCTGTATCATTCCCTTTAGGTACAGCTCTTTCCCGTCTGTGTTTAGTTCTCTGACATTTGATTAAGCACCGCATATTCCCTGCTTTGTGGAAATTTCCCTGGGGTGTTTTATTACGCAGTGAGAAGTACAAAGTCAGAGGGACAGTTCGAAAGAAATTCATCCTATGAAAGCATCGAGGAAGAGGGGATGCAGCTGCACGTCATGAGGTCCCATCCATTCTCACGTTACACTGGAAAATTATCAGAAGTAACATATCTTTCAGTAATTTTTAAAGGGACGGGTAAGGTAGGATTTTGGTATTGAGGTGGGAGTTGCGTATCAATATTCAAGAGTCCACCCTAAGACCATTCGAGGAATTTCTTCATAGGCCACAGTCACTAACCTAGTTACCATTTTATTTCTCACTGCCTCTTTGGCTTTACTTAAGGATTCTGTGCAGGAGAGCTGGTCTTGGGCCAGTGCAGGAGGCTTGGGAAAATAGTTAAGGTTAGAAATAGCTCGTAGAAATGGAAGGCAGAGTTGGTTAGAAACTGGCAGGAGATTGCCTGACAGCACCGGAGGTCAAAGTGAGGCCCCGTTCTGGCCATCTCTCAGCAGATGGGGTTTTAGGCTTATGTGATTTCCGATTGCATTTACATTGATTCCTTGATTCAACTGAGTGCTTTGAAATATTGATAATGTAACAATAATTTACTGTTTCCATTCACATTAAAAAATACAGTAAAATGGTAGCATGTATTTGCCCTTACTAGAAGGAAATCCAATAATTTACTTCATAACCCTCCGTCGGGTGCTTTTTCTATATTGCTGTGTAGCTGTGCTGAATCGGGAGGCAACAGCGGAAAGGAGGGGAGAGGATTTATAAACCATATTGCAACTCTGTCATAATTCGCATGTTGGAGGTTTGTGGGAGATACTGGGTAGGATCAATTCTGAGGAGGTAGGTCAGGAAAATCTTCCCAAAAGAAGATACTAGTGATGTGCATTAAAGAATAAGTGGGCGTTTGCAGCTGGAAGTGAGGGTCGTAGTGTGATTCTAGTCGTAATAAATGCACATGGCATGAAGACAGGACACACAGTGTTGGACAGTTTGGGTAGTTACATATGGCTGGATCACAGGATGCTCTAGGGAAATGTAGGACTATATGGCCCGTCAGCGGTTTTGGACTCTATCAGTCAGTGTTCTTGGTTGCAAAAAGCAAACACTGAATCTAAGTTAACTTAAGTGGAAAAGAATATCTGCTTGGCCAGGTTTAGATCAATGCCCGTAACCTTGAAAGCAAGCATCTGACTCAAACTGTCAGAGTCCCTAAACATCATAAAGGAGTGCAGACACACACACGTTTCCGATGACAATGTCCCTGTGTATGCCTTCCCGGGGGACCCAGTCGGCAGTGAGGAGACAAAGAAGCATTTTAAAGAAGACGTTGCCACCATCAGGTCATTCTGTAAACAATGTGAAAAAATGGATTAGGACTGGTGGTGAAAGAGAAAACTAGATTCATTCAGTCATGACTGCAGGAGTCAGAAGAGCTGTGGTGGGGACCTCCACCAAGGAGTAAGCCTCAGGACATCAAGACTTGTGCCAAGACCGTTCCTTAGAACCCCAGAGTGAGAGTCTGGGGCTTGTGTGCTCCCAGGGACCTGCACAGTAGGCAGGCTCATTGTTTTCAAAGAGATTGAGGTTCGGCAGGGGATCCATCTCTGGGATGAAGCTAAATTCTGAGAGCCTTGCTCGTTTCAATCTCTTAATTTCTTAATCACTCCTCACCCATTTTTCCACTTCCAGTGGGATCTTTCGGACTATGGAGAGTGGTTAATTTACTTGGAAGCCATTTGGCCAGCTAAACCCTCTGTCTCTCTCTCTCTTGCTGTCCCAGTTCACCACTGCAGACATGAGCCCGCCAATTCTCTACCCTCTCTAGTACTTTCCAGGATGTACATACCCTCTGTCCTTCCATTTTAATGACTTAAACATGCAGTCCTTCTCACCTGAATACTTCAGCTCCACTCTTTGTAACTCATATTTCCATGTTTAACAACCCACCTAGACACACACTCCTGCTTTAACTTCAACCGGCTCTTCCTAGTGAGATGGCTATTTCAAGTAGAATCAGCACGCTCTTCAATCTCAAATCAGGAGACGGGTTGGCACCTTCCCGAGACCTCATTCCAATTTCCAAACCATTAAATTTCTTTCTTTTTATTTTTTTAAAGATTTTTATTTATTTATTTGACAGAGAGAGACAGCCAGCGAGAGAGGGAACACAAGCAGGGGGAGTGGGAGAGGAAGAAGCAGGCTCCCAGCGGAGCAGGGAGCCTGATGTGGGGCTCGATCCCAGGACCCTGGGATCACACCCTGAGCCGAAGGCAGACGCTTAACGACTGAGCCGCCCAGGCGCCCCCCAAACCATTAAATTTCTATCTGCATTAAAAAACACAAAACTCTGTCCCTTGGAAGCTGTGGTCTGTACAATTATGTCACATTTCTCATCGAGAAGATTCTTCCTAGATGAATGGAGACTGGTGCCTCGCTTCTTCCACTTGGTTTGGTGACGTCAGCACCTGTGAAGACAGGTCACCCAGGATCTTAGCTTCTGGCTCCCCAGTCTCTGATTTCCCAAAGACCTTTACTTCCCACTCTGCTTCAGCCACTCACATCCATGACCATGCTCTCCATATTAGCATGAATCCCTGTTATACTAAAATACTAAGTCTGTGTGGTATACAGTGATTAAAAAAATATTTAAATTTAAATTTAATTTAGTTAACATTGTATTAGTTTCAAGGGCAGAATTTAGTGATTCATCAGTTGCATATAATACCTGGTGCTCATCACATCACGTGCCCTCCTTAATGCCCATCACCCTGTTACCCCTCCCCCGCCCCAACCTCCCCTCCAGCAACCCTGTTCGTTTCCTAGAGTTAAGAGTCGCTTATGGTTTGTCTCCCTTTCTGGTTTCATCTCATTTGTCTTTCTCTTCCCCTGTTTTCATGTGTTTTGTTTCTTAAATTCTGCATATGAGTGAGATCATATGGTATTTGTCTTTATATGACTGACTGACTTTGCTCCCTTTTTCCCTTGTAAGGACCCTTGTGATTACACTTGGCTCACGTGAATAATCCAGAATAATCTCTCCATGTCAAGATTTTCAAATTCGTCAAACTTCTAAGTCCCATTTACCGTGTAAGGTAACATTCTCAGGACTGGGAATTAGGACACGTGTGTCGTTGGGGGCCATTATTCTATGTACCACACTAGCCGGCAGTCTAATTCTAATCTATCTCTCCTGGTTATTTCATCCAGGTACTTCCACAACTTCTCTTTTTCTACTGAACTGAAACTCCCAGTTCCTTAACATTTTGTTCTCCCTGTGAATCTTCAGTTCCTGCATGTTGCTCTTTTCATATTGCTGTAGACTGAATGTGACCTCCCTACATTCATAGATTGAAACCTAGTCCTTAGTGTGATAGTATTTGCAGGTGGGCCTTTGGGAGGTGGTGAGGTCGTGAGGGTGGGATCTTCATGGTAGGATTAGTGCCCTTATAAAGGAGAATTCAGGGGCACCTGGGTGGCTCGCTTGAGCATCTGACTCTTGGTTTTGGCTCAGGTCATAATCTCAGGGTTGTGAGATCAGGCTCCCTGCTCGGTGGGGAGTCTGCTTGTCTCCCTCTCCCCCTGCACCCCCCAACCTCTCTCTCTCTCATGTGCTCTCTCTCAAATAAAAATGAATAAATCTTAAAAAAATAAATAAAGGAGACCTCAGAGAGCTCTCTTGCCCCTTCCACCCTGTTAGGACACACACGACTCAGGAAGCACGTTCTCACCAGACACCAAATCTGCCTGTGTGTTGACTGGACTCCCAGCCTCTGGGACAGTGAGAAATACGTTTCTGTGGTTTATAGTCGTCCAGTGGTGCTGGAGCCATTGTGTCCTGCAGTCACAGGGACCCTGCTCTCTCAATTATTCTTACTTCCACCTCTCCCTCTCTCATGACTTCTTATTATTACCTACAGTGGCTCAGGTTTCTCCCCTGGCTGCATGTTGTCTTATGGTCACCACTCTCTTCCTCCCCTCCAGATCCCAGCCATATTTCTCACAATGCCTATTTCTACCCTGTGTCTCCATTCCTCATCTCACCCTCCCTTCTCTACTCTCGGAATGTGGCCTTGAATCCTAGAGCTCTAGTGGATTGGTTATCAGAGTCACCAGTGACTCCTTTGTCTCTAAATCTAATGCACATACTTTGGTAAATGTTGGTGTGTTTCAGAGTTCAGACCTTAGATGATTTTCTTCATATCCCACACGTTCTTCCTAAGCCGTCTTGTGTCCTAAACTGCTCTAAATGCACTCTACAAGCGGATACTTCTCAAAACACATCTTCGGTCCCTTACAAGAGTCAGAGGCACGTAGCCTATGGCTTTTCTCCACCTTGCTGTTCCATGGGTGCCTTGCCCTGCTCCCCCCCGCCCCCCCACCTGCACATAGCTAACCAATCACCCAGGACTCTCAGTGCTAGTCTCCATTATCTGTCAAAAGCATACACTACTTTCCTACTCATTCACTGTAGTACGCATCTCCAGCCATTCTTCAAACTCATAAATGCCCGTAAGTCAACTTCCCTTCTCTCCTTGCATTGCACGTGCTGGCAAGGTCCTTAGTCAAGGTGGAAACTAACTGTGCCGATGCCTGGGAAGCCCAGATTTTCCAAAGAACAACACTCAACTGTGCTCATTGGATTCATTTTAAATTCAGAGTAACAAATATTAAATGGGTAGACTGTGCTGCCTGGAAATCCCAATATTGTTCCCTAGTGATTTGCTTTCCCTGTCTTAATAATCATGGCTGTTCATTCTGGCATAATAAGAAATACATTTTGTCTTTGTCCCAGATTCCTAGCAGAGAGCTCCTAAAACCCAGGTGCTTTCCTCAATGACCGGGGTACTTCTGTTACTGTAAGGAGCTCTTTTTGACCTCACCTGAATTTATGCTAATGAGACGACTTAGGGTGGGACCCGCTAGGTAGCCTTCGATGGGCTGATCACAGGAAGACTCAGCGGGTACAGTGTGGCAACTTCCAGCCTCAGCCACAGGCCTCTGGGAAGTGAGGGTCTAAAGACGAAGCTGCACAAAACTCTGGAGCAACAGGGTTTGCTGACTGTCCCTGCTGGTGAAGCACCTACACGCTGGAGGGCCGTGCACCCAGGTCCACATGGACAGAAGCTCTCGTGCTCGGGACCCTTGAAGATCTCACCATGTCTGTCTCCGTGTGACTGTTCGTCTGTGTCTTGTAGTGTAACCCTTTTTAATAACGCAGTCAGGGGGGTACCCTGGTGTCAGTGACCTGGTTGGTAGAGGTCTGTGAGCTGCTTCAGCAGATTAACTGGCTCTGAGGAGGCAGTCGTGTGAACCTCCGTTTGTATCCAGCCAGGGAGAGGCAGAGGTAATCCACATCAGACTTGTGATCTCACTTGAAACTGGGCTTGTCTCTTGGGGGGCATCAAGCCGAAAGACACCCCAAGCCAAGGAATAGGAGCAGGGACGGTTTTATTTGCACAAGTAAAGAACACCAGGGATGTTTCCCAGAGCAGTGTCTCCTCAACAACAAAACTGGGAGCTTTAACCTAAGAGTGCGGCATACTCGCCAAGGGCTTTTGCAGTGGGAATTCAGCGTGAACTGGGGCAAAGGTCGCCTCCAGGTGAGAGTCCAGGTCGAAGTCCCTGGGCCAGCAGGGGTCGCACCATCAGTTCTCTGGAGCTGACCTAGTGTGTCTGAGGCTCATAGGGGATTAGTCCGGCAAAGGTGACTTTGGGCCGTCTCTACTTCCGAATCAGCCCGGGGAGTTTTCGTCGCGTGGGACAGGGTTGGGTGATCTCCTGGTCTGAGAGTGGCAGTTCTTACGTTCTTCTGGTTCCTGAGAACTATCGGCTGCTGAGGCCTATTCCTCTTCAATTGCTATGTATCTCAGGAAGTTCTGCAAGTAATGTTTTTGGGCAAGTAGTGTGGGTCAGGCATAGATCACAAAAGTTATGATTCACATGAAACTGTCAGGTATTTATTGTGTACAATGTGCGTGATTTGATACACATACACGCTGGGAAGGCTTTCCCCATCTAGTTAATTAATACATCCATCACCTTCTTTTTACGTGTGTATTTATTTTAGAAAGAGAGCGAGAGTGCACACGCAGGGGGAGGGGAATAGGAATAGGGAGAGGGAGAGAATCTTCAGCAGACCCCCCATGAGCAGGGAGCTCACTCTCACAAGCCTGAGACCCTGATCTGAGCCAAAATCAAGAGTCGGACACTTCACTCACTGAGCCACCCAGGTGTCCCATCCATCATTTTCTTTGTCGCGTGTGTGAGAACATGGAAGCTCTACTCTCAGCAGATTCCGGTTACACAATCCAGTGTTACCAGCTCCAGTCCCCGTGTTTTATGGGAGATCCTTGGACCCTACTCATCTTCAAGGTGAAGGAGGGGAACATTTGTACCCTTTTGTCAGCCTCTCTGTTTCCCCCACTTTCCTGCCTTCTGCTCTGTTTTTATGAGTTTGACCCCCCCATTCCTCACAGAAGTGCTACCACGCAGCATTGGTCTTCCTCTGAGACTTACTTCACGTACATAACGCCCCGAGGGGCCATGAATGGGGTCATTACTGGCAGCATTTCCTTCCCTCTCAGGGCCGGGTAATCCTGCATTGAATACATAGACCACATCTTCATCCCTTCGTCCGTGGATGGCCACTTTGGTTGTTTCCGTGTATTGCTACTGCGATTAATGCTACAGTGGACATGGGAGTATAGATATCTCCTTGATACCTGTTCTGATTTCCTTTGAATATTAAAAGGTGGTTCTTGTCACCAAATTCCACTGTGTGTGTGCAGGGAATTTCCCACACCAGTAAGCAATGCTCTGTGTCTCAGCTGAGCGTCCTGTCATTTGGCTGAATTCTGACACTGTCTACCGGGAGACAGAATCAGATCCCACAGTAAAAGGCTCGATCCAGCAAAGAACTGTTTTCCCCTCCCACTCGCTGTGCCTGCCTCAGACACCAGCGCATGTCCGAGTTGTTACCTGCGCTCTCACTGACTGGCTAGAAATAGAGGTTTCCATGACCCTCTCTCCTTGGGTTTGATTAATTTGCTGGAACAGCTCACATTATTCAGAGAAACATTTTACTTACTAGATTAAAAGGATGTAACTCAGAAACAGCCAGACGGAAGAGATGCTCAGGAAAAGGGCGTGGAGTTTCCATGCTCTCCAGGTGCACCACTCACACCACATCTCCACGTGGTCACAAACCCAGAAGTGCTCCAAATCATCGTCTTCGGGGGTTTTGTGCAGGGAAGTCTCCATGCCTAGGCATGACTATGTACGGCGGTTGGCGATTGATTGAACTCCCAGCCCTTCTCCCCGGCTTGAAGGTGAGAGAGGTAGGACTGAAAGTTCCAGCCTTTAATCTCCGGACAACCAGCCCACAACTTAGGTGCAGTCACTATTAACATAGCCAAAGACACCTTCGTTGCTGTAATGATTTAGGAAATTCGATGGGTTTTAGGAGCTCTGTGCAAGCAACAGGATGAAAATGAAATACGTATTTCCTATTATAAATCACAGCATCACAGATAGACATGATGTGGGAAACAAAAGCAAAAGAAAAATTTCCTTACTACTTACAACCCATTCACAAGTCCTTAAAGGCAGTGTGACCTTCCTCTGGGAGCTCAGCTGCCTGGATGCTGACGCTTTGCTGAGGGCAAAAGGCAACCTCAGACTGACCCTGGACCCTGTGAGTCTACTTTAACATATAGAAATTCCTTCGGAAATTCCTTTATCTCTACCCCCAAGATACATGCTAGCAATCATCCCCCAAGCATATGACCCACCCATCCACATCTGAGGGGTCTCAGGACTGAGTTCTTACTAAGCAGTAATAAACGACCTTTCCTAACAACAGCTGCCCCCTCAGGGTCCTGGGAGGCTTGTGCTGTCTCTGCCCCTCCCAGCTTGAAAGCTTATGTAATGGGCCACTCCTCGTGACCCTGTGCAGCTCTTTCTGCCCACGGGTCCTGTCCCTGTGCTTTAATAAAACCACCTTCTTGCACCAAAGACGTCCCAAGAATTCTTTCTTGGCCGTTGGGTTCCAACCCTAAAACATCCTTCCCACGTCAGCACACACCCAGAAGTAGAATTGCTGGATCACATAGTAGTTGTTTTTAGTTTTTGAGGAACCACTTTACTGTGTTCCCTAGTGGCTGCACAAGGGTTCCCTTTTCTCCGCATCCTCACCTGTGATGTTGTCATTTGGCTGACAGCCATTGGAACAGGTGTGAGGTGAGATCTCATTGTGGTTTTTATTTCTGTTTCTCTGATGATGAGTGATGTCGAACACTTTTTCATAAACCTGTGGCCATTTGTGTATCTTCTTTGGAAAAATGTCTGTTTAGTTCCTCTGCCCATTTTTAAATGGGATTATTTGTTCAATTTTGCTATTGAGTTGTATGAGTTCTTTATATATTTTGGATATTAACCCCTTATCAGCTAACTAAACAGATATATGATTTGCAGATATTTTTTTCCCATTTCAGTAGGCCGCCTTTTCATTTTGTTGATGATTTTCTTTGCTGTGCAGAAGTGAAGCTTTTTGGTTTGATGTAGTCCTGCTTATCTATTTTTGTTTTTATTGTTTCTGCTTTTGTTGTCAAATCCAAAAAATCATTTCTGAGACCGATATCAAGGAGCTTACCCTCTACATTTTCTTCTAGGAGTTTTATGGTTTCAAGTCTTCCGTCCAAGTGTTTAGCCCAACTTGAGTTAATTTTTGTGTGCAATATGAGATAGGAGTCCAGTTTCATTCCTGTGCATGTGCTGTCCGGTTTTGCCAGCAGCATTTACTGAAGGGGCTGTCCTTTCCCCATTGTATATTCTGGGCTCCTCTGTCATAAGTTAATTGGCCACATATGCATGGGTTCATTTCTGAGCTCTGTTGTGTGCCATTGATCTCTGTGTCTGTTGTTATGCCAATACCATGCTGTTTTGATTACTCTAGCCTTATGATACAGTTTAAAGTCAGGAAGTGTGAAGCTTCCAGCTTTGGTCTTCTTTCTCAGGATCATTGTGGCTCTTCAGCTTCTTTTGTGGTTCCATATAAATTTTAGGATTTTTTTTCCTATTACTATAAAATATGCCATTGAAATTTTGATAGGAATTGCACTGAATCTGTAAATTGTTTTGGGTAGTATGGGTACATTTTTAACAATATTAATTCTTCCGATCCATGAACATGGATATATCTTTCCATTTTCTTAATGTCTTCTTCAATTTCTTTCATCAATGTCTTACAGTTTTTGGTGTATAGATCTTCACTTCCTTGGTTAAATTTCTTTCTAGGTATTTTTTTTTTCTTTTCGATGCAACTATAAATGGGTTTGTTTTCTTTCTTTTTTTAATTTTTAAAAAAAAATTTTAAAGTTCTTACTTAAATTCCAGTTAGTTAACATACAGTGTCATGTTAGATTCAGGTATACAATTTAGTCATTCATCACTTACAGCACCCAGTGCTCATCACAAGTGAGCTCCTTAGTCCCCATCACCCATCTAGCCCATCCCCCACCCACCTCCCCTCTGATGATCATCAGTGTGTTCTCTATAGTTAAGAGTCTGTTTTATGGTTTGTTTCTCTCTCCTTTTAACCCCTTTGTTCATTTGTTTTGTTTCTTAAATTCCACATATGAGTGAAATCATATGGTATTTGTGTCTCTCTGAATGACTTATTTCACTTGGCATACTACTTTAGTTCTATCCATGTCTTTTCAGATGGCAAGAGTTCATTCTTTTTTTGTCTGAGTAATATTCCATTCTGTATATATAGCACATCTTCTTTAAAATGGGATTGTTTTCTTAATTTTTCTCAGATAGTTCGTTATGAGTGTATAGAAACAACTGATTTTCGTATGTTGATTTTGTATCCTGCAACTTGTTTATTAGTTTCCAGTTTTTGGTGGAGTCTTCAGGGTTTTCTATATACATACTATCACGGCATCTGCAAATAGTGACGGTTTTACTTCGTTTCCATTTGGTGAGCCTTTTCTTTCTTTCTCTTGCCCAGTTGCCCAGCGAGGACTTGCAGTCCACGTTGAGTAGAAGTCAAGAGTGCGCTCCCTCCCTGTATTACCTGTCTGTCTTTTCAGCCTTGGGGGCAGCAGTTTGGGCTGTGTCCTCACCCCTCTCACGGATCCAGAGAGTTGTTGATTTTTCAGTCTGTTTTGCTTTTTACTTGTTATCAGGATGGAGTGGTGACTTCCAAATTCCCTATATATGGAATCAGAAACTGGAAGTCTGTTCCAGTTTTTTATTTGTGTTTTTGCCTCTGTGTTCATTAGTGAAATTGTCCTATAATTTTTCTTCCTTAAGTTTTCTTCATTGGCTTTTGGTAGCACTATTATGCTTGTATCTTCAAATAAGCTTTTCTGTTTTCTGGAGTATTTTGTATAACATAGAGGTTATCACTTCCTGTAAGATTTCATACAACATGCCGTAAAATTGTCTCAGACTGGAAATTATATTTTATGGAAATTTTGCTTGAATTCTTGATTCAGTCTTTAAAATGCCTGTATATTGAATTAGGTTACAATTACTCTTTGGTAATTTATGCATTTTTACAAATTTTCCATTTCTTCTATTGGAATTGAGAGGGTTGACAGCAAATTTCATGGTTTCTTCCATTTAAAGTCTCCTAAGTGGCCCCTGAAAGTACTCTGTTTATTCATGTTTACAAGCGTCTCTGTCTCTATCCATTCACTCATTCACTCTTTTTAAAAAATGCTTCAAGTATTTACTCATGCCACGTACTGTAGTCCACACTGAGGTACAATTAGGGATAACACAGTCTCTTGGCTAACCTTCAGAAGGCCCAGTGAGATCCTTGCCTCCCCATTACACACCCTTGGGCAGTTCCCTCCCACTTAAATCAGTCGGGGAGACAGAGGTGAGGAGGGACCGAGGCCTCCTCCCAGCATCTTGAATGCAGATCCTGCAGACAGAGTCACACCTCAGAGGCTGCCTGCCCTGTAGACGCCTGAGTTCTGCTTCACAGGACACCTGGGGCCAGAACCCAGCCAAGCCGCTCTGGAGTTCCTGACCCACACAGTCTGCAAGATAATACACATTTATGTTCTTAACCCATTAAATTTTGGAGTATTACTCAGCAATAGATAACTAATATTCACAGCAAGCCTTCAAGAAAAGTTTCTCTTTGGTAAATAGTCATTATTTACAAAAATAATTTTTATCTGTTTCTCTCAAGATACCAGACTATTATCAGAAACCATATTCCTTGAAAATCGAATTGGAAGGCTAAATGAAGACGGGCGGTTGTCTTCTCCCGTTTCCCTTTTTATCCTGACAAGAACCTGAAGTCTTTGGGCGGACTGGCTACTGTGCCTAGCCACCAGAGGGTCACATACCCTCCATTAAAGCGGTCACTGGCAGAAAGAAAGGGTCAGGCCCTAATTACTTTAGACAACTCAGATTGCCGCAAACGGTGTGGGCCCACCATCCCTGCTGCGGGAACGGAGTTCAGGCTGTCTTGGCAAGGTGAAAGCATGAGGAATGCTGGGGTGCTGCGGTCGCGCCGGCTTCTGCGGCGGGGTCTCCTCGGGGCCCCCAGCCCCCCAGAGCAGCCGCCCTGAGCCGCCCTCCGCGCCTGTGCGAGCACAGCCTCAGCTTCCCCTCTTTGCTCCTGGGCACCCCGTCCGTTCTAGCAGACACAGGGCACCGTGCCCGGGCACGCCCCTGAACGCCAGGCAGGCGTAAAACCTCGGGTTGCACCCTTGGGGAGGGAGGGTCCGGGATGGCGGGAGAACCGCTCCCTCTGCAGCAAATAAAGCGGCGGGGAAGCAGGTGTTTCACCCCAATCTTACAAGTAACGCGTTTCTCAGCTCTTTCCGGGCCCTTTGTTCCGAAGCATCAGAGCGGGATCCGTGGGTTTATACTGTCCAGGTTTGATTTGCATTTTTGGATAAAATGAGGGTCAGAAGGCAGCAGGCAGCAATCCAGCCTCTGTCCCCTTCAGCCCTCCAAGTCGTTTGCAGTGGAAGGTTATTCTTTAACAGAATTCCCTCCACCGGCTCCTTGTTTTCTGAGAAAAGGCGCACGGCGGTTTCTGGAGCCCGGGAACAGGGTGCAGCCAGGCGGAGGAGAGCTGGCGGACTGTGGTGGCCCCGGTTAAAGACGGTCATTGCCAAAGCGTTTTTCTCTTTCCTGGAAGCATCTTTCCTTTGACCCACAGGCCTTTGGAAACACAGAAAAGCGCTCAGACACTGAGGACACGTGTGGGCGAGTTTCTTGCCGAGATTCGCCCCCCAGCGTGTTCTCCTCGGGTCCTGAGTGTCGGCAGTTTGCGGGTCACAGTTCCTTGCCAGTGGATTTCTATGGAGGAAAGTGGTGAAAATTCGAGTTCCCTTTACGGAAGAACAAGGCAGATTTTTGTGAACTGTTAAGAGGGATAAATTTGCCTCATTTCGTGAAGTCAGTTTAAAAGGCACCATGTGCGTGCAGTGGGGATGTAGCTCAGTGGTAGAGCGCATGCTTAGCATGCATGAGGTCCCGGGTTCGATCCCCAGCATCTCCATTCCTTTTGTCCCCTTGCTGGGAAGTAGCTTTCTTGTTCCGGCCTCAGCCGGTTCCCGCAGGATCCCAGGAATGGTCGTCTTGCTCCCCAACGCTCGCGGTCTGCTGGGGCGTGCGCGTAACCTTTCCGCTGCAAACTGCACCTGCCTCGCGCCCGCAGCCCCTGCCTGCGCCCGCCCACCAAGCGAGTCCGGAGCGGCCCTGGTCCCTCCTGGGTCCAGAAAAAAGCACTATTGACGTTCATCCGTGTAAACTCTGAACTAGAAGGTTTGAGGATCAGTTCGTGTCTTCGCTTCGTTTCGGGGCCGGGGCGCGCGAGCCCGCCTGAGGTTTCCACGTTGTGGCTCGCGCGGGAGACGAGGCTTTCTTCTGCGGACGCTCCGTGGACACGCGGGTGGACCTTCCCCCGGAACGTGGCCTTCGCTCCGGGGCCACCCCCGCGAGCGGAGCGGAGCTGGCGGCTTTGTTCCGAGTGCGCTCGGCGCTGCGTCCGCGCGGCGGGAGCCGGTTTGCAGGCTGCGTCTGCGGCCGCTCGCCTCGGCCCTGCGCGAGAACCCGCTGCCCTAGGACCCGGCTGCTGCGGGTGAGGACGGTCGGCAGCGGCTCCTCGGTGCTCTCGCTTGGAGATCTGCTCGCTCTGCGAACGCGGCGTCTGGTCTCTCGCGCTGAATTCAGCCCCCGCCTCTCCTCCCTGGACACCCGGTCACACGACGAGCGCACGGAACTGAGGAACGGTTCTCTGTGTTTTCGGATCTTCCCCCAGGCTGGCCTCTGGCCGCTCTGCAGTCCCGGGACCGCGGACGCGACCCCGGGAGTGTCCCGAATTCTGCAGGTGCAGGGACCCGGCCTAAACAATGACGGTGACTATCGTCCTTTGCGTCAGACTCTTTGACGTTTTGCTGCCTAACTCCTTAAGGAGAAAACCCCACAGAATAGAGGTGTAGGCCTTGGGATGGGCCTGTGACCCTGTGGCGCCCTGCAGCTCCCACCCCGTTGGCGTCGGGATAGATCGCGCGTGCTCTTGCCAATAGGTATCCAGGCCGACGAGTGTGACTCTGATGGGCCCCCAAAGATACTGCAACACTCCGCACTAATTAACACGAGGAGCCGTGGCGTCTACCAGCTGAGTGGTCGGTGAGGAGAGCGTCCACAGGCCTCTCCGTGCGTCCTGCTGCCCATGGCCAAGGAGGGCCACTGAGGAATCTCAAGAGTTCTACGGAGCAATAGTAACGGTTTTTGTCGTGATCTTTCTTTTCATCCCCATCCTGTCTTCCTTTGTCTTCACTTCGGGTCACCGGACTGTGATCAACTTGGCCAGAGATTGTTTTTCGGCTTCCTCTGTTCCAAACCACACAAACAGGCTCCTTCAGTTCAGCCAATAAAACTTTTAGGGACAGTTCAAGAACAGTCTCCCGGCTAAAGTATTGTATTTGTTGAATACGGTGTGTCGGGGGCATTGGGACGGATGGGGAAAGAGGAGTCATTAGAGTTCCCTGAGCCCACAGATGTCTTCAGAGCTAAAGCAGTGGTTGTCCAACTTGGGGACACACTGGAGTCACCTGGAGGGCTCTGGCACTTCTGATGCCCGGATCCCACTCAGAGGTTCTAGTTTAATTTGTCTATAATGTGGAATGGACACGGGCATTTTTAAAAGCTCCCTAGGTGACTGGAATAAGCTGTCAAGATTGGGAACCACTGGCCTAGACCAAGATTGGGAACCACTGGCCTAGACACTCTGTTGAAATTATCTCCAAATATCCACAAAGGTGGGAAGAAGCATCAGAGAGGACATCTGCAGGTTTATTGCTTTTTCAGTTAGGCTCAGCTTGTCTAGAGACACCACTGGCCCTCAGATAGTCATAGACATGTGAGCAGTCTGCAGACTGACCAAGTCAGGGGCAGATGGAGGCTGTCAATGGGATGGAACTTAACTTCTCCACATTCAGTTCTAAGTGGAGAGAAGACTGCTCTCTCTGCTCTCCCTCTCCCCCTCCCTCTCTCCCCATCCCACCTACTCCCCATCCCTCCCCTCTGCCCACCTCTCCCTCCCTTTCCCTCCCTCTCTCCCCATCCCTCTTCCTCCATCCCCCTCTCTCCCCATCCCTCTCCCTCCATCTCCCTCCCTCCCCCTCATCCCCTTTCTCTCCCTCTCTACCCCCCCACCTTTCTCTCTCTCTCTCCTCTTCTACCCCTCTCCCTTTTCTTCCCTTCCCCCTCCCCCCTCCCTTTCTACCCCTGAGATCCCTAATTTGCAAAGCTGGTCATTGGGAAGAAAGTAGATCACTTAATAATTCAGGGCCTTCTGGGACAGAAGGGATATATCCTAAATCCTACTCCCCCAGATTTAAATTTGGAGGTATCTCTCAGTGATCTGAGAGACTCTGACCTAGTTTCCTGAAATAAAATTATCTCCTGGAAAAGGGGAGTTGATACTGGTAACTTGGGGCTAAGTCTTCATAAGGGAGGGGTTGTTTTAATGTATCATGTGGTTCTGGCTCCCTGAAAATTAATAATGTTTTTACAGTATTTCAAGAGATGACTATTTTAATTAGATGAAGCCAGATCTCATTTTCTTTAGTTTTTCTGCCCAAAGAATATTAGGAGGAGTAAAGATAGAAAGAAAAGGGGCTATTTTTCTAAAAGCATAGAAATGATCAGAGAGTTGATACCTGGGGAAAATTCTATTTGCCGATCTTTATTCCTAAGCATTGAAGAAAAGGCTAAAGACTCCTTTTATCTATAGCAACAGTGAAACTGCTCTGAGCCTACACTGGGTCTCACTGCATTTAGGAGTTTCTACAAAGCCTTGTGGCCAGAGAAAATTAGGTCATTTCGTGAAAATATACACCTTATATTTTCTTTTCATTGCAAGGAGAGCGAGACATAGCAGATCTCCATTGTAGTACAGGGCAATCCTTGCACAGTTTAATTTTAAATTGTGACCAGTGATCTCTTGGTGATTTACAATAAAATACGTCCAGGTACCTAGATAGCATAGAAGGCTAAAATTGTCTCTTCTTTATCTATGTTGGACCTTCAGGTACAAAGAGAAGACAAACCAGATGAGAAGGAAGAAGTCAATCTCACTTCTCACAAAGGTGACCAGAGTGCCTTCCGAGCAAAAGGATTTCAGCAAAATGGAGCAAATCTGGGAGAGTTCAAACACTCAAGGAAGGGAATCCGACAGGGCTTGGGGAGAATCTCTGAAACATGAAGGAAGTGACCACCTCTGGTCCCCCGGAATGAACACCCTACTGAGAGGAAGACTTTTGGGACTGAGGCGCTCTGCCCACAATAATGTGAAGGGTGAGTGAGACACAGGGGGGATGGTTATACGTTACATTGAATTTGCTAATGGACAAAATGTTCTTAGATATCCTAATGGTCTGCTCAAAGCGACAGTGGAAGCCTCAGGCTTTCGTGACCCTGCTAAAGGGATATTGTTTGTGAGGGGTATAAGGTAGCCGGTTACCAGCTATAGCTTCAACCTGTATGTAGCTCAATCATTAGATCAGCGGAGTTTATAAGTTCTCCAGGTCTTACATGTGAAGTTTAGGGGCTTAATGGAGAAAGAGTGATGCTGAGAATTGGGGGAAGGTCTAGGAGTTCCTTGAACTCTCAGTTCGCGCTGGTCTTCTCCTGTAACAGGTGTTCTTCTCTTAGCAACCGAGCATCTTACTTTGTGAGCTGGTCAGGGTTCTCTAGAGAAACGTACCAATATTGTGTGTGTGTTACTGTGTGTGTAGAAAGAGACGCAGATAGAGAAAGGGAGAGATCTGTGTTAAGGAGTTGGCTCCCACAACAGTCTGAAATTCGCAGGGCAGGCTGGCAAGTCTGAAGAGGCGATGTTGTAGTCTTGAATCCATCCAAAGGTAATCTGGAAGCAGAATTTCTTCCTCCTCGGGGCAACTCCTTTCTCTTCAGGCCTTCAGCTGCTTGGATGAAGCCTCCCTCGTTAAGGAGGGTCCTCTGCTTCACTCAAATCTACCCTTTTAAATGTTAATCACATCTAAACAGATACCTTCACGCAACCACTAGACCGGGTTTTGACCAAACGACTGTGCACGATACCCTTGCCGAGTTGACACAAAATTAAACTGCCAAACTTTGCTCTTAGATCCTGCAATTCTCTTGTGTAAATTTTTATCTCACAAAAGACGGCCAGTTCTCTAGGGAAGTGATGGTCCCTGAATTTATGAAGAGATAGGAATCACTTTAAGAAGGCACAGAACATGTGTTCTAGAGAAATTTGAACTATCATCACCCACAGCTACATTCTGTTTTGTCAGTTAACGTTCAGCCACTTAGGACAAAGACCATTTCTCTGCCCTTTGTTATTTCCCTCAGGCATTTAATCCATAGCTTTGAAAGTCTAGAAATTCTAGCAATATCTGATGAATGGAAGAGACTACTGCATGTGGGGCACATAGGCTAATACTGGGAGTTTTGCAAGTGCACTGGACTCTTGCTTTAGTTCTGTATTATTTTTCTAATGTGATAATGTGAAAGTTTATGCCAAACACTTTCTTTCATTAAATTAAAATTCATGATGAAATATTTAAAGTATAAATACAGAGACTATTACAGCAGACCTCAGAAACCCATTATCCAAACCTTTCTGTTTCTCAGAAAATAATTCACCCCTCACTTTTCATTTCCCTTCCTCCCTGCATTATACCCTTACTGTACATTTTAATCTTTTACCACATGTATGTATATCTGTAAAAATGTCACGCTGTTTACCTGTCCCACTGCACGTATTTATAACAACCTTCTTTTTGTTCACTATTATCTGTTTCACACAAATTCCTATGATAGAAGGAGACGCATCGCACTTAAGCTTTAATTGTGTAGTTAATCTATTGGAGAACGTAAGGCTTTATTTCCAATATTTGCTTCCCAAGCAGTGCTGCAGAGAACATCACTGCTCATGTCTCCTTGGACAATTTGTAAGGAGTTGCTAAATCCAGTGTCTGGAAGTGGGATTGCTGAATCGTAAAGTAAGGATATCTCTGGCTTTTCTAGATATTGCCAGAATGTTCTCCATACTGCTTGTGCAAAATGTATATTCTTAGCAACAACCAATGATAATATCTCCCACTCTCTACCAAGCCTTGGCATTGTTGAACTCGAGACGTTTTGCCCGTAGAGGAAGATACATGTATTCAGATTGCGTTTGTCAAACTACTGGTGAGGTTCAGTGTATGTCATACATTTGTTGGCCTTTTATGTTTCTTCATCTGGGAGCTGAGTCTGTATAGCCTTTGTCCGCGTTTCTGCTGATTGTCAGCCTCCGTGTTACATTATGCCTCACGCGTTTGCTACGGGACGACTGGCTTTTGCTCTTACATGGCACAGGGTTCCACAGCTGACGTCAGTGCAGACAGAGTGACCCTTGGGTTAGTGATCAGCCTGGTGAATGTCCTTGTCCCCCGGGCTCACTCACTCACGGGAGGTCCGTCACACCTATGCGACATGACCAATGCTGCACTCCTCTTGAGCAATACCAGGGTTTAACAATGTTGTCATGATGAGTATTGCCCTCCAGATTTCCCCGACGTTGCTGCTAACAGTTTGGTTCGACCTTGTTTTGTTTGTTTGTTTTAGTCTTGACACACCACAAATTTATCTTACAGTTCTGTAGGTCCGAGTGTAACCCAGCTCCCGCAGAGACCTTGTTCTTCCTAAAGTCATCCAGATGTAACGATTATAGTTCAAATAAATGCCGCTTAAAAATTTAGCTAGAAACTTTCTATTTAGCTCACTGTTGCTTGTCACATCTCACTAGTTCTCACTCAGTTCCTTTTTCCCTCGAATTAATTACTTCACACTGATCTCAAGATCTTAGTTAATGACAGATTTTTAAAGGTCTTTATTTAATCCTTATTTTTCAATAATTTAGCTAAAGACTTTTGGTCTCAGAGTTATCTTTCCTCAGCACCTAATCGTGTTCTTCCATCATTTGTCTGTTGTTGCTCTTTTTTGGTTTCTAGTGCTACTGATGAGAAATCCACTATAAGTGTAATGATGATTTCTTTTATTCTAAAGTAACTCATCTTAAATCAAGGAAAAATAAGGTCAGAATTATGAGGTTTTCCCATAAAGTATGATGGAAGTTTGTAAGAAGCTAGCATTTGCCAGTAAATAGAAACATGGGGGAAAACATTTCAAAGCAAATATATCTTCACAGGTTCCCTATACTAGAAGCCTGTTTTACTGACCCAGTAACTGAGCTCCCTCTCCCCTCTGTGGCCTCCAGCCACACCTCTCCTGGCTGCATCCCTCTGCCTAGTGCCTCTTCCCGCACACCCTCACCCCTGTGCTGGAGTACCAGCCACTCAGTCTCAGATCTCGCTCACCTACCTTCCCGCTTTCCCCTTCTCTCACCTTCCCCCTCCAACCTCCTCTGAGGCTCTAGCTGCCCTGTGCTCCTAGCTCAGTCTTTGCTTTTGCTCCCCCTGTAATGGCCCCTTACCCCATAACTCCTGTTTGATTCTTCTATCCTCCCCAGCTTCTGTGCTACCCCATTCTTACTTTTCCTTCCCAGGCTGTAGCTGTCTTCTTCCCACATGTGTGTCAGATATTCCAGTTCTGAGTGGACCTTACTTGTTTCCACTCTCTCCCCACTTCTGTTTGTTTCCAGGAACTTTGGACCTGGATCACTGATCAGACATGTACTTCTCTGTGCTTTTCTCCTTTCCTTCCCTTCCCTCCCTTCCCTCTCTTCCTTGCCTCCCCCCTCCCTCCCTTCCCTCCCTTCCTTGCCTCGTCCCTCCCTCCCTTCCCCCCTTCCCTCCCTTCCTTCCCTTCCCTTCTTTCCACTCACCTCCCCTCCCCTCTCCTTCCCTCCCCTCTCCTCTCCTCTCTTTTTTACTTTCCTTTTCTTTTTGCCTTTGAACTTTAATTTTTGTTCAGATTTTTAGCTAGGGTATAGAAACCTTTCACGCATTCCTCCCATCACCCCCTGTTCAGTTCCCTTTTAAAATAAATTTATTTCAGTTACGTTTGGGGCAAAACGTAGGAAAAAACTTAGTTCTTCTTCAGAGGATGATGCCTAGGATGGCCGTAACCAAATAAGGCAAACGAGGAGGCTTGAAGAATGGGACTATATTATCTCACAGTTCTGGAGACTACAAATCCAAGATCACGGTGTAGGCAGGGTGTTTCTTCTGCCCCATGCCTCTCCCTGAGCTTTGGTGGTTCTCTGGCAACCTATGATAGAGATAGGTAATATATATAGACTATATATCAGAGAGGCCCACCCTGCTCCAGGATGACTTGATCTTAAGTACTTATGTCCCATTCTGAAGGACTGGGGGTTGGGATGTCGACATAGGAATGTTTAGGGGGACAAAGTTCAACTGATGACACCTATTAGCTATAGTGTGTTGGCTCGCCCTGTTCTCAACAGAGGAAGCGTTCGCTGAGGGTCGTGAGAAATTATTGCAGTTACGAAAAATCTAATGTCCCGCTATCCATACTCCTGTCCCTCATTGAGCTGTTCTGGGTCTAACGTTAGTCAAGCACTTTTACATCAGATTGCCCCGTGGTCTCGTCTTCCTGTTCACTCCCACATCCGAATGCAAGTCTGTTTCTGGGAGGTCCTTGTTGGAATAGGTTCCACTGGGTCTGCCTCTTTAAAAGTACTTCACAGACCTTCCTACCGTTGGGCTTCGGTCAGATTTATTTCATTACACCTTGGCACAAATTCCTCTTTCCGTTAAACACCTGGAATTAACTTGGAAGTATGAAAGATGTCTTCAAGTACTAATTGTATAGTTCGTGTGTTATATATGACATTTTTCTAGAAAAAAATCTAATAAAGGGAAATGCCCCCCAAAATGTACTGAGCCGTGCACATAGTACCGAGTACTGTGTACGTCACTGTATTACCAGCCTGCACTAAGTGTTCGTCTGTTACCTTGTATTTCTTTTCTTGTAACACTTACAAACTTTATTGAAATTTGTTTCATTTTCGATCATCTGTGGTCATCTTGTACCTAGTGGCAGACACAGAACTCAGGTCAGCCCCTGACGCACAGTAGGTCCTCAGGTGTGCCACTCTTGTTGGGTGATGCTTCACTGTGCACGTTGGCATCCCAGCTTCACTTTTGTGACCGAAATTTACAGTCCTTACCATAAAGGGAGCAGCTAATTAGAATTCAGAAATGCCATGATGTCTGGCCCACTATGACTCGGACGTGCTGTTTTCCACACTCGGTAAATGCACGGTCAATGGAGCAGTGGTGTCGTTCTAGTCGCAGAAGTTTGCTAACATAGATTAAATTTAAAAGTGACCGTCCTGGTTTGCAAGAAACTACGACTGTACTCCCTGCAGAAACGCTCGGAGTGGAACGGAAAGTAGCCACGCCAGAACACTGGGCTCAGGAAAGGCGTTAGGAAGGACTCGGCGATCCCAAGGCGTCAGCGCCCCAGAGCGCGCCCTAGCCTTGCCTGGGCACACGCGCAACTCCGCCCCGTCGCGCTGTGGGCCGGCAGCGGGAGCCGGGGAGGGGCCGGGGGACCCACTGCTTCGGTGAGCTCACGGCTCTCCCTGTCGGCCGCTTCTCAGCAGAGGCCGAGGACGAGGGTGCAGCCGCTGACCGCTGAAGAACGGACGCCTCGTGTAGGGAGTGGACAGTCAGGCGATGCGTGTTTGGCTCCCACAAGCTGAGGCTCCAGGGGAAGCACAGGAGAGCAGCCTCCGCAAACAGCAGCGCCGACAGCGGCGAGCGAGGCGTGTGCTCGGCAGCCGCCAGAGCCGTGCGTGCCCCTGCGCACCTCGGGCGGCCTGCGGGGTGCGGGCGCTGCCGGGCCCCGGCGCTGAAGCACAGGGCGGGTCAGTGACCCCTGAGCGAGCCCCGTGCTGCGGCGGCGGCTGCTGCGTCTGCCCGCCGAGCCGTCTGCAAGGCGCTCGCGGTCGGGGCGGTTTGGGTTGGCTTCGGGTTTCCGGGCGCAGGTGTGCGCCTCCACCAGCCGGACGCGCTGTTCGCGTGATCAGTGTTGGAAAGGACCGGCTTTGCTGGAGGAGCCGGTCGCTGACAGTGGGAAGACCCCCTCGGTTGATGAGTCTCTACTGCGATGGGGGGGATGCGGAGACCGTAGCCGTGCGGGCCTCACTCGGAGGAGGCCCCTCGTGCGCAGAACGCTCGGCGCGGCGCCTCCGTGCGCATCCCGGCGGCTTCCGCGAGGGTTGGCGAGGCGGGAGTGCGCGCATGCGTGCTGCTGCGCCGGTGCTGCCCTGCGGCTGGGGCTCGGGGCTCCGGCGGCTCCTCCGCGGGCCTCCGGCTCGGCCCGGCCGTGCATTCCGATGGGCTTGTGCCGGGACGCTCGTGGGCAGCGCGGCTTGTCTCCTGATCCAGGACAGTGTGATCAGAAAAGTACCTTTACCTGCAGCGCGGCTGGCTCTGTGGCTTAGTTGGCTAAAGCGCCTGTCTCGTAAACAGGAGATCCTGGGTTCGAATCCCAGCGGGGCCTGCCGAGGTTGTTTTCTTGTTTTGGTAATTTATTCAGACTTTTTAGTCTGAAATCAGCTCTAATCTCAGTACCAGATCTATGGCTTGGGAGCTCTGATCTCTGCAACCTCTCAGTGCACCTGCATGCTCAATGATTCTCTGCTGCTCGCTGTGATGTATCACATGGTTCTGCTGTGCGTTTAACTACTTGGGTGTTGAAGATCAGTCATAGGCAGAATTTCTAAAATAAAATTGGAAAGTTTTTAATTCAAGCTATTTAAAAATGTATTCTGCTAGTTTTCCAGACTCAAACCATCTTACATTATGCATAGATAAGAAATGGTTGCAATTTATTGAACGCGTTTCACTTTGTTATTTTCTCACATACCTTTAAATCCCTAAAAATACTCATAAAAGTGAGCATTATTATGCACATATTATGGAGAGAAAACAGAATGGGAGAGAAGCGAAGTAACTTCCCCAAATCACAGCTAGTAAATAAATAATTAAGCTAGGGTCTTAACCTAATACTTCTCAGTTCAAAGTCATGGTCTTGCATTTCAGATAATTTTATTTATAAAACCAAACAGTATCCAGTGTGGTTTAGAATAGCTCCTAAAATTGTATGGTATATGAACTCATTAGATTATCTGATGAAAACTTGCTTATAACCACCACCAAAAACAAAAACAAAAAGCCAACAGACATATGGATAAATTTTGTATATTCTTTCAAGGTGTTCACTGACCTGGAAATGCAAGCTGGTGCAGCCACTCTGGAAAGTAGCATGGAGGTTCCTCAAAAAGTTGAAAATAGAGCTACCCAAGGACCCAGCAATTACACTACTGGGTATTTACCCCAAAGATAAAAATGGAGTGATCCGAAGGGGCACCTGCACCCCAATGTTTATAGCAGCAATGTCCACAGCAGCCAAACTATGGAAAGAGCCCAGATGTCGATCAACAGATGAATAGGTAAAGAAGATGTGGTGTATATAGACAATGGCATACTACTCAGCCATCAAAAATGAAATCTTGCCATTTGCAACAACGTGGATGGAACTAGAGAGTATTATGCTAAGTGAAATAAGTCAGTCAGAGAAAGACAATTATCAGATGATCTCACTCATATGTGGAATTTAAGAAACAAAACAGAGGATCATAGGGAAAGAGAGGAAAAAATGTAACAAGACAAAACCAGAGAGGGAGACAAACCATAAGAGACTCTTTTTTTTTTTTTTTTAAGATTTTATTTATTTATTTGACAGAGATAGAGACAGCCAGCGAGAGAGGGAACACAAGCAGGGGGAGTGGGAGAGAAAGAAGCAGGCTCATAGCAGAGGAGCCCGATGTGGGGCTCGATGTGGGGCTCGATGTGGGGCTCGATGTGGGGCTCGATGTGGGGCTCGATCCCATAATGCCGGGATCACACCCTGAGCCAAAGGCAGACGCTTAACCACTGTGCCACCCAGGCACCCGCCATAAGAGACTCTTAATCATAGGAAACAAACTGAGGGTTGCCAGAGGGGAGGGGAGGGGGTAACTGGGTGATGGGCATTAAGGAGGGCACGTGATGTAATGAGCACTGGGTATTATTTAAGACTGACAAACCACTGACCTCTACCTCTGAAACCAAGAATACATTATATATTAATTAATTGAATTTAAATTAAAAAAAAAAAAGATGTTACTGACCTAAGTTCTTGGGTGCCCATGAACCACTGAAAAAAATCCTTGACTTTCATAAAGTAATAAATTAAATCAAAATTGGTGTTAAGCAAACATAAGGTATTTTGGGGAGATATTTTACTTCTTGATGTTATTTTTTATAGGACTCTTAATCTTTTAGTGGACTTAAATGAGGCCATCAGAGGCAGACATCTGGTCAGAGTTGTCATGACTCTGGGCCAGCATGCCAGTTTCAAGAAGTTACATTTCTGGATCTAAGATCACTGCAGTGAGTTCTGGAAGGACTTCTGAGTGCACAAGCAACTCTGATAGCTGGTCTCAAGAAGATTTACCTTCATCTCTTTTAGCCGACAGTTATGAAAGTTATTCATTCATTCCCTCAATTATTTAAAGAATTATGTATTTTATGCCTACTCCTCCAACATATGGAAAGGTAAGCTCAACAGTTCTGGGCTTCACCTCAAAGGAGGTAAGATCTTAGTGGGGAAGGAGGAGGAGATGGAAATCAATTACATGATCACCAAGAGAAAGAAAATGTCATAGCTATGATAAATGCTGCAAAAATAAGATTTAGGAGAACATATGCAAGAGGGAAGTCAGAGAAGGAGAGACTTGAGTTGCAAAGAAAAGGAAGAATTAGATAGGAAAGAGAGGTAGAGCATAGAGAGATCCAGGCAGTGGAAACCAGGCAGAGCGCATAGGACTGAAGGAAAGGCAGCATGGCTAGAGCAGAAAGGACACACACAAGCAGATGAGAAATGAGGCTGGAAACGCATAGGGCTAAACGATGACAGGCTTTTATCCACCATGTTGGGGTGTTTTAATTTTATACTAAGAGCAGCCACAGTATATGTGGGAGTTAACGTGAACACATAATCATTATGAAAAATGACTAACCAAGACAGAAAGTATGAAATTTCAGATTTATTTTCCTAAGTTATTTATTGTTTTATTTTTGGAAAACAGATTTAAAAATAAAAAAAAAAGATTTTAAGCAACATAACCAGAGGTCAGAAAGCATAGATGTAAGAAATAATCAAAGGGAATTGGTATCAAGTTTTAGGGGGAAAATTCCCCAAATTGAGAGAGCCTATTTCTATCTCCCAGGGAGGTATCCTTCAAAAACGACTCCTTTTCAAGATGTTTTTAGAGTGATCTTTGGCAGAAAAAACAGTAGATACATCCATTCCCTCTGCTTAATTATAGAGCAGTAAGGAACATCCTATCCTCTTTCTCTCTTTACTTAATGGGTGAACTCACTGATGTGTTCCTGAGCATTCATTTGTGCTAATGGGGAATTCTCTTTGGAAATTTAAACTCTCCATTCTGTTTCTTACTGGATGTTCCTAACTGTTGATGTAAGAGAATTTGGAGGTCAAGTCTTTTGAGGGTTTTTTTTTTTTTGTTTCTTTTGTTTTTGTTTTTTGCTTTGTTTTGTTTTTGATTTTGAGCTCCAAGAGGGGTTATCTAAGATGCCTTAATGGACCTTTGCAGTCTCCTCAAACTCAGTCAAAAGTTGAATCAGTTTCTTCATAGTGTAAACTTAACAAAGAACTCCTAAGATTCTGCATTGGGCATAAATTAACAAGTGAATTCAATCCAGAGATGCTTTCTCTCTGGGGAAAGCAGTATTGACTCAATGGATCAAATTGTTATTGTAAAAAATAAAATCTGTGTTCGTGTAAGTGCAGAGAACAGGCTGGTATTTAAGTGACTGACCATGCACAGAAGGAAAGGAGCATGGAGTTTGGGGTGACAAAGTCTGTAAGCATGTCCTAAATCTGCCATTAACCACATGTGGACCTTTGTTAAGTGACTTGACTATTCTAGTTTATATTTCATTCTTTTATTTTTCTTTTAACTATTACCTTTTTTTTTTTTTTAGATTTTATTTATTTATTTGACAAAGACAAAGAGAGCACAAGCAGGGGACGGAGAAGCAGGCTCCCCGCTGAGCAGGGAGCCCAACGCGGGGCCCCATCCCAGGACCCTGGGATCATCACCTGAGCCAAAGGCAGACACTTAACTGACTGAGCCACCCAGCCAGGAGCCCCTTTTAACTGTTACTTTTAAAGTAATTTTATTTTTCTAGAAAAGTTACAAGAATAGAACAAATAATTCCTACTTATCCATCATCCAGATTTCCCAAATATGAACATTTTATCTTATTTAGTTTATCCTATTATATATATATTACTTTATATATTATATATATAATATATATATTTTATATATAATCTTTGGTGGATCGTTTGAGAGGAAGTTGTAGACCATGATGATCTTTACCTATAAATACTTCAGTGTATGTTTCCTAATAATGATATCCATTTACATATCTGCAGCATAAGTTTCAAAATCAGAAATTAACATTGATATAATACCGTTATCTAATAAACAGGGCTTACTCCGACTGTTAATTGTCCCTATAATGTCCTTTTAGAAACTTTCTTACTTTATTTTGGTAAAAACACTTGACCATGAGATCTGTTCTCTTAACCAATCTTTTTTAAGTAAACCCTACCACCAACGTGGGCTGGAACTCACCACTCCGAGATCAAGAGTCACACACTCTACTGACTGAACCAGCCAGATGCCCCTATCTTAACCAGTTTTTAAGTGTACCATACATTACTGTTGACTGTAGGTACAATGTTTTACAGCAGATCTTCAGAGTTTATTCGTCTTGTTTGACTGAAACTTTATGCCCCATTTCCCGTTCCCCCCAACCCCTGGTAACCACCATTCCACTCTGACTCTATGAATTTGACTATAGCAGGCACCTCAAAAAGTGGAATCATGCAGTATTTGTCTTTTTGTGACTACCTTATTTTATTTAGCATAATGTTATCAAAGTTCATCCATGTTTTTCCATATTGTAAGATGTCCTTCTTTTTAAAGGCTGAATAGTATTCCAGTATATGCCCATATCACATTTTCTTTATCTATTGATCTGTCAGTGGACACTTAGGTATTTCTCACGTATTAGCTCTCGTGAGTAGTTTTGCAGTGATGATCAAAAGAGTGCTAATGTCTCTTCCGGGTCCATATTTCAGTTATTTTAGACAAATACCCAGAATGGGGTTGTGGGATTATATACTAGTTCTATTTTTAATTTTTTGAGGAAGCTCCATTCTGTTTTCTAGCTCATGCACCATTTGGCATTCCAGCCAACAGTGTGCAAGAGTTGCAATTTATCCACATCCTTACCAGTACTTGTCTTTTATATTTTTGATAGTAGCCATCTCGACAGGTGTGAATGAAAATATCTCATTGCAGTTTTAATTTGCATTTCCCTCATCATTAGTGATGTTGAGCATCTTTCATATACCTGGTGACTATTTGTATGTTTTCATCAGAGAAATACCTATTCAAGTCCTTAGCCCATTTTTAAATCTGGTGGTGAGTTCTTTTTTTTAATTGAGTTGTAGGAATTCCTTATATATTTTGGAGATTAATCCTTTGTCAGATACATGGTTTGCAAATATTTTCTCCCATTGTGTTAAGTTGCGTTTTCAACCTACCAAGAGATTGTTTCCACTCATTTTTTTCTTTCTTCTATGCAGAAGACTTTTAGTTTGATGTAGTCCCCCTTGCTTATTTTTCTTTTTGTTGCCTATGGTTTTGGTGTCATGTTCATAAAATCATTGCTAAGACCAATGTCATGAAGCTTTTGCACTATGTTTTTATCTAAGCTTTTACAGTCTCAGGTCTTACATTTAAGTCTTTAATTCATTTTGAGTTGATTTGTGTTATGTAAGATAAGAATCCAATTTTATTCTTTTGCATGTGAATATCCAGTTTTCCCAGCACTATTTATTGAAGATACTATCCTTTCTCCACTACTACTCTTGGCACCCTTGTCAAAGATCAGTACCATATATGCATGGATTTATTTCTGGGCTCAGTATTCTGTTCCATTGGTTATACGTCTGTCTTTATGCCAGTACCATATTGTTTCAGTTACGGTGGCTTTGTGATATGTTTTGAGATCAGGAAGTGTGATGCCTTCAGCTTTGTTCTTCTCAAGATTGATTTGACTATAAGTGGTCTTTTGTGGTTCAATATGAATCTTAAAATAATTTTTCTATTTCTGTAAAACATACCATTGGGATTTTCATAGGGATTGCATTGATCTTTTTTTTTTTTAAAGATTTTATTTATTTATTTGACAGAGAGAGAGACAGCCAGTGAGAGAGGGAACACAAGCAGGGGGAGTGGGAGAGGAAGAAGCAGGCTCACAGCAGAGGAGCCTGATGTGGGGCTCGATCCCATAATGCCGGGTTCACGCCCTGAGCCAAAGGCAGATGCTTAACGACTGCGCCACCCAGGCGCCCCTGCATTAATCTTTAGATTGATCTGGATAGCATGGACATTTTAACAGTGTTAAATCTGCCAATCCATGAACATGGGACGTCTTTCTCTTTGTGTCTTTTTTAATGTCTTTCATCCGTGTTTTATAATTTTCTGTATACAAGTCTTCCTTCCACTTCTTAGTTAAGTTTATTCCTAGGTATTTAACTCTCTTTGGTGCTATTACAAATGGGATTGTTCTCCTAATTTCCTTTTCAGATAGCCCATTGTTAGTGTGTAGAAACATAACTAACTTTTGTGTGTTAATTTCGTATTCTGCAACTATACTGAATTTATCCATTAATTCTAACAGTGTGTGTGTTTTTGTTGTTGTATTTACAGTCTTGAGGTCTTTTATTTTCTTTACATTTATCATGCCATGAATTCATAGAGAATGGGTTCCGGCAGTTCGGGGTCCTTTCCGTTGGTTCTCACAAAATGTGCTTCTCTGGATGGGGCAGGCTGGCGCTTCAGTTGAACCCAGGTACCTTTCTCTTTGGCTTCCTTTTTCTGATCATTTTCCTTCACAAGCTTCAGGAAGCTATCTCGGCTCTTTGAGTGTTTAATATGCTCAGTGCATATGTTAATTCTCTTGGCGAGAATCTTGCCCTTAACTTGTTTGTTTACAACAATGCCAACAGCATGCTGGGTAACATTGTAGACTCTTCCAGTTTTGCCATGGTAACATTTGTGGGGCATTCCTTTTTGAACAGTGCCCATTCCCTTGATGTCCACAATATCACCTTTCTTGTAGATTTGCATGTATGTGGCCAAAGGAACAACCCCATGTTTTCGAAAAGGCCTAAAGAACATATAGCAGGTACCTTTCCTCTTTCCCTTTGTGTTGGTCATTTTGGCAAATTACTGGAAAATGGTGGTTCTGGCCAAAAGGCTCTAACAGTATTTTAATGAAGTCTTTAGGGTTTTCTCTGTATAAGATCATATTGTCTGCAAACATGGACAATTCTTCTTTTTCTTATTTTCTGGATGCCTTATTACTTACTTTTTGGATGCCTCGTATTTCTTTTTCTTGCGTAATTGCTCTGGCTAGAATTTCTCGTACTATGTTGAATGGAATTGGTCAGAATGGGCATCCTTGCCTTGTTCTTACTCTTAGAGGAAAAGGTTTCAGTTCTTCACTGTGGAGTATGATATTACCTGTGGGCTTTCCATATATGGCCTTTTTTATATTGAGGTGCTTTCCTTCTATTCCTAGTTTGCTGGGAGCTTTTATCATGAAAAGGTGTTGAATTTTGTGAGATGCTTTTTCTGCATCTTTTGAGATGATCATATGATTTTTATCCTTCATTTTACTAATGGTGTGTATCACATTGATTTGTGGGTGTTGAGCCATCCTTGCATTCGAGGAATGAATTCCATTTGGTCATGATGTATAGTCCTTTTAATGTATTGTGGGATTCAGTTTGTAGATTTTGTTGAAAATTTATGCATCTATATTCATTGGGGATATTGGCCTTTTTTTTGTGATGTATTTGTCTGGTTTTGATATTGGGGAAATGCTGACCTCATAAAATGAGTTTAGAAAGGATTCACCTGTGAAGCCATCTGGTCCTCGGCTTTATTTTGTTGGGAGACTTTTCATTCAATCTCCATAATGATTATTGGTCTGTTCGGACTTTCTGTTTTTTCATTATTTAGTCTTGGCAGGTTGTATGGGTCTAAGAATTTACCCACCTCTAGGTTGTCCAGTTGGTGGCATTAATTGTTCGCAGTCAGCTCTGATGATCCTCTTTGTCTCTGTGGTACCAGTTGTCACAAGTCTTCTTTCATTTCTGATTTTATTTGAATCTTCTCTCCTTTTTTACTCATTAGTTTAGCTAGTGTTCATCAGTATTTATCTTTTCAAAACCAATTCTTAGTTCTGTTGTTTTCCTAGTTCTCTATTTCATTTATTTCTGCTCTTTTTTTTTTTTTTTTTTACTGTTTTCTTCCTTCTGCTAACTTTGGGCTTATTTTGTCTTTCTTTTTTTCTGATTCCTTGGGGTGTAAAGTTAAATTGTTTATTTTAAGTCTGTCTTCTTTTTTAATGTAAGCATTTGTTGCCATGAACTTCTACTCAGTACCACTTTTGCCACATCCCGTAAGTTTGGGTATCTTGTGTTTTTGTTTTTGTTTCTCAAGTTTTTTTTCTAATTTCTGTTTTGATATTTTCTTTAACTCAATGGTTTTTCAGTAGTGTGTTGTTTAATTTCTACATGTTTGTGAATTTTCCAGTTTTCCTTCTGCATTAGATTTCTAATTCCATTTCATGGTAGTGAGAAAGTACTTGGTATGAATTCAATCTTCTTAAATTTGTTAGGACTGGTTTTGTGACTTAAGATATGATCTATCCTGGAGAAAAATCCATGTGTACTTCAGAAGAATGTATTCTGATGCTGTTGAGTGAAGTATTTTTTATATGACTTCTAAGTGTACTATAGTGTTATTCAAGACCTTTGTTTCCTTATTGATATACTTTGATTGATATACTTTCTGGATGTTCTGTCCATTATTGAAAGGGAGGTATTGAAGTCCCAAGCTATTATTGTATTGCTATCTATTTCTTTCTTCAGTTCTGCCAATGTTTCCTTTATGTATTTAGATACTTTGATCTTGGGTGCATATATAATTATTATATCATCCTTGTGGATTGATCCTTTTATCATTATAGAATGTCCTTCTCTGTCTTGTGAGATTTTTTACTTAAAGTTTCTCTCTCTCTCTCTAATATTATATTAAATATAATACTTATTCTGATATAAGTATTGCCATCCTTGCTGTCTTTTGGTTACCATTTGCATGGAGTATCTTTTTTCCTCCCTTCACTTGCAGCCTATGTGTGCCTTCACATCTAAAGCCAGTTTCTTGTGGACAGCATATAGTTGCGGGGTTTTTTGTGCTTTTTGTTTGTTTGGAGAAAGAGAGTGGGGGAGGGGCAGGGGAGAGAGAATCCTAAACAGGCTCCACGCTCAGCATGGAGTCCAACACAGGGCTTGATCTCATGACCCTTAGATGCATGACCTGAGCTGAAATCAAAAGTTGGATGCTTAACCAACCAAGCCACCCAGGCGTCCCAGTTGGGTGTTGTTTTTTATCCATTGAATCTGTCTGTATTTTTTTTGGGGGGGTGGAGTTTAAACCATCTACATTGAAATTAATTGTTGGAGCTGGGCAAAGTCGCTAGGGGGAGGTCTGTGCAAGTGTGGAGCGAGCTTGGGCTGGCGGGTCCGCTTGGCTTGGGGGCTGTAGGGTTGCCCTCTTACCCTGTTATTTCTAATCACAAAATCTTATAGGCATTTAAGAAAAAAAAAGTTACTGAATTAAACAAAAGAAAAAGTAATGGTTGCTAAAGAAAGTTTTACTATTGCCATTTTGTTTATGGTTCCCTATTAATCTTGCAATCATTTGGTCTCTCTTATTCTCTCTTGCTGCCTTCCTTTTATGTTTTGTTGCTTTTTAAAATTGATTAAAATCGATGTGCTTTTATTCCTTTCTCTTTTTCTTTTGTGTCACTTCTCTAGCTATTTTTGTGTGTGTGTATGTGTGGTTATCTTGGGGCTTATATAAAATATCTTACAGTTAAGAGTCTGTTTTAAGCTAAAAACAACGTACATTCAATTGCATACAAAAACTCTACACTAACTTTGCCCACACACCTTTTTTTAAAGATTTCTTTTTTATTTTCAGGTAATCTCTACACCCAGTGTAGGGCCAGAGCTCATGACCCTGAGATTGAGAGTCTCATGCTTTTCCAAGTGAGGCAGCCAAGAGCTCCTCCCACACACTTCATGTAATTCTTGTTACAATTTACATCTATTCATGTTGTGAATCTTTTAAACATATTTTTGTTATAGTTATTTTTGATACTTTTGCCTTTTAACTGTTATGGTAGAATTAAAAATGATTTGTTTCCCATCATTACAGTCATACAGTATTCTGTATTTGCCTATATATTTGTTTTTACCTGTGAGTTTCATACTTCCTTATGTTGTTATGTTGCTACTTAGTATCCTTTTATTTCAGCATCAAGAGCTGTCTTTAGCATTTCTCGTAAGGCATGTCTAATGGCAATGAACTCCTTCAGTTTTTGTTTATCTTGGAAAATATTTCTTCATTTTTGAAGGGGAGTTTTGCTAGGGATAGTAGTTTTTGTTGGTAGCATTTTTCTTTCTGCACTTTGAATATATCATCCCATTCCCTTCCTATCTGCAAGGTTTCTAATGAAAAATATGTTGAGTCTTATGGGGGCACTCTTCTCTTTCTGCTTTCAGAATTCTTTGTCCCTGATTTTCGACAATTTAATTATGTGTCTAGGTGTAGATTTCTTTAAGTTTCTCTTATTTTCTGTCCTTGGGGCTTCTCGGATCTGGATGTCCCTTTCCTTATCCAGATTTGGAAGTTTTCAGCCATTATTTGTTTGAATCTGTCCTTTCTCCCTCCTCCTCCTTGTGTTCCCGTAATGTGTGTATTGTTCTGCTTGAATGGTGTACCATGATTTTCTTTTCTTTTTTTTTTTAAGATTTTATTTATTTATTCGACAGAGATAGAGACAGCCAGCGAGAGAGGGAACACAAGCAGGGGGAGTGGGAGAGGAAGAAGCAGGCTCATAGCGGAGGAGCCTGATGTGGGGCTCGATCCCATAACACCGGGATCACGCCCTGAGCCGAAGGCAGACGCTTAACTGCTGTGCCACCCAGGTGCCTCGTACCTTGATTTTCTTAAGCTTTCTTCATTCTTTTTCATTCTTTTTTCTTTTTGTATCTCTGATTCATTTCCAGTGACCTGTTTTCAAGTTATCTTATCCTTTCTTCTGCTTGATCCAGCTGCTGTTGAACCTTTCTAGTGAATTTTTCGGTCCACTTAATTGTGTTCTTCAAGTCTATGATTTATGTTTGGTACTTTCTGACATTTCTGTCTCTCTGTGAAAATGCTCACTTTCATGCATTGTTCTCTTACCTCTGTGAGCATCATTATTAGAGTATTTCCAGTTCTTTGACAGGAAGACCACGTAATTCCCCTTCATTCGTGTCAGTTACTGGAGGGTTACTGTCCCTTTGTTTGGGACATCTTTATTTGGTTCTGCATTTTCCTTGACTCTCTGAGTTGGTATTTGCACATTAGATAAAGCATGAACCTCTCTCAGTCTTCATGGACTAATGTCGGAGAAGCTCAGCCAGAGATTCTGGGTGCCTCTACCAACTCTTTCCTTCCCCAGGGACGGTAGGCAGTTTGGTTTTTGTCTGCTTGCTCTGTGCTGGGGGTGGGCGGGGGTTATTGCTTCTACCAGCCCAGGTGTCTGTGTTCATTCTCCTGTGGGTGCCAGACTGTACCAGGTCCGCCAGAGTAATAGGACTGGTGACATAGGTGCTAGTTATATGGGAAGCCCAGAAAAGTTGGGACTCTGGACACATGAATCACTCTTTTCCTCTCCAGGGGAACGTGAGACCTAGGATTTTAGCTGCTGCCTCAGTTCTTCCCCAGATGGATAAACTGCCAGACGTGTCACAGATCCAAGCCTGGCAAGACAGAAACCAGTTCTCTGAGGAGCCCCATTGGAGAAATTAGGGTTCCAAATGCACAAATCAACCTTTCCTCCCCTTTTGTGAAGCTGGGAGTTAGGGGGTGTTTTCCTGATGGTTTGGCACTAAGCCAGGGGCAGGGTCTCTGATGAGGGGATATTCTGAATCTCCCTGCCACCTTCAGTGAGTTTCCTGGGGTGCAGGACTATTGCTAGTTCTGATTTCTCAGAAAGGGAATTTGCCCAGGAATTATTGCTGAACAGTGCACTTGTGATGGGAAGGAGGCTCCCGGGCTTCTTCCTCTGCGGTGCTGCTGATGCTAGCCTCCGTCCCCCATAATGCTTTTTAGCAGAAGAACGTCTTTGATTATGTGCGGAATGCAGCTGTCATTCTCTGGCGTCTCCTTTCATCTGTAGGCTTTCTTTTCTTTTTATGACATTGACACTTTTGGAAAGTACAGAGAAGTTATTTTGTAAAATATTCCATAATTTGGGTTAGTCTGCTATCTCCTCACAATTAATTCAGGCTGTGTATTTTGGGTGGGAATATAAGACAACTGATAGTGTGTCTTTTTCAGTTCATGTCAGTGGACATATGTCAGTTGTCCCGTTACTGGTGATGTTAATTTTGATCATTTGCTTATGATGATGTCTGCCAGGCTTCTCCGTAACTCCTTTATTATTATTATTAGTTTTATTATTTATCATCGTTATTATTAATTATTATCGTCATTATTATTATTGCAGTTAGTAAGTTCCTTGAGAGGAGCTACTTTAAGACTATGTAAACATCCTGTTCTCCTTCGACTTTTACCTATTGAATTTATCACTCATTGATGATCCTTGTCTAAATGAATTATTAACGTAATGATTTCCAAGTGCCGATTTTCTAAATCCTTCATTCTTTCTACATTTATCATTTGAGTTCTTATTAGAAGAAGAGTAGTTCTTCTTCACTGACTTACTTGTATGGACTCATTCACAGGTGGGTTTTGTATCCAGTAGGTTATAACCCATTACTCTCAGTATTTATTTTGGTATCCCTTCATCTGAAGCACTGTTCAGAGTTCCCTGTAGGAAACAGGAAGCACTCGACATGTTTTAAGCGGGAAGGATTTAAAAACAGGAAACTGGGTTTAGTATGAAATAAGTGATTAAGAAACATACTTGAGCCCAGACCCTCAAGCGTGACTCCAGAAAATATCTATAGGACTGTGTTCATGCTTTCCCCGACCTAGAAGGGATCTAATGTATAGAGCTAACGTACAAGGCAAGCTAGTAGTAACAGTGCGGAGACCCCAACAGGCCGCTCTCCCTGCAGTCTGGGGCAGCCAGGTTAGGGTTCGGAGACTGCTTTCTCTGTAACTCTGCCGTTACCTTCTCCTGGTTACAGAGGGAGCTTGTAACACTGCGATGTGGGGGTTCATGGAGAGCATGAAATCAGCCGTAATACCTAGCTTGCTAAAATGTAACGCGGAGGCCGCTGGGGGCGAGGGACGGTTTCCGGGGAGGGCATAGGCCTTTGCAATGCCCAGGCCTGCAGGAGTTGCTGTCCCTGAAGCTTTCTTAGCCCAAACAGCCGCCCTGTGGTGCAAGAGAGGTAGGCATTGTCCCCTAGGCTATGTTTAGCGTAACTCATAGAACACGCAGATGAGCATATCATATATTTCCCGTAAATCCCTTGTCACACATCCCATGCTTGAGAAACAATGATAAGGATTTGTGATTTTCCTGAAGGACCAATAAAGGCGGGAGCAAAGAAGAGCGAAGGGTCTTCATCTCTGAGCGTGGACCCCCTTGCCTTCCCCTCTCTTTTACATCAGAGTCTGGAGTCATCTTGTATCCGTTGGGTCGACAGGGGGAATGCTGGCCGTTCCCAGCACTGCTGCAGAGAAAGCACACGTCCACAGTCTTGCTTGGCCCACAGGGAATTGCCAACATCAGCAGGATAATATCCTGTTTTGTAAATCTCAGGAAAGTGTGCCTTGTAATTGTTTTAATACCCATTGTATCAAGATCCTTAGGTAAAACAGGCTCTGGGAAATAGACGTCTAGCTTTCCAGGCCCTCCAATACAGAATGTCAGCAGGAAGAGTGGATGCTGGCTGCCAGTGCACACCCAAGGAGTGTAAACTCTTCTTTTATCCCTGGCGTGTGAAGAGAGTAACAGTAACATGTGTTATTTTTAGAAATTGCTTCCTGGGTAGCATTTAGAATTGCGTGAGTTTTCCTGGGCTGTCCCTCAGATGGAATGGCTGAAACAATGGTCTCACCATGGTTCTTTTTTTTTTTTTTTTTTAAAGATTTTATTTATTTATTTATTTATTTGACAGAGATAGAGACAGCTAGCGAGAGAGGGAACACAAGCAGGGGGAGTGGGAGAGGAAGCAGCAGGCTCACAGCGGAGGAGCCTGATGTAGGGCTCGATCCCACAACGCCGGGATCATGCCCTGAGCCAAAGGCAGACGCTTAACCGCTGTGCCACCCAGGCGCCCCTCACCACGGTTCTTGAGGGTGGCAGTCTGCAGTCGGTCTTGGCTGGGTCGTTGCTTAAGGCTTGTCTGCTTGGCTCGTGGGTGGCCAGCTGGATGGCCAACGTCTTCCAGTGTCTGTGTGTCCTCTCTCCTTAGGGCGTCTGTGTGGTAATCTCTTCTTACAAGGACCCCAGTTATGCTGGATTAAGGCCCTCCTCATGAGCTAACTAACCTAATTTCATCTTTAAAGAGCCTGTCTCTAAGCACAGTCACACTCTGAGGTGCTGGAGGTTAGGACTTCAGCGTTTGAATTTTGGAGGGATACAGTTCAGCGCGTAACAAGGATTAAGCACATGTGGGATTTTCTTCAAGTTTTTTTCATTTGTTCAATTACTCGGTATCTTACTAATTACTTACCCTTCCTTCCTTCCTTCCTTCCTTCCTTCCTTCCTTCCTTCCTCCCTCCCTCCCTCCCTCCCTCCCTCCCTCCCTTCTTTCCTCCCTTCTTTCCTTTCCTTCTTTCCTTCCTCAGAAACTTTCAATAGGGATTTGAGCTAAAATGTCCAATGATTCCAATAAAATATTATAAAACTGGAAAAGTAGATTTACATTTCAGTGCACAACTTAAAGCTTCAGTGACTGAAATGTCACTTGGAGTTTCTGTGATATTGTGGTTCGTAGTAAGGAATAGATATCTGATCCTCGTCCCTTCTCCCGGCACAGAGTTCCTAAAACCCTTACAGAGTCTGGGGTTTGTTTGTTTGTTTGTTTGTTTGCTTGTTTTTTAAATCTTCTTTTCCTAAAGATTTATTTATTTTTTTTAGAGAGAGAGTGTGAGTACAGAGTCCCACACAGGGCTTGATCCCATGACCCTGAGATGGTGATGCCCTGAGCTGAAATCAAGAGTTGGATGCTTAACTGACTGACCCACCCCGGTGCCCCCCTTTATAAATTTTTAAGTGATTAAAGCACTAGGAGTGTCTTTGTTCTAATGAGGCATCTCTGGTGGCTCCTGGATGGGGCCTTGTCACCAGAAAGACTAAATTTAGATTAGAAGCTTGGAATTTTCAGCACCCCTGCTTCCCACCGCCCATTCTCTAGACAGGACAGAGGGGCTGGAAATTGAGTTAATAATTGATCATACCTACATGAGGAAGCCTCCATAAAATCCCCAAAATACGGGGTTTGAGGGAGTTTCCAGGTTGGTGACCACATCCACTCAGAGAGGGTGACACACGCCCCAACTCTAGGGGGACAGATGCTCCCGTGCTCGGGATTCCCCCAGACCTTGCTCGCCCTGTGTATGTCTGCATCTGGCTGTTCATCTTTGTCCATTATCATATCCTTTAACTGGTAAATGTGTTTCCCTGAGTTCTGTGAGCCGTTCTAACAAATTATCGGGAGGTCACGAAAACCTGTGATTTGTAGTGAAGTCAGACAAGCTGTAGGTAACCTGGGGACCCAGAGTATTTGTATCTGGCGTCTGAAGTAAGAGACAGTCTCGTGGGATCTAACACCATCTCCAGTTAGGGTCAGAACTGAGTTAAACTGTAGGACACCAGCTGGTGTCACAGAACTGCTTAATATGGGAAAACCCCACCCACACCTGGTATCAGAAGTGTTGTGAGTGCGGTCGTCGTGTGAGAGTACAGGAGAAACCCAGAACCGGACGAAGGTGTTCTTAGAGTTCCCGGTCGACAAGGCAGTAAAACACTGTGACCGTGTAACTCACAGACTCAGAGAAAAAACATCTCTTCTCTGCACCTGAGGTTTGAGACATAATTGTCAATTCTTTGTCTTTTTCTTTCTTTCCGTCAGCCAGTCTGTCTTTAACTGGAAATATAAACTTGCCTGAGTGCTCTTGGCAGTGGAAGCAGAGTGTATTTTTTTTTTAGCAGCATATTTGACTTTCCAACTAGATTGAAATCTGATTTACTTGTTTAAAGTTTAAATTGCTTGGAAATACCAAAGTGCTAAAAACCAAGTATGTCTGGTTCAAGATGTGGCATTTCAAAAAAGTATGAGAGACAGCAAAAGGCTGGAGATGCCGGGGATTGAACCCGGGGCCTCATACATGCAAAGCATGTGCTCTACCACTGAGCTACATCCCCAGGGCCGTGGGGAGCATGTGGTGAAAGAATACCATTCTTTAGGAATAGACGTCCACTTTCCCCTAAAATGTATTTTGTTATGCTCTGATGTGCAAGAACAGTAGGAATTTTACTGGTCTGAATGTTGGAGAAGGTGTGTCTAAATCAGCCTCACTACAGGCTTTAGCTTCATTTGAATCTGCCCAGGCTCAGCTCAGAACAGAGCAGGGGCAAAACTGGCTTGTATGCCAGCAACCGCCGTGAATGTGAGTCATTCAGATCAAGAACCTCTTGGACAGGCCGGCATCAGAGAAACACAGAACCACAGATGGCCATAGAGGACACTGGAAATGCTCCGATGTATATGGTAGGGAATCCAGGTGTAGCCGGAGCCACTCCAGCCAGGTAAAGCACTGCGGCAGACCCTTCTTGCAAGGTGCGTGAAATCTCCGGTTGCAGGCTTGGCGTTGTCCACAGTCTCAGCCTGGCCCTGGAAGGGAAAGCCCCCTCCGTGGATCGGGTGACTAAACTTGTATCCTGTGGAGTAAAAGTTTAGAAACACGTTTTAGTGTCAGGCATTCGTTCTCCAACTGTGGTCTTTGGACCACCCAGCATCGGCATCACCTGAGATCTTGCTAAAAATACAAATTCTTGGGCCCCACCACTGAGGATGAGTCAGGAACTCTGGGTGTGGGGGTCCAGCATGTGTGTTCTGATAAGACCCTGAGGGGACGCTAGTACTAACACTCAGGACACATTACTACGGCAGTAAGGCATTTCCAGCGTTCGAGGATCAAATAATTTAACACATTAGGCCTGAATTTTTCTAACTAAGTGCATGAGGGAAATCTAATTTTTGAATTTAGTTTTTTAATATACTGTGAAAATAGCATGTGAATATTTAAAATGTTAATTTTTTAGGTTTTTATTTATTTAAGACAGCACAAAGGGGGTGCAGCAGAGGGAGAAGCAGGCTCCCCGCTGAGCAAGGAGCCCCTTTGCAGGGCTCAATTCCTGGACCCCAGGATCACGACCCGAGCTGAAGGCGGACGCTTAACCGACTGAGCCACCCAGGAACCTCCTAAAATGTTAACTTTTACAACTTAATTGTGCACGAACGTAGAAAGAGCAGCGGATACTTCTTTTGATATTCGGAAGCCCTTGAACATGAGATATTCTGTCCATGAGCGCTCAAAGGGAAGAGGATAAAGATGGGTAAAACCAGACTCAGAACCGCGGAACGCGAAGTAAAGCGCGCCTGCAGATAGCGGTCCCGCGGCCGGACCCAGCTGGACAAGCCGGCCGGTGGGCGAGCGCCTGCGTCGCCGTCACGTCGGAGGGCCGAGGCGGGGACGGAAGAGCCCCGCCGGCCCGGACGCCCTCGGCCTTCAGGCGCCAGCAGCCGCGCAGGGGGCACGGGCCAAGGAAGTTCATGGGCAAAATTACAAACGTTCCTGGTTGGTGCGGAACAGTGCAGCCCCTGGCGCGCGTCACGAAGGGGTTGAGGGGAGCGAAGACGAGCCGTTGGACGGTGTGTCCGCGGGCTGAGCGGCGTCGGACGGCTTGTAGACCCCGCGGGGCTCGGACTCCGCGGGCTGATTCTCAAGGGTTTGGTAACGACCGTTGGGGGTCACGCAGGGGCCCCTTCCTTACCTCCACGCACCAGAGCGGCCGCCCCGCCGCTGAGAACTGCCGGGGCGCTACTCACGGGTCGGAGCGCAGCTGCCCGCGCGTCCCTTGGTGGCGTCGGGCCCGGGCCGCTCCCCGCGCCGCAGCCCCTGCGCGGGTGGACGCGGGCCGTTCTGGCGCCCGTCGCCCTCCTCACACGCGACGGCCGGCGTCCCAGGCTCCCTGTCCCGCACCGACGCAGATGCGTGAGCGGAGCGGTGCTGGGGGCCCTCCCGGGTCTGCGAAGGGGCAGGTACCCGCGAACCCGCTCACCAGCTTCGGGTCACCGCCAAGCGGATTTCCGCCGGAAAAACAAGGACGACGGCGACGACGACTCTCGCATCCTCAGCCTCACGCACCGGAACGCACCACCCGCAGGAGATTTTAGCTCGGGAGTAAGCGCAGCGATCTGGGTAGGAAAGGAGCGCGTTGTCACCGTCCCCACAAGGCATCCTTAGTCGTGCGGGCGGCATGTCAGAGACGAGCCTGTGCCCTGAGAGAGCAAACCAGGTGAGGACTCTCACCGGCAGGTGCAAGGGGAGGAGACACGCGGGCCAGTGGCCCGGGATCGAAGGAGCCTCACCCGGGAAGGCGCCGGGAGAACGTTTGGCGCCTCTGCGAACGCACGGCCCAGAGGCGGCCTCAGGCGCGGGGCTAGAGAGGGATCCTCCCCGGGCCGGATGGGGGTGAGGGGTCCTCAAGCACCAACCCAAACCTCGCTGCTTGGGAGCAACCCTCGCGACACTTACCAAGACGCTGCCCGATGCCTGAGCCCAGCGACCTCGAGCTCGCGACCCCGGGAGACCTCTGTGCGGACTGGCAGGCGACTTGCCCCAAGGACCAGGCGGGGAACGGGACTGAGGAGGGTGAGAATCAGGGTGGGAGGCGGTGGCTCCACTGGACGAAAGACTACACTCCAAGGCACGCTCCACATCCGCAGGTGTTCTTCCCACCACGGGAGAAAAGCGACCCCACAGCCGGGCAGCGAAGGGTGTCCCAACTCGGGCGTCCTTCACCCCCTGGGTGTGATGCGTGTCCTACCCTGACCGGAAAGAGAGAGGAGGGAATTGGGACGAAGACGAATCAGCAGCCGTGGCCTGGCTGGAGCACTCAGCTTGCTCAGGAGTGCACACCACACACCAGTCTCCCCATCTGCCTGCGAGCTTGCTGCCGTGGGGCGACTGCCATCTGGGCCACCACTGGACCGGGCACGTTCACTCCAAGACACACATGACTTCGCGGTAGAGGGACTGATGTCTTCATGGGTCACCGGGACCACTAGGTGACCAGCGCGTCCTTCGGCCGTCTCCTGGGGCTCCCCTCCAGCGGGACGGTCTCGTGCGTGGGAGAGGCGGCAGGTGGGTAGTGGGCCGGTGCACTCAGGCGGGGAGCTGGAGACTCCAGGGGACACAGCACTTCCATCGACGTCATGTGGAGTGAAGGAGGGTGTTGGGAGGTTTGCACCTTGATCCAGGCGTGCTCGCCCTCGCTCACGTGGGGGGAGGCTTTCGGTAAGACCTTCGCCAACCCTCTCGAGCCTCTCGGAGGATAAAACCAGTGGCCTTATTGCTTATTTGTAGACATACTTATTTTTGTGTTTCCCTTACTCCGTTCCAAACATCTCTCCTTAGCACTGACCTTTTCTTCTCCTATTTTGTGTCTATCCTCCTAACCCCTTTCCGACAGGGCAGTGCCAGGGGAGTTTTCGGAACGGGCAGGGCACTGTCGCTGCTCTGGGCATTTTCTGGGAGAGTCTGGTGCTTGCGAGGCCCCGGGAACAGCCGGCCTGGAAACAGCAAGGCTCGTGCCAACCACAGAGGAGCGGCCTCTGCGGGAGGTAAACCCGGTGAGGCCAGGGGATCCACCAGGGGGAAAGGGCGGGAGGGAAGGTGAGAAACTGAGGCAGAGCGAGGCACACGTTGGAACTGTGGCTTGGCTCTGAATGCTGGGAGCGACGCGGGAAGTCCTGGCAGCATCCCGCGCGAGCCTCACCTGTGGCTGGGCCTCACGCGAACCTGAACCCCGGAGCGAAGACCCCGCGAGCGCGGAGCAAGGACCATGCTTCGGTTGCTGAAGAGGGCGCAGATGCCGGCGAGCGGGACTGTGAGCGTCCGGAAAACACTCAGCCCTGGGCTCCCGAGCGCAGTGATCTTTGCATCCGGGAGGTCGAGCACTCCCACCCAGCGACGAGCTTCGGGAGCATAAACTCAGGACAACCATCGAATGCATTTCAGAGCCGCAACGCCTTCGACCTGGAGCCTGAGCAGATCCGTGCCGGGAACCTCTCTGGGGTGTAATCCGAGAAGCATCGCCCCCCACCCCCACCCCCGGAGGCCCCAAATGGTCCTCGTGCATCACCCTCGGCCTGTAGTCCCTTGGCCCAGTGCTGATCTCAGGACGCCTGCAGCCACCAGCTTCTGGTCAGGGGGCGATGCTTTCTGTCTGGGGCGCGTTGGCAGAGCACTCGTCAGACTGTCCTGAATTTACCCGTTTATGTGTTTCTCAGTCCTCCTGCCCCGACACCCTTCACTGCAAGATTCTCTGCAGTCACAGCTATGCTGAACGTCCTCACCGCTCTTTCCGGAGTGGCTGCCCGTGCCAGGCTCAGTGCTGCCGGCTTGGGGTAGGGTGAGAAGGAACAGCCAGCCACAGCTTCCGCCCTTCCAAAGTCACCGACTCGAGGATGAAGCGCCCTTAACCCAGTAGCATAGATCTGCGACTATAAGCCGTGCTAGAGGACGTTAAAGGGAGGGACGGGCGTCTGTGGATGACACTGGTACGCATTTGGGAAGTCGACTGTGTGCTTCTGTGAATGCGGGTTGAAAAAGCCCGCGGAATCCTAGCCGCATGCCTTACCAGTAAAGCAGAACTACTGGTGGCCAACTGAGGGAAAAAACAGCACTCTCCCCGCGGGGACGTAGCTCAGTGGTAGAGCGCGTGCTTTGCATGCACGAGGCCCCGGGTTCGATCCCCGGCATCTCCACTCTCAGAAAACCGAACCAAGGGTTCCAGCTCATTTCTTATTTCACCCTCGTTGGGGCCCTTTAGTTATTAAAGTTACTGAGAGAAAGGAATTCTCCTTCAGCCAAAGTGCTTAGTGGACTCAGAATTAAATTGATTTGAGACAGATTAAGAGGGTGAACAAAGGGAGTTTCCTGACCTGTGCACAGAGGCCTAATGATGAAATTGAGACCTATTTTGGACAAATAAATTTGTGAGGACTTGGCAGGATAAAGAAAACAGATGCTTGGGAACTTCAGTTAGAGATTTTAAGTGGAATTTGGGCTGAGGTAGATTTAGTAAGAAAAAAGTAATGAGGTTGGTTTATACAGCTGTCTCAATTTTCAATTTCCCATCTCTGCTGATAAGGGTGTCTTTTACTTCTTAGCACAAGGAGGGTGCCTTGAATAGGGGAGATTTGTTTCCTGCTTTTAGGGGGACAGTCCTTGCACCTGCGTTTCCGGAGTAGTTCCATTCAAAATAATCACTATGCCATTGTGGTGCACTTTGGGACACCTCTGCACTCGGTCCTACAGTACTTAAAGAAATAAGCTATTGCGGACATTTAAAGTTAGGTGTAGTAAATTACCGGAAAATTTAAATATTGCCAAATTCCTCCACTTAATAAAATTATAAAGCTAATATATCAAAATCGTGTAAATACTTTAGAGCATGGAATACTACTCAGCCCTCAAAAAAATGAAATCTTGCCATTTTCAATGACATGGATGGAACTAGAGGGTATTATGAGAAGTGAAATAAGTCAATCAGAGAAAGACAATTATCAGATGATCTCACTCATATGGAATTTAAGAAACAAAACAGAGGATCATAGGGGAAGAGAGGAAAAAAATGAAATAAGATGAAACCCGAGAGGGAGACAAACCACAAGAGACTCTTAATTATAGGAAACAGACTCAGGGCTGCTGGAGGGAGGTGGGTGGAGGGAAGGGGTAAGTGGGTGATGGGCACTGAGGAGGGCACGTGATGTAATGAGCACTGGGCATTATATAAGACTGATGGATCAATGACTGACTTCTACCTCTGAAACTAATAATACACAGTATGTTGATTAACTAAATTTAAATTAAAAAAAAATTAATAGAATCATTAAAAAATACTTTACATCCTTTAATCTCATCACAGATAAACAAAATGATTATAAAACTTCTTCTGAAACAAGTCTCTGAATGCGGTTTATATGGAGGCAGACATCAGGTGACTAAAGGTGATGACTCGTGACCAGAAATAGAATTCTCTGCAGCGCCTCCGAAGATGAGCCTGCCCTCTCCCTTGCCTATTTGGATCATGCCCTCCCAACAGTTAGACTTCGAGCTTTATGTCAGAAATTGTCTAAGCAACTTACTTTAAATTTCTTTTAGGGGCACCTGGGTGGCTCAGTCAGTTGAGCATCTGCCTTAGGCTTGGGTCATGGTCCCAGGGTCTTGGGATGGAGCCCCACACTGGGCTCCTTGCGCAGCGGGGAGCCTGCTTCCCCCCACCCCCACTCCCTCTGTTTGTGCTTGCTCTCTCATTCTGTTGAATAAATCTTCAATATGTTTTCTTTTTATGCTCATCTTTTACCAACATGCTACGTTTTTTGACTGTCATACATACAGCCTATTGTAAGCCAAATTTTCAACTGCTTACTGAATAACACAGAGTCATGAACAAGGAACTCTGCAAATCAGGTCAAACCTTTTTTTTCTTTGACCAAAGACTGGAGAGAGAACAGACCCAGTTGAGAGGATCTAACAGGAGAGTTTACAGTGTGCATGGATGGGTTCCCGGTTCGATCCTTGTTACCTCTGTGTCTCCCCCACCAAGGGATAAGGCGCAGCGAAGTTCTGGCTGCTTCCTGTCTGTCTATTCATGGCTTATTTCATTCCCCTCATCTGCCCTGGCTAGTTCTCGCTCTCCAGCTTCCTTCCCACTTCTGGCACAGTTTGTCTCTAAGAAGCTATAGAAAGATGCCATTTTGGTGGCATTTTTGGTCAACGATCGGAAGACTCAGTAATACCTATCAGGGGGATGTGCTTAGGCTTGCAGTGAAGGATCCTCTTGGAGGACCCAAACTGAACAGGATCCCCAGCATTCCTTTTTCCAGTCGCCCCTTCAGAGGTCAAGGCATGACCTGAATTCTGTAAACAAAACAAGGCTTTGGCTTTGTCCCCTTGGCAACTCTGGAATAGAAGTACAGCCACTTACACACAGACTCACGTGCCTTTGTATTGATTACCGATGTGTCATTCCATGTGCTAGCTGGCTGCACAGGCTGGATGTGGGTACCAAGCAGCCTTCTGATCCCTGCAAGGGCCTCTGGGTATTTAATTTATCCTTTCATATGAGTCTTCACAACATCTATTTACTCTAGGTCCTCATATCACATGATGAGAGTTTTCTCCCTTTCAGTTCTAGGAAAGAAATCTATTTTCAGTTACTCTTGCATAGTTTCTTTCGATAGACCACACCTGCTCTCGTGTAACAGCTGTTGACCTAGGGAATGTTACACGGAACGAGCATGAAGCCACGTGGGCCCTCTGTGCTCATGGCTGTTCTTCTGTTCTGTGACATACAAACACTGAACATTTACAAGTAACTTACCTGGTCTGACGAAGAGGCGCAGGTGCCGAGACGCAGCCGCACGGCCTCCCACGCTAGGACCTGGGATGCCGGTCTACCAGCTCTCCTAGGAGGGCGGAATGATGCGTGGGCGCAGACCCCACTTGGTCACTACCTTGTAGTCGCACTCTGATCTTCGCTGCCAGGAAGCCTTCATTCTAACTTCCCTTCCTCCCGGTTTTCTTTGAAGCCAGCTTCTTGTAAATGATACGTAGCAGGTCAGCTCCGGTCGGATGGATTCCCAGGGACAGTAGAGCAGGGCTTCCTCCATCACAAGACCGGTTCTGAAGGAAAAGGGCATCTCAGGCAAGAGGGGCTGGATGCGTGGACTTGCTCTTCGGATTTGTGCCTCTCCGGCCGCCTTTCAGCAGGAGAGGAGTTGTTATTTCGACTTTATGGCCGATAACTTTGGTTCTGTTCTTTCATCATAATTACCCACATGACCCAGTTTTAATAACAACAGTCCAAGACCTCTTTCTTCCCTGTTCAGCACACAGTAAATTAGCTGCAGCCGTCCTCACCTCCATCATCACCATGATCTCGTTTTCCCAGCATGTCAGTGCCCGAGACTCAAGCACAGTCCGGGAGGTTAAAAGAAGTGATAGATAAATTATAATACATCAAAATGAAATATTTATTTTAATTGCATTCTTTAGTTATAAAGAAACTAAAGATTGTTAAGGATTTAGGATACCTTAGAAACAAAGGATACCTTAGCAAAAATTAGCACACTGATGACTGTGATGACTAACTTTTCCGACAACTTCACTGGGCCGTTGGTGCCCAGGTGTCCAGTGACACGTCGTCTCTGCGTATGTCTGTGGCTGTTCCAGAAGAGATTTTTTTTAACTTTTTTTTTTATTAAATGTTTTATTTATTTATTTGACAGAGACAGAGAGACAGCCAGTGAGAGAGGGACCACAAACAGGGGGAGTGGGAGAGGAAAAGCAGGCTCCCAGTAGAGGAGCGCGATGCCGGGCTCGATCCCAGAACTCAGGGATCAGGACCCTTAACACTGAGCCACCCAGGGGCCCCCCAAGAAGAGATTACCGTTTGAATTGGTAGACTGGGTAAAGCAGATAGCACTCCTGGTATGGGTGAACATCATCCAATCTGTTGAAGGCCAGAATAGAACAAAAAGGGAGAATGTTGGATTCACCTCCTCTCTGACTGTTGGAGCTGGGACATTATCTCCTGCCTTCGGGGCTCCTGGTCTCAGGTGTTCGGACTGGAAGCGGAATCTCTGTCATCAGCCTTTCATCCCTCAGGCCTTCAAACTACAACACACACGTATGAGAACCACCTAACACAATGACAGATTGGGAGAAGTTATTTGCAATAATTAAAACGTCATTAAAAAGTGAAATAATTTCTAGAACATTCAAAGGACAGCTGCAATTCAATAATAAACCTGTCACCTCTTGACATTACTCACATTTAGTGCCTGTATTGAGGTACACTTGATGTACAGAGAACGACACATCCTCAGTGTGTATGGTTTGATGAACTTGGACATAAGCAAATACCCCTTGTACCATCACCACAAGCAAGGTCACAGCATATCCACTACCCAGAGTTTCCTTGTGTCCTTTGGTTTTGGGGTGTGTGTGTGTGAGAGAGACCTACCCTCTTAGACTCTGCAGTGCACGATACCTTATTGCTAACTGTAGGCAGATTTCTCATCCAGCATAACTGAAACTTTGTACTCACCGAGCGGCCTCTCTCTTTCCTCCCCTCCACACTTCCTGGCAACCCCTATCACATTCTCTGCTTCTATGAGTTTGGCTGTTGGAGATGCCTCGTACCAGTGGAATCATGTAGTAATTGTCCTTACGGCTGGCTTATTTCATTCAGCACAGTGTCTTCCAGGTCCATCCCTGTTGTCACAAACGGCAGGATTTCCTCTTTTTAAAGGCTGAATAATATTTTTGTATCATCTATCTGTCTGTCTGTCTGTCTGTCTATCTATCTATCTGCATGCTAGGGTTTCTTTATCCATTCATCTGTCAAGGATGCTTTTGTTGTTTTCATATCTTGACTGTTAGATGTCTTTTCAAAATCCTGCTTTCAATTCTTTTGGATACATGTATCTGTCCAGAAGTGGGATTCCTGGGTCATCCTGGAGTTTTAGTTTTACTTTTTTGAGGAGCACCGTACTGTTTTTCCATAGCTGCTGCACCGTTTTACATTCTCAGTACACAAGGGTCTGGTTTCTCTACATCCTTGCCAACACTTGTTACCTTTTTAAAATACTAGCCATCCTATCAGGGGTGATGTGATATCTCACTGTAGTTCTGATTTACATTATACGTATATCATCACATTGTACATTTTATTTTTTTTAAGATTTATTTATTTGAGAGACAGAGAGAGTGGGGGAAGGGCAGAGGGAGAAGGAGAGAATCTCAAGCAGACTCCCCACCGAGCAGGGACCCTGATCTCACAACCCTGAGATCATGACCTGAGTCGAAATCGAGAGTTGGCTCCTCAGGTGACTGAGCTACCTAGGTACCCTTGTATTAAACATATTACAGTGTTGTCAATTATGCCTAATTAAAAAACTATACACTGAAACGATTTTCAAGAAACAGAAGCCGTTCTTCGGGAAAAATGAAAGTTACATTAAAAATATATTTAAATATATAATCTAAATAACATAAATATTAAATGTAAACATTTTTAGCTTTCTGTTTTGAACATTTTATTTCAATTTTTTAAAAGTAACATACAGTGTATTATTTGTTTGGGGGTACAGGTCTGTAATTCATCACACTTATATAACACCCAGTGTTCATTACATCACATGCCCTCCCCAACGTCCATCACCCAGTTACCCCATCCCTCCACCCACCCCCTCCAGCAACCCTCAGTTTGTTTCCTGTGATTGAAAGTCTCTTATGGTTTGTCTCCCTCTCTGGTTTCATCTTGTTTCATTTTTTCCTCTCTTCCCCTATAGTCCTCTGCCTTGTTTCTCAAATTCCAGTGAGATCATGTTACTTGTCTTTCTCTGATTGACTTATTTTGCTTAGCGTAATACCCTCTAGTTCCAAGTATGTCCTTGCGAATGGCAAGATTTCATTTTTTTGATGTCTGTGTAATACTCCATCGTATATAGACAACACATCTTCTTTATCCATTCGTCTGTTGATGGACATCTGGGCTCTTCCATAGTTTGGCTACTGTGGACATTGCTGCTATAAAAATTGGGGTGCAGGTCCCCCTTCGGATCACTCCATTTGTATCCTTGGGGTAAATCCCTAGTAGTGTAATTGCTGGCTCATAGGGTAGCTCTATTTTAAATGGCTTGAGGAACCTCCATACTGTTTTCCAAAGTGGCTGCACCAGCTTGCATTCCCACCACAATGTAGGAGCGTTCCCCTTTCACTGCATCCTCTCCAACATCTGTCGTTACCTGACTTGTTAATTTTGGCCATTCTGACTGGTGTGAGATGGTATCTCCTTGTGGTTTTGATTTGTGTTTCCCTGATGCCAAGTGATGTGGAACATTTTTTCATGTGTCTTTTGACCGTTTGGATGTGTTCTTCAGAGAAATGTCTGTTCATGTCTTTTGCTCATTTCTTTGAGAAAAACAAAAATTAAATTAAAAATATATTTAAATAAATAATATAAAGTAAATAACATAAATATTACATGTAAACATTTTTAACTTCTGTTTTGGACATTTTATTTTATTTTTAAGATTATTATTATTTTTTTATATAATCTCTACCCCCGATGTGGGGGCTTGACCTCGTAATCCCAGGACCAAGAGTCACGTTCTCCTCCAACTGAGCCAGCCAGGCTCCGCTGTTTCACAGAGTCTAAAATAGAGCTTATACTGTAATGAATTCAGCTTCATTCCATCACGGTTTCAGCGTTTAAACGTCACTTTGTTGTTCTTGTTCAATTTTTACCAACTTTAACTCTTTATTTTTGCTTCCCCCTGGAAAACAAATCAAATTCCAAATGTTATATTAATTTTAACTATAAATATTTTCACATGTATAGCGAATTGTTACAAACTTTTAAAAACACTACCATAACAATATCAGATCCAGCAAAATTAAAGAAACTTCTTAATCTGATGCTCAGTCTATGTTCAGTTGTTTCGTTTTCCAGTTACTTTGTTTGAATCCAGGTCCAAACATGCATTTAATCTCCTTGTATGTCATTTAATCTGTATTAGTTCTACCTCCTTTTCCCCCCTGATGCCGTTTACTTTCTGAGGGTCAGTTTACCCGGGAGAATTTTTCACGTTCTGGGTCTGGCGGATTTCATGTGTTATTACACATATTCTTGTATTCCCAATTCTTAACTGTAAGCAGATGTCTCCATCCGCGTGACTGGGTAAAGCATTAATTTTTCAGCTCAAGTGTTTCGTTGGTGGGGTTGGGTATGTTCTAGTTCACTGTATCCAGACGTGCATCACGTGTAGTTCTCTCTCACTTTTAGTGCCATGGAATTAATTGTTGGTTTTAGGTGATGTCAGCCTATTCTGCCCATTCTAGAATTCCCCGTCCCATTTCTCCTCGTGGTTGTAGCTGCCATTGATGATTGTGACCTGTATGCATTATATTTGCTGTAAAATGTGGACCCTAATTTTCATCATTCCACTGCCATTTATCAGCTGTGAGTCTATGGAGAAAATCTTTCCCTTATCAACTATATGTTTATCTTAAAAAACATTCCAGGGGCACCTGGGTGGCTCAGTCAGTTAGGCATCTCCCTTCAGCTTGGGTTGTGATTGCGGGGTCCTGGGATCCAGCACCCCACCAGGCTCCCTGCTCAGGGGGAGTCTGCTTCTCCTTCTCCCTTTGCCCCTCCCCCCTCTTATGCTGTCTCTCCCTCTCAAACAAATCCATAAAATCTTTTTTAAAACATTCCATATTATTCAGTGCACCTGGGTGGCTCAGTTGGCTAGGCGTCTGCCTTCAACTCAGGTCATGATCTCAGGATCCTGGGATCAAGTCCCTCATGGAGCTCCCTGCTCAGTGGGGAGCCTGCTTCTCCCTGTCCAGCTCCCTCTGCTTGTGCTCTCTCTCCCTCTCTCTGTCAAATAAATAAATAAATCTTAAAAACAAAACAAAACAAAACAAAAAACATTCCCTATTGTTCATATAGGATAAATACTTGGTTCTTTTCCCTCATTGGTGAGCTTTCAAAATAATGAGATGCTCTCCAAAAACCTCCAAAGGTTGGATATAGAAAGACTATTGTGTGTGAGTCTGTGTTGGTTTTACAGCTAGATGCTCTAAATTCTCTTATTTGTAGTGGCTTTTCCACTTTGAAAGGTAATTTCCAGATGTATAATCCTGCCAAGATATATAGAGATAGCTTTCTCACTTGCTATCCAATACTTAATCCTCTGTTTTTTCCTATCTGAGTGTCTTGAATAGTCCCCCCATCACAGAGGCCCCCGCCCGGGTGGCTCATTCGGTTAAGGGTTGGACTCTTGGTTTCGGTTCAGATCAGGATCTCAGGGGCATGATCTCAGGGTCCTGAGATTGAGTCAGGCGTGGAGCCCCACATGTGGCTCGGCTCTGGGTGTGGAGCCTGCTTAAGAGTCACTCTCTCCCTCTGCCCCTCTCCCCACCTCTCTCTTTCTCTCGCTAAAAAAAAAAAAAAGAAAGAAAGAGAGAGACAGAAAAGAAAAAAGAAATACCTCTATCACAGCATTAAATAGTAGTGAAGGTAATAGACATCCTTATCTTGTCATAAAAAAATTTAATAAATGTTTGACACAAAATGCCTTAAAGAGACTTAAATAGGGAGTACAGATCATAAACATCTCCTAACAATATATATTACACAGAATGATTTTCCAGAATAAAAAGTAATCCCTAGAAGTTAATAAGTTTGCAAGTGAGGCCTCGCTCTCTCACAGTATGTATTCAGCTGATATTTCAGACTAGCGACTCAGCTTTGATTCTGACTTGGCTCGGATATGCATCCCTCAGTTACCTGTGGGATGCTTGTTGGTTTGGGGCAGTGGAAGGGGTCCTCCAGTCATGTCTGAAATGAGCCTGACACGGCATTTATTGTGATTGAAGTTCCACTTTGACTGCAGAGACTTTTAGATGCTTGCTGTCTGGCGCAGTGTCCGCAGAGGCAGGATTCCGGACCCCCAGCCTCTGTCACTCACAGCCTGGGCACCACGTGCTACGGCAGATGGTCCTTCGGCGTCCCTCATGTGCGTAAAGCGCCACAGTGACAGCGGGGGCCCTGGGTCCATGTCTGGTGACTCAGAAAGGGGCAAAGGAGTTCGCAGGTTCAGAAGGAAAAAATCATCAGCTCGTTCTCTGTTCCACCTCCAGGGTGTTCTCGGCCCCAAGAACCTGCCAAAATTCAGAAGAAAGTGGTGAAACCGAGCGTCTGCTGTTTGCTGCCCGTGGGACCCAGGACCTGTGCACACACATCCACACACATCGGGGGTCACTGCGGCATCCACGCAGGTAGAAAACGGAAGCAGAGGAGGCGGCGGGTGTCGCGGGAACCCGAGGGACCGTGATTGCGTCACGAGCACATCCTCCCAAAACTGGTGGAGGTGCCGGGGATTGAACCCGGGACCTCGTACATGCTAAGCACGCGCTCTACCACTGAGCTACACCCCCAGCTGCGGCTGCGCGCCTTTGGATTCCTTTCGTGATTTATAATCATCATTTCTTCCCTCTGAGATGAGTGGATTGCGGAGGAAATGTCCTCGCGCGCGAACCCGGCTGCGCGGTGGCTTCAGAAGGAGCGAGCAGCGAACCCAAAAAGCCAGCCTGAGGTTTCAGGAGGGGGCGGCGGAGACGGGTGTGGTCGGGCTCGTGGCCGCTCGGTTTCCCGCTTTCCGCGGGGCAGCGCCCCCCCCCGGGAGGCCGCAGCAGGTGGCGGCGCGGGGGATGGGCGGGGGGCCCGAGGGGAGCCGGGGGTGCGCGACCCCCGCGCCCCGACCCGACACCCTCGCAGCATCTCCGCTTCCGGAGCCGAAGGAACGCTCGGTGCCCGCGGGTTCACGACCCGGACAAGCTGGGCACCCGCGCCGGGGCGACAGGTGTCGCGTCCGCAACCCCCGGCGGCCCCTGCTGTGCGGGCTGGTGGGGGATGGGTGGGAATGTTGCTTCGGTGACAGGTGAGCACCCTGACAGCCCTGCGTCTGCTTCCCCTCGACCAGCCGTGGGGACCCCGCACCCCGGGAGCCGCGAAGACTTGCTGCTTCCTCGGAGGATTTAGGGGAAATGTTGGCCCGGTGCGGCCCGGATTCCCAGCCGTCGGTTCTCTGGGGCCCCCAGGGCGGTCTCCCTTACTCTGCGGCTGAAACGATTTCAAACCTATTAGAAAGTTGAGAAGGATAAAAATAGTACAAAAACACCCCGATGCCTTTTACCCAGATTTAGCTATTGTTAATATTTTGCTCCATTTGCTTTCACGTTTGCTTCCTCTTCCTCTCGTTTGAGAGTAGGTTGCAGGCCATCCTGTTCAGTCGTCCTCATGTACTTCGCTGCAGAACCGGGTCCTGTTAGGGACCCCGGGGAACCCAGCACCAACCCGGAGCCTGTTTCCTCTGCGCTCAGTTGCCAGTGGACCCGCTGGCCCGGTTTCCCCTCTGGTGCAGCGTCTACTCTGGGGTTAGGCATTGCGTCGAGTTGGCCTGTCTCTCTAGTTTTTAATCTGAAACTTTTCCACAGACTTTTTTTTTTTTTTGTCTTTTATGACATTCAACATGCCATTTGAAGCATGTCTTTTCTTCTTCTTCTCTTTTAAATAGAACGTTTTTCACTTTGGGTCTGACTGTAGTTTTCTCATGATTAGTTTCAGGTCGCGCATTTCCCACCGAGTACTGCATAGCTGGTGTTGTGTTAGGATGGTGTCTGGAGGGTGAGTGACAGCACCATGCCCAAATACTCCCGTGTTTAGCGGGAGAACTCCCACGTTCATAGTATTTAGAATGAAAAGAGCAGAGACGAGAAAAGAAGGGGGATAAGGACCAGATTTAAGGCTTGAAATTAGACGCTGTGTCTGCTTACAGAAAGCATCTTTGTAAAGTTTCCCCCGAAGATTTGAGGGAGAATTTCGCTGGGAGAGACACCCAGGGCCCAAAAATACATGGTGATAAGCTAGATCAGGGCCCTCAGAGACATTCCGGTCTCAGTCCCGAGCCTGTGACTGTTGCCTCAGTCAGCAAGAGAGTGCAGACGTGGTGGGGGTAAGGGTTCTGAGCTGGGAAAGTCATCCTGGGTTATCTGGATGGGCCCCGAATGTCACCACTCCTGTCCTTACATGAGGGAAAGCAAAGGAGAAGAAGGCAGTGTGTTCCTGGAGGGTAGATGCTGCCCTGAGGCTCCGATCGCACAGGAAGAAACCAGGAGCTCAGAAATGAAAACCCCGCAGCTCTAAAAACTGGAAAATGAAACAAAACAGATTCTCCCCTGCAGCCCCTGGAAGGAGTGCGGGCCCCACCAACACGTGTAGGACGGTAGGAGAGTAGATGTCTGCTGCTGTAAGCCACGGAGTTGGTGGTGCTTTGTTAGGCAGCCCTGTGAGACTCGAGGGCACTAAATTTTGCAAGAGGACCTCATTTTGGAGGGCACTGAATACGTTCGATCGTCTGGATGAACCAGTTTACTTATCCATTCACCTGCTGAAGGACTCTGCTTCCAAGTTCTGGCAATCATGAATAAACCTGCTATCAACTTCCACGTGCGTGTTTTGGTGGGAGCTCAAGTTTTAAACTCATATGGGTAAGTACCAAGGGGTGCGATTGCTGGATCATATGGGAAGACTATGTTTAGTCTTTTAAGAAACTGACACGCTGTCTCCCGAAGTGCCTGTAACATTGTGCATTCCCGCCAGCAAGGAGAAAGAGTTCCTGTTGCTTCACATCCTCGCCAGCATCTGACATGGTCAGTGTTTCGGACTTCGGCTGTTCTAATAGCTGTGTAGTGGCATCTTGCTCTAATTTGCAGTTCCCTCATGATGTGTTCCTTCTTTTTAATGTTTTACTTGCCAGCTGTACTCTTCAGTGTCCAGATTGTTCAGGTGTCCAGATATTTTGCCTATTTTTTAATTGGGTTATTCGTTCTCCTGTTTGTGAGTTTTAAGAGTTCTTTGTATATTTTGTATACCAATCCTTTATCAGATACGTGTTTTTCAAATATTTTCTCCCAGTCTGCCTTATCTTCTCATTTTCTTGATACTGCCTTTTGCGCAGCGTAAGTTTTTAAATTTTAATGAAGTACCATTTATTATTTCTTCCAAAGATCATGCTTTTTGTGTTGTGTCTAAGAACTCTGTCAAACCCAACATCACCTAGATTTTCTCCTGTGTTACCCATTAGAAGTTTTATAGTTATAAAGTAGCTTCCTTGCAAGCAGACCTTGTTAGGAGAACTCAGAGGTCTGGGTAAGAGCTCTTGCTTGCAAAGGAAACTCTCTGTGTACTTTGCTTTTTGATGCTTGGTGGTTCTTTTATTAAAAAGTTGAATTTTTAAAATTCATTCACTCATTCAGTCACTGAAGAGTAGCTATGGTGTGCTTACTACATTTCAAAGTGGCTACTTTTCCCTTGTCCTAGCCAGAAGCAAGAGGGTATTTTTCTGTATCTGCAAAGTGAGAGCCTGGTCGCAGAGCTCCTGGTGTTAAGATGTAGGAAAGCGTGGGGGCTCCCCCAGGATAGAGCCCCTTGCAGTTTCCAACTCTCAAGCTACCCTACACTGAGCCCCCAGCAATTCACTAATGATGGCTTAAGATTTCCTACCCTGATACTGATTTCAGCTGCAACTTCTGTTCCTGGACTTCCGCTCCTGAAAATCGTGACTATCTATCTGTCTCTCCAGCTTTGGGGCAGGTCTTTGCCCTGTGACTCAATTCTCTGGTGGGTCTAACAAGATTTGTTTTCAGCTTTTTCCTTATTATAAGGATGGGAGTGACAACTTCCAAGGTCTTTACATGTGGGATTGAAAACCAAAAGTCTTATTTCCACTTTTTATTTACATAATTAATACATGCTTGGGAATAAAGTAAAAAGTAAAACCTTACACAAATGATACGGGAAGTGCAAGAGCCCCATAACAGCAGCCCTTGAGATACCAACTTTTGACAGTTGGTATCTATTCTTGCAGATTATTTTAAATTTTGTTTAAATTCAATTAACGTATAGTGTTTTAGTAGTTTCAGAGATAGAGATCAGTGGTTCATCAGTTGTGTATAACACCCAGTGCTCATCACATCACGTGCCCTCCTTAAGGCCCATCACCCACTTACCCCCATCCCCACCACCTCCCCTCCAGCAACCCTCAGTTTGTTTCCTATGATTATGAGTCTCTTATGGTTTGTCTCCCTCTCTGATTTCATCTTATTTTATTTATCCTTCCCTTATCCTATGATCCTCTGTTTTGTTTCTTAAATTCCACATATGAGTAAGATCATATGGTAATTGTCTTTCTCTGCTTGACTTATTTCACTCAGCATAATACTCTCCAGTTTCATCCACACTGATGTAAATAGTAAGATTTCATTCTTTCTAATGGCCGAGTAATATTCCATTGTCTATATAGACCACATCTTCTTTATCCATTCATCTGCCGATAGACAACTGGGCTCTTTCCATAGTTTGGCTATTGTGGACATCGCTGCTACGAACATTGGGGTGCAGGTGCCCCTTCAGATCACTACATTTGTGTCTTTGGGGTAAATACCTAGTAGTGCAATAGCTCTATTTTTAGCTTCTTGAGGAACCTCTATACTGTTTTCCAGTGTGGCTGTACCAGTTTGCATTCCCACCAACAGTGTAAGAGGGTTCCCCTTTCTCCACATCCTCTCCAACATTTGTTTCCTGTCTTGTTAATTTTAGCCATTCTGACAGGTGTGAGGTGGTATCTCAATGTAGTTTTGATTTGTGTTTCCCTGATACCGAGTGATGTGGAGCATTTGTTCATGTGTCTGTTGGCCATTTGTATGTCTTCTTTGGAGAAGTGTCTTTTCATGTCTTCTGCCCATTTCTTGACTGGATCAGTCATGCTCTTTGGGTGTTGAGTTTGATGAGTTCTTTATAGATGTTGGATACCAGCCCTCTATCTGATATGCAGATATTTTTGATGTCAGTGCCCATTATGATTTTTCAAAAGTTGCAAAAGGCCAAGGGCAATTTCCACTTGTTTTAGTCTTACAGCACATCAAAATAAATACAAAAGGAAGATTCTAAAAATTGGGAGATACTTGAAATAATCATACTTACAGATGAACTCTGTTAACACCAAATAAGTATACAATACTTGTATGTATAATGTACTTTGGAGGTATCAAGAAAAGTCTAAATTTGAGCCTTCATGAAATTGAGGCTGAGGCTAAATGGCCCTCACTGATACTACTATCCATCGGTAGGTAATCGATCTACCTTCATATGCATTTAAAATAATAATAATAACAAAACTATACATACTATACTTGAACTTGCATCCCTCCCACCTCCACTTGATAGTTGGGTTTTAGGAAGGGAATAAGGATGTAAGTTTAAAAAAATTTTAATAGGTGTTATAAAATTATCTGTTAATGTGTTTGTGCCAATTTACATTCTCACCGCAGTATTTCAAAACATGCTTTCCAACATCTGGCCCACATTTGTTATTATTAATTTTATAAATATTTGTCAATCTGATGGAAGGGAGAATATATTACTATTTTAATTAGCATATCTGTAAATACACATGAAGTGGAGCTTCTTTTGGGACATTTATTGTCTGACTTTTTCCCTACTTCTGTGGACTGCCTGCACGTGGTCATGGTTCATTTTTTTCTGCCAGTTCTCTTTTCTTAGGGATAATAATGAGAATGCAAAGCTTTGTCAGGCAGTGGTGATTCCCAGTGCCAGGCTTGTTAAAGCACTTCGCATATTCATTCAATCCTCACAGCCGTCCTGCAGTGTTACTTATGAGCCCAACAAACTGAAATTTAAAAATAGTCCTCTGTGTACCTTGCTTTTTGGTGTTTAGTAGTTCTTTTACTAAAATACAGATTGGTTTCATTCATTCACTCAAGAACAGCTATTGTGTGCCTACTACTTGCCCCCAGCGTGCTCGGTCTAACGTGATGAATAATGAAATATGATCTCTGCCCTCTGGGGAGCACTGGAGGGAAAACAGTCCAAAAGTCTTTGTTAATCTAACGGAAATTTCTGACTCAAAATTTGTATTGAGAAATAGTTTTGAAGTCACTGGTATAAATTAGGTTTCCTTGGAACTGTGAAGAGGGACACACAAGAAGTGAACATAAGTGATTTGAACAACAAAAACTCAAGGCTTAAGGAAAATCATAAAAACTGGTAATATGGTTGTTTGACTCACTAAATGAATGAATCCTCAGTCCTCTAACGCATGGATTGTAGTGAGTTTCCCTTGATGGGTGGTGTATGCTGGAGGTGAGTTTATAAAATTCAGTAAAGAAACTTGACGGAGAGAAGAGGGTCTCCCGCGCCAAAGCTAAGAACAGAAGGAGAGGTTTCATAGGAAGGGAAAAGCACCCTGGCAAGTAAGAATCTCTTGTCTTACCATTTCTCTCCAAAATCCTGCACTAAATACAGAAAAGCATAGAAGCCTAGTGAGTGAAAGGGGTTTCTTGACGCTGGGTTTACCTAAGTTGTCGAGTTCGGCTTCTTCCTGGGAAGAAACATCACGGAGGTGGGGAGGGGGCTGGAGGTAGAGCTGGCGAGATGGCCTGCGCTAAGCCGCCGGTGAACGTGATGGAGCCCCCGCCCCGGGCATGCTGGACCCCGAATCCCGGGTCTCCCCACCCGGGCGTCCCCAGGGCGGACGCGGCCACGCTGTCAGCGGTGCTAAGACCCCAGGTCACCCCCGCGCCAGCGTGGTCTCCTCCGGGCGCGTGCGTTATCTTCTGCTCCAGCCAAGTTCTCCCGGGTCGCTGTAAGGGCCAAGCCCCAGAGAAGCGAACAGGAGAGACCTGCAGGCGCGGCCCAGCAGTCTCACGTGTTTCGGGGGCAAATCCTAGAGGGCCCAGCCTTACCCGGGAGCGGCGGTCACATCGGAGTCCCGGGCGCTGCTGCGCGCGGGCGGGGCGGCCAACAGGTGCACGCGCAGGATACCCTCCGCCTGCTGGGTGTATTGCCCATCTAGGGTGTGATGTCGTGAGGGGACCCGGACACACCTGACTGGGGGTACAGTCGTGAGCATCGAGGCCACGTTGGATCAGGGGAAATGCAGTTTCATGGATCACCGCAGAACCGACTGCGGGGTGAAGAGTCTGACCGCGCGAGGGCTGCACTCGACGAGGTGGCCGAGTGGTTAAGGCGATGGACTGCTAATCCATTGTGCTCTGCACGCGTGGGTTCGAATCCCACCCTCGTCGAGAGATTTCCCACGAACTCCTGGCTGGATGGCTGTGGGAGAACCGCCTGGATTCACTCCTGGTTCCCCCTGACCAGTTTAGATTGTGGGCAGCCACTACTGTTGCTAATTTCCCCGAGAAGGCTCTTGGGTCTCAGAGCCCGGTCTTCCTCAGCAGCACAAGAACCAGAGTTATCACCAGGGTTGGTTTGACCAACCTTCACTCTCATCCGAGATGCCCCCCCCCCCCCCCACGGACTTTCCAGGAGTTTTGAAGAAGCAGTTGAGCGAGAAAGACATTGCTGAACTTAAAGTTATCCACAGAGGTAAATAAGTTGTTTATATATTGTATTTTGCACGGTATTTTCAGCCAGATTTTAACTGTACTGCAATTTTCAACATGTTTGCTAATTTAAAGTGTCCCCTCGCCCCTGAGATGTAATTTTGAATGTGTTCATCTGTAAAACTGTAACATACGTTTTTAGAAATGAATTTGCTGCTTCCTAGGATATATGCATTTGAAATATTAGACACAGTGCCAAATTGCCCACCAAAGGAATTTTATCAGTCTACACTCCCAACCAATAATGATTGAAGTCCTTGCTCCCCTCACCCTCCCCAGTAGGATATGTTGTCAACTTTGGGCTCTCCGTTTGTTTAGTAGGTGAGAGTGATATTACAGTACGATTTAACTTCCATCTCCCTTATTACAATAGAACACCTCTGAACATTTATTGAAAATAGAATTGTTTTTGTTTTAAATCATCTGAATTTTGTTTTTGCTTTTTTGGGGGGTGCTGAGAGCAATATTTGAAATATGATTTCTGGGCTGCTTTAAGTGCTTGTTGTGAATGAAGAATTCTGGGCCTCACTCTTGATCTGTTAAATTATGATCTCGAGGAGTGTGCTTTTGAATCTGTGATTTAATAAAGCATTCAGATGTTTCTTCTGTTGACCTTAAAGACTTGTATCATCTGGCTTAGGTACCTGCCTGTTACATCTAACCACCCAGGATTCTCTTTATTTCTATAAATGTTCAGCCCAGGAAAGCTGCTCCTGTCTTCAATCTTCCCAGCCACATCTCTCCTATTTGGTACAGACTTTAAAACTGTTTTCATATCCTCAGATAATTGGCTACCATTAATTCATTCACTCTCCTCTGGACACACCTTCTCTACATAGCTGATTGCATCCTCAAATCCTGAGTTAGGTCTCTTCTCTGGAAAAGACATTTTCCCAGGGTGTGTCTGTGAGTTCTTTGAGGGAACTATCAAAGAAAATTGCACCAGATGGAGTTAAACAGTTAAAAAGTTAAGACTATTGCAATAGAAGACAGATTGAACTCAACTTGGAATACAACTGGGGCAGCCAGCAGCTTACAGCCAATGGGCAGGGTAAGGGAGTCACTGGATGGAAAATTGCTAAAAAAACAAGAACAAAAACACAAAAAACTTGATTAAATATTTAGTGGAGTAGAAGGAACTTGATTTGATATCAAGGGTAGGGGTTTCCCACCTAAACTGGCCTCAATACGATTCTTTATGAAACTGGGCTTGACAGGCCAAGGATGGAGCCTTGTTCAGAAGAACCTCACTTGTTTGGTCAAGGAGGGAGTCCTTGTTAACACCCACAGAGATTCCCTCAGCTTCCTAAAGGCATAGGAGAGCCACGGAACATGTGAGGAACCAGCAGAAGTACGCACGTGCCCTCCCAGCCTCTGTCGTGTGTCTGGCTGGTTCTGTCTCCCTGTGGCACCTGCTCCGTGGCCTTCTCCCCAGTCCTGGGTCACTTGGGCGCAGACACCCCTCCACCCAGGCCTTTTCCATTACCTTAATTTAGAGGATTGGAATAAAGTCTGAATTCGTGGATTTGAGCTAAAGTGGGTCCTTGATGCTGGATATGATCATAATGATTACATCATTAAAATATCTCTCTGTATTTAAGAAGCATTTCTTCCTTCTGTTCGTGTCACTTCATAAAGTTGGAAGGCTGGGGTCTATATGTGGTGTTGAGTTTGTTTTGGTGAGGATGTCAGTGCTGCACGGCTGAGAGAACCACAGGCTGAAGGTGGTGCTGGTTGGACGAAGGACTGCAAGTATAGAATTCCGAGACGGGAAGGCCATCAGGCCATTTCAGAAGAGAGAAGACACTTTGGGGGAGGCCTCATCACACTAGCATCAGCCAGGTGGAAAGAAGGCAGGGCCGCACCTGCTGGCGACAGCCCAAGCAGAACAGGTTCTTTCCCTGGGCAGCTGGCATTATCACAGACCATGTAAGTGCAGGTGCCATCAAGCATCCCCGGTGGGAACCAAAAGAATCTGTTTTCATAAACTTAGTGGCCTTAATTTGTTACATAAGTTCTGTGTAACCAATGGTAATTCATAATAGGAGCTAATAAATTTTCTTAGTCTAATGAATTACTGGAATTGGGAAGAGTAGGACTTGACTTTCTGTTATGAGAACATTAAAATGTTGAAGTAAAAAGGAATCTGGAAGTAGTTCACTGGATTTAAAGGTTGCCTCTTATGACATAGAAGAGATTCGTCTGTACAAAATACAGATACCTGGGTTTCCTTTTTTTTTTTTTTTAAAGATTTTATTTATTTGTTTGACACAAAGAGAGACAGCCAGCGAGAGAGAGAACACAAGCAGGGGAGCGGGAGAGGAAGAAGCAGGCTCATAGCATAGGAGCCCAAGGCAGATGCTTAACGACTGTGCCACCCAGGCACCCCTCCTTTTTTTTTTTTTTTTTTTTAATACCTGTCTCTTCCTAATTTAGCTCCTGTCCTTTTGGAAGGAAATCTTTCCTTCCTGTGGCCTGTTTCTCTCATCGTTCTAAAGGTAACATGAGTGTACGGACTTCCTAGGTTTGATCTTTATGCCCAACTCTATCTTGTCTACACGGTGAGAAGAATGTTCCTCAAGCACATTTTTGTCCCTGAGTCTCAGCTTGGGTGGTTCAATTGCAATGTTTGTTGGTGTGAGGACACCCTACCCTGGTGCCGGTCAAGGAGCATCCTGCCACCTCCAGGCTGCCCTCCAGGGATTTGGGATAGGTGGTGGGAATGAGGAGGAAGGAGAGAGGGTGGATGAGTGCTTCAAGAGTGAGAAGTGCCCTATTCATGGGGCTTGGCATCTGGGGGGGGGGAACACCTTTGTACTTGGAAATGTTGAAGATGCTGGGTGCCCCAGGGAGGTAACTTTTGAAAATGGAATTTAATCCCCAGGTTCTTCTGTTTGATTCTAATTGGGAAGTTGAATACTGCTGTGCGTACAGCTGCCATCCCAGGAACTAGAAAGTACAAGAAGTGGCATCAGGTGAGACTCGAACGCAGCTTGAGGATTCCAGGCCCAAAGTGCTAGCCGCTGCTTCATGGGACCGAGGATGGATAGCATCGTTGTGGTTAAATATCTCCTCTAAATAAATGCAGTATCTCCAACCCGGAGGTGGGTCAGGCTTCCACGGGGCCAAGCTGATAACGGACTCTGACCTGCACTGTCGCTGAAGAGGCGATGAGCAGAATACAAGTCAAGGCAGTTGGGGCACTCTCCAGCCCGCTTTGTTGCTATCCAGAGTTTGTGAGGTCTGCAGCCTACACAACTTAGGGGGTTCTGTTTAAGAAAAAGAATAGACGTTATCAACACAGAATTAGATGCAGCCACTCTCAGGTGTATGTGATATATCTGAGGATAAGAGGCAGCAGTCTTATCTACTCTCCATGATAATACACTTGGCACTTTTACAAAACATGTTTCACACAGGGCTACCCCTTCCAGGGCCTTGGGGGGTGCGTGCAAGTCAGGGGTCATGATAAACACTTCTCTGAAGGGCTGTTTGGCAGTATCTTTCAAGATAATCTCCCTCAACAATTTTTCTTTAAGTACAAAAAAATTAAAAATATTTGTTTAAGAATGTTCATTGTAATATTTTGCGATATCAGAAATTTGAAAATGTGCCCATTCACTTGATGGAAATAATAGCCAGCTACTAAAAATGCTGGGATGGAGGTAGGTACCCACATGTTGGCTTGGCAGTTTTGGGAGAGGATTTACTTTAAATCAAACAAACAAACCCCAGCAATTTCTCAATTGTAATATAGAGCATGATGTAATTTTTATGTCTTAATTTGTGGGTTTATATACTCACTTTTAAATAGGTTCGAGGAATATATACCAAAGTTGGTATGAATTTTTCTGAGAAATGGAATTGGGGGCTAAAGGAGCTTTTCATTTTTTGCCATGTTCACCTTTGTGACATACTTTTTTTTGTTTACAGGTGTCTATCACTTTGGATATTAAAAGTGATAATCTACCAAGAGATAAACGCCCTTCCGTAGAGGGTTTAGAAGTCTTGTTTACTCCACGTTGACCCCGTACTGGGCTCAGCATGGCCGTGAGCATAGCACAGAAAATAAAAGGGATAGAAGATGGAATCCGTGAGTGCAAAGGGTGAGCAGTTGGCTACGGGAAAACCACAGAAGACAAATGCAACACGTAAATAGTGGCTGGGAAACCGGGGAGGCTCCTTTGAAGATCTGACCACTAGGGCACAGAAGGAAAAATTTTACATACAATTTGACCATTGAAAAATGGTTTAGGGACCATTTACAGAACCCAGGGGTAAGAATTTTTAATGCAGAGATTTCCAAAAGACATGTCCTGATTCTTCAAAGCCTCTTGAATCAGAAATGCCAAAATGTGAGTCATCAGTAGAGACCAAAGTAGAAGGAAAGAGAGAATGGAGAGAGGAGCCGTCCAGCCCTCAGCAAGCACTGCTCGGGTGTGCATCATTCTCTGAGGGTGTTAACCAGGCCGGGAGGCCGGCTGGGTGCGGAGGACCCAGAGGAACCAGGGCTGGCCCCGCGCCGCAGCAGGTGCTCCCAGGCCCCGGGCGCCGCGCTAGCCACAGCCTTCCCGCGCGGCGCGGAAGCGGTTGCGCGCACCTGCCGACGCCGTGGCTGCGGAGCGCGCGGCCCGAGGGAGCTCGCGGCGGGCGGGGGGTCTCCGGGCTCCCGGGCGGGGACTCCGGGGCTCTGGGAGCGCGCCGGAGCGCGCAGGGTCGTTCTCTGGGGTCGGTTCAGGGCCGCGCTCGCAGACCCTCTCTGTGGGTCGGGCGCCTCTCCACCCGTGAAATGGAGAGGTGACTCTCGAGCCTGGCTTGCGGCGACCGGGGAGGGAGGCGGGGTGCAGCCCGCAAATTCGCGGCCGTGGCGTGCGCCGCAGGGGTGCCCTCGCACCAGCGTCCGACCGCCAAGAAAACCCAGAGCCGCCTGGAGCCGGTGGAACGGACGGCGGACGGCGGCGGCGCCGGCTCTCCCCGCGCTGGCTCCGGGGCGCCGCAGCCCGCGGCCACGACCACCGAGAGCTCGCACCGCCCGCAGTCCTAGAGCGGACCGGAAGTGCGCGCCTGGCCGGCGGGGACGTGCGGGCGGCTGCGCGTCGGGGAGCCCCGCCGGCCGGGAGGGTGGCCCTGCGCCCGGCGTCGCGCGGCCGCTCTGCCTTCCTCGGGGGCGGAGCCGCGGCTGAGGGACGCCGGGGTGCGAGCGGCCGCCGGGCTCGGCTCCGGAGCGACCTTCCCCGCGCCGGGCCGCCCGGCTGCGGGGCCCAAGCGTCGTGAGGCCGGCGACGGCCTCGGTCACGTCGGGGTTCGGCGTGGCGGGTCCCGTGCTGCGCGGTTCTGCGCTGGGCGCGGTTCCAGTCTGCTCGGAGCGCGGCCGCCCGTCCCGCGGACTCGCTCCAGTGACGCCGTGTCGTCCCGGACACAAGTCGTCCTCCGCGGCTGCCGTCGTTCTGTGTTCACGACGACTTCCCGGACTCAGCGCGGGGGCGGCGCGCAAGGCAAGCGGCCCACCTGCCCAGACCCCGGGCGCAGAGAGCGGCGCGCTGAACTTCGGGGCTCAGGATGGCCGCCGCCTCCGGGCTCCTCCCGGGCCTGGCTGGCCGGGCTGCAGGGGAACACGCGGAGATTATCAGAGTGAAGGTTAAGGAAGAAGACCACGTGTGGGATCAGGAGTCCTGCCCACAGAAGGACGCGTCTCACACCCGGGAGCTCTGCCGTCTGCGCTTCCGACAGTTCTGCTACCAGGAGACTCCCGGACCCCGCGAGGCGCTGAGCCGGCTCCGGGAGCTGTGCCGACTCTGGCTGCGGCCCGAGACCCACAGCAAGGAGCAGATCGTGGAGCTGCTGGTGCTGGAGCAGTTCCTGACCATCCTGCCCGAGGAGCTGCAGGCCTGGGTGCGGGAGCAGCAGCCGGAGAGCGGCGAGCAGGTGGTGACTGTGCTGGAAGATCTGGAGAGGGAGCTGGATGAGCCTCGACAGCAGGTGAGACCTGGCAAGTGCCAGCTTCCCTGGGGAATTTGAGTTCATGGGTCCAAGGTGGAGTGCGTGCGGTGAACTTCACGCTGGTGGCTGCGGACTCTGGTTTGGGGCGTTACCATTTGACCTCCGGTGCAGAGGAATGCATTCATGCAATGGGATGACAGTGTTGATGTTAAGTGATAGCGGATCCAGGTAACTCGATTTAACCAAATGGGAAACCTTGGTCCAACGCTTACCAGCAGAAAATATATTTATTTAGTGACTGTGAGGGTAAAGTAGCTGTCTCTTCTTAGGATGCCCACTACCTTAACCATATATGAAAACTAATCAGTATAAGAATATAAGGAATATCTTCTAGGAGACACAAATAGAGAAGTAGCCAAATGTAATAGAAATAATCAGGAAAGGGTGAATGATGGGATTTGGATTCCGTAATAGGCCCTGTCACTAATGAGCTGTGTAACCTTGGGCATATCACACCTTCTCTGGGCTTTAATGTCTTCATCTGTACAACAAAGAGATTCATTGCATCGTTTTCTAGATACTTCCCAGTACTTGGACTTGTTGGTACGGGAAGTGTATTGAGCCCAGTATTTGGTCTTTCACCATCACATTAGAGATTATTTTTAAGAGAGTATACTTGCTTCTAGGACAGTGATTTTAGACCATTATGGATGTTGCCAAACACTCTTACGTTGCTATAATGATAGCATCCATACACTTACCTGAATCCTTTAAATAAGAACATATTATGTATACAGTCTGATCTGTTAAAACACATTTTTCTGAAATGCACATCTGTCATATGAGACTGATAAATAGGGACCTGAGTCTGTATGATGCTGAAATTGACTCATACGTGAAGTTGACCAGCACGTGGATGTTTTGGGCCACCAGGTAAGAGCGGCTTAATGGAAAGTATCTGACGATAGTGGAATGCAGCGCATTTTGAAGACAGACAGTGCTGTGCCAAATGCCCATTCACCTCCACGCCCTTCCTCTGGGCTCTCTTGGCCACACGCTCTGTTTTGGAGATGCTCATTTGCATGGCTCCCTCCCATCTTTGTGCATTGTTAAACTTTTTTGTGTTCCAGAAAATGAGCAAGCACAGGGGTTTACAAGTGGCGCAGGAGCATGCTGGTGATAAAATTCCTGCTACTGAGCGTAAAAGAAGAAAAGCTTTAACAATTGAAGAAAAGCTCGAAATTATAAAACGCTATGAAGAAAATGGAAGAACCTGTGACACTGATGGATGCGAAGGAGTCAGCTTTGCATTCGGTTCGAGACCACACTGGGAAAACGAAGGGGAGTTACGTTGCTGGGCCAGTGCCAGTGCTCAGGGTGGTTAGAACAAGACGTGAGGAAATGAAGGACGTGGAACATCTGTTAAGTGTGTGGACTGCGGACCAAACACGGAAGCAGTCAGAGGCAGCCTTTCTCAGAATAAAGAGAAGGTCTTCACGGTATGTGAACACTTTAAGATGAAAGCTGGAAGTCCTGCAGAAGTGCTTTCATTTAGCGTAAGTAGTGTCTGCTCAGTGACTTCGAGAACTGCCACACCTTCTGCAGCGTTAAGCCCTCCGGTGAGGCTGTGAGTGCAGATGGAAGAAGTGTAGACGGTTCTCCCAGTGTTACGAAATTTGACTGATGAAGAAGGCTGTACCTGGGATCAGATTTTTAATTTTGATGAAACAGTGTCTGTTGGAAGCAGATTCTCTCAAGAGCCTGTATCTTGAAGGAAGAAACACACACTCGAGGGCTGAAGGCTACAGAAGATCGTCTGGTGTGATGCTGGGTGGAAATGCCCGTGAGGGTGTAAAGCTCAAGCCTGTTGTGGTTCATCACTTTGCCTGCCCACAAGCTTTGAAAGGACTTGCAAGCCTAGCTTGCTATAGTTCTAGCAGAGAGGCTGCAAAACGGGGAGGTACTTGTTGGTCTTTTAGGTGATGTTTTTGTAGGTGATCTAAAAAAGTAACTGCAAGAGGAAAAAATTGTCTTTTAAAATTCTTTTAATTCTCAAGAATTATAAGCCATCCAAGCCATCCTCCAGCAGTTGCTTTCTTCAAGTATCAAAGTTCTCTTTTCCCTCCTAATACAACTTCTTTACTCCAGCCCCTTGATCAGGGTGTGGTATCAGCCTTTAAAGCTCATTACTTAAGGAGAACGTTCAAGATGTTTACTGCACCTACAGTGTTTGCATTCTGGAATAAATTCAACATTAAACTTGCCGTTGATAGTATTGTAGAGGTTTGGAATGATGTCACGAAAGCCTGCTTGCTTGGAGTGTAGCGTAACATTCTCCCTGATTTAGGTCATGATTCTGAAGGCCCTGAACCCTCATGAGAGCTGCCCCAAGCAGAGCCAGCTGTGTTGCTCGGCAGAGGAGGCTGAATCTGAGAAGTTGGGATCAAGGATGTTGGGGAGCTGCTGCAGTCCCGCGCAGACGAGCTCTTCACGTAAGAGCTGCAACAGGTAGTCACTCAGGCACAAATGGAAGGTGTGGGAGAAGCTACCCCGAAAGAGGTTACTTCCGCGTCACTTTCTGCTCTAGGTCCGCTGGAGAAGGAGTGCCAGTGGGCCAGACATAATGCAGAACGCGGTGGGATCGCACTTCCGCGTAAGGTCCTGTTTGGAGCCATAGAAGCTGCTGCTTTATGAACAAAGGAAGATGTTTAAGCAGCAAAAACTGGATATCTTTTTATGTCAATGCCAAAGAAGTAAAAAGAAGACAATGAGCCAGAACCATTACTATACTTCTTCTAAAATCACTACATTTCTCTTTTCTTTTTTTTTTTAAAGACTTTATTTATCTACCTGTCAGCACAAGCAGAGGGGAGTGGCAGGCAGAGGGAGAAGCAGGCTCCCCACTAAGCAGGGAGCCCGACGTGGGACTTGATCCCAGGACCCCGGGGTCAGGACCTGAGCTGAAGGTAGACGCTTCACCGACTGAGCCCCCCAGGTGCCCCAAATCACTACGTTTCTTGGAAAATGTGCAAATGCTTCTCCACCTGGACTTCTGATGGCAGCATCTCTAACCTTGCTCCACCCTTTCCTCGTACCTCTTTCTAACACAGTAGCTTCACCTTTGTAAGGTAAAGTCCTATGTGAAATGTAATCATTCTTTTTAGTATGTCTTTTTGACTATGCTTTTAGTGCTTTTATTTTTACTAGAATTGCTACAGTTTTATTAGCACTGTGATGACAAAGTTGTGTAGATGTTCAGTAGTCTATCCTGTAATTTTATTTTCTCCATAAACCTGGTTACTTTTTTGTATGGTTTTGCAGAAAGCATGTTTTTTCATGAGTTCACATATTCTAACATAGATGCCTGTATACGCAGTTTCTTACCTCTAGCCAGCACATCTTCTCCCTTTGTTTCAAATAAACAATACTGGTTTTTCCCTTAAGATGTGCTTGTTACTTTAGAATTTTCCTCTTTCAGCTTTATTGAGAAATGTAGCCATTGGTAGGACTTGGTGTTTGGTCAGTTCTGGGTAATGTTCATATTTGATCGTTTTTCATACGACTCAGGATTATAGGTATCTCCTCGTCTTATGGAATATTTCATTTGCATATGTGTTTCTCATTGCTCTCGTTTCTGTGTGGTTTCTGGAGGAAGGGGACAATGCCATCGTTGCAGACACGTTTAGCTGCCAGCTGGACACAAGCGTCCCTGCTTCAGAAAGTTCCGCTCTGCCCCACTTCACTTTACTCCACTTGCCCTTGCAGAACACCTGCATTGGTACAGCAATGGCTCCTTTGCATCAGAATGAAAATCCTCTGTGGATTTCTGCTGGTGAGCAAACACGGGGACGAATGCAGTCCTTGTACAGGCGAAGCAGCCCCGCGTGGACTTGCAGAAAGTGGGGAGACTGTTGGCTGTGTGCCATTTCGGCTTACAGTGGTTTTCGTAGGAACGCTCTACTCCTGTACAGCGGGGAGACCTGCATCCGCTCTCCCCTCTTCCCTCCTTCAAACATGATGATTCTGCTCCTGTTGCCCACGTACCTGCCTATGTGCTTTTCCGGCTTTCCTTGTACTCGAGTTGGCTGTGCAGCATGGCTCTGGCCGGGGAGAAATAGGCATGTTCTCTGGGGGTTTCTGGGAAAGTTTTTACTTTCCTTATAAAATGGGACAGATGTGTTTAGTTCCGTATTTTCCCACTTCCTGTTTTGAACATAAATGTGTCTGGAGCCGTTTCAGAAACTTCTTTATTCGGTTGATAAATTTTAGGAGAGGAGGTTGACAATACTAGAAACAAAGTTGTTTCTATCCATAGATACTGCTGATGAATATAAAATTATCTGTAATCTGTACATTTTAAAGCATAACATTTCACTAGCTGACATCTGAACATTGCTATGGACTCTGTTTTTTTTTTCATTTTTTATTTTTAAAAAATCATAGCAGCATTGAGCATAGGAAATGATGAGATGCCATCAATACCTAGTAAATTGAATATAATGTTATATAATAATATTATATATAGTATATTTTTATGTATATGCTTTTATATATGCTTTACTAATCCAGCAAAAATGAGCAAAAAACCCCCACTTAATTCTAAGTTTTATTGTCAACTATAGGATAACTCCTGATTATTTAAGCTAGCATTTCTTTTCAGTGTCTACAAAGGGGGAGTTAGCCAATTAGCTAAAATAGATCAGGACATGCAAATCAACAGTATTTTATGGTAATCTGGGTTGTGTGACAACTTCATTAGGAATTTGATAATGTAGATTAATGAATTTTTCTGGGGCAGTGTTAAGAACTTACACGTGCATTATAATGGACTTTATGCCCATTGTATGCCATCTATAGTAATATGGATAAAAAGTTTTTTTAAAATATGCATGGCTTGTTTAATTTGCCATAATAATTGTTTTCCATTGCTTAGCTTGTCACACCTTAACATTGAAAATCTCAGCACAAGCTCAGCTGTCCCTGAGACCGTCACTTCCAAACAATAAGGTCTTCCAGACTTACATTTCCCTATGCCAGATCCAGACTACATACAAAAATCTCCTATCTGAATGTATAATACACTACAAATCAATAAGCAAAAGGACACATACCCCAATAAAAAATCAACAAAAGACTTGAACACGCACTGTACAGAAAAAGGATAACGGGCCCATGAAACTAAAACAATGACTCAATCTTACTAATCAGAAAAATGCAAATTTAAACAATAGGTGGCACCACTTTATTCCAGCCAGTGTGGATTAAAAGTGCTGACATGACCAAATTTGGGTAAGGATGTTGAGCCACGAGAATGCTTATGTCCTGGTAGGAATAAGTTGTTTTGGCCACTTCAGAAACATCTACCACGTGTAGCCATCCATACTGTATGATCCAACAAACCTACTCCCAGGTATGTGTCTACAAGAAACACTTTCAAAGACATGTAAAATAATATTCATAGCGGCATTACTGCAGTTGCCAGAAACGCTGAACAAGTGAAATGACTATTAAAATGGAGTAGGTGAACATAATTATGGTGTATTTGTACCATTGGATACTTTACAACAGTGAAAATAAATGAACAACCGCATACAACAGTGTGGAGGAATTTCACAAACATAGTGTTGAGCAAAGAAGTCAGACAAAAATAAATACACGTCTGATTTTGTTTATATAAAGCTCAAAAAGCAAAATGACTCTGGTGATGGACGTCCGCGTCGTAGTTACTTCTGGGGAAGAGAGTAGGGCACACGTAGCCTTCTGAGACGTTGATCATGTTCAGGGAGGTTCACTTTGTGATAAATCACTGAGCTCTATGCTTATGAGCTGTGTACTTTTTTCTAAGCATTTTTTAACTCCAGTTAAAAATCGTAGTAATTGCGGGGCGCCTGGGTGGCTCGGTTGGTTGAGCAGCTGACTCTTGGGTGAGATCGAGCCCCATGTGGGCGCCACACTGAGTGTGGAGTCAGCTTGACATTCTCTCTCTCCCTCTCCCTCTGTCCCTCCCCCTGCTTGTGTACTCTCTTTCTCTTTGTCTGAAATAAATAAATCCTTAAAAATTGTATTAATGAAAAGATTTTTATCCCATCGTGGTGTCTCCTGCATGATAGGCTGGGGTATTTGACTATGTGCACATTTTTAGATTCATATGTCATGTGAATGAGGAATTATTTTTGTAAAGCAAAGACCTAGTGAGGGAAATTTCCAGAATTAACCAGGTTTGTAAATGCCCTCCAAAGGATAAGCTAAATTTTTACTTGGATTTTGCAAGTTAGATGCAGAGCGTGGGTAATATGGCAGAGCAAGAATTGATTAGGTTTCTACACCTAATAGTGTGGAATAGGTCCGATTTTTTCATTATTTTATCCTTGAGAATATTTGGCAAGGCAGACCAAGTCTGAAATGTTTGGTTTGACTGCAGTATGAGGCTGTTGTGCAAGAAAGCAGGCTTGGCAAGAATGTGAAGTGGCCAGGCTCTTCCACTGTATGGAGCCCACTCGCAGAGGTGGGAGCAGGTGCCATAGTCAGAGCTCCAGCCAGAGAGTCCAGGCCTGTTATTTGTGTCCTTTACACCGGAAGGTGTTTTTAGGGAGATGACAACTTGCTTTCTTTTAAAAAAGTAGCTTTCGTGGTCTGTTTTGTTTTATTTATTTTTTAAAGGATTTTTATTTATTTATTTGTTTGTGACAGAGAGAGCACAAGCAGGGGGAGCTGCAGGCAGAGGGAGAAGCAGGCTCCCCACTGAGCAGGGAGCCTGATGCAGACCCGATCCCAGGACTCTGGGATCATGACCTGAGCGGAAGGCAGACGCTTCACCAACTGAGCCACCCAGGTGCCCCCAAAATGGTTTCTTATGGGAGTGGGGGTGGAGTAGAATATAAACAAGACTTCTCTGAATATTTATTTTAATTTTTTAATATCATGTAAATGTTTTAAATATTTTAAAAGCAATGTTAAAATGTTTAAACACAGAAACAGATGAAGTCAACCGCATATCAAATTAATAACAATAACAGCAGAACAATAACTCAGGTGACTTGAACACGGGGTTCTGATTATATACTCTGTGGGGTACCGTCTGTGGGCATAGAAAGCCACAAAGAGATACCGCTGCACAACACACGGCACTTAATTCTGAAACTTGGGTGTTTATTGTGGGTCGGAGCATATGTGTAAATACAAACATTGTACTGAACTGGGTTTTGTTCGTGTCGCTGTGGGAGAAGGAGGTGTTAAAATGGAATACGGAGAGGTGAGGTAAGTCTAGTGGTATTGACATGGAATGGAATTCATGATAATCTAGACGTATATTTACCAGCTCTGTTCATGAAAGGGCCTGGAGGGGAGGACGCACCATTAACAGCGAGCCTACCAGCTATTCAGTCTTCGTTACTAACACGGTTGCTCTACAGTGAATCAAGACTTCTGGGGGAAAACAGTTGGAACTAGATCTGGGAAAATACAGCATGGTCCTTGGGTTCATTGTTCTGGAAAGCATGGATGTGCTAAACACACTAGTGGGGTTGTGTTCAAGGATGCAGGAACCTGATGAAAGGGACGCTGGGGGCTAAATGGGAGACAGTTTAAGATCGAGGTGAGTAAGGATGGAATGGATTACAAAGTAAGTCTATACTGATATTCAAGATGAGAGACAGAGGGGCACCTGGGTGGCTCCGTCGGTTAAGTGTCTGACTCTTGCCGTTGCTCAGGGCATGATCTCAGGGTCGTGAGATGGAGCCCCGCCTTAGGCTCTGTGCTGAGCCTGAAGCCTGCTTAAGAGTTTGTCTCCTTCACACGCCTGCCATTCTCTCTCCCCAAAAAGAGACAGAAAGCTCTTTACAGAAAATTGCTGGCTAGTAAATGTAGAAGGAATGATAAAGACAGGCAGTCATTTTGCAGCCTCCAGTATAAAAATCTATCAAAATCATCAGTGAATGCTCAGAGTGTTGGGGAGTGGGCTATTTATGGAGTTCCACGCTATCACCCCATAGCTGACTTACTGATTCCAGTGGGAAAAGTGCATGGGTAGAGCTGGTGGTCACTACCTGAGCTAAGACGTGATCACGTTATCAGTAATGAGACGACGTGATCACGTGTGCCCTGAGACACTCCACAGGAAGTACACAGCACTTACGTAGCCTTCTTCCAGAAATTACTCACCTGAGTCCATTTGCAAAGAAAGAATAAGACAAATCCCTAACGTGGGATACTCTGTAACATAACTGGCTCTGACTTTTCAAAAATGGAATGTCCTAAAAAGGCAGAAAACTATTTTAGATTAAAAGAATCAAAAGACATAATAACCAAAAGCAGTGAATAAATATTGTTTCACAGAGTTAAAAAAAACATAAAATATATTTTGAGGACAGTTAGGGAAATTTAATTATAAACCATATATGAGATGATTAGTGTAAGGAGGAGATAATGTGTTCTTTTTCACCCAACACAGTCATCCAAACTGATTGGCTTCTTTTCCCGTCCATAACACTGGGGTAACGTTTTCCACATTTATTCCAAGACAACTGTTAGATTCCTCTCTGGGCTGAATAGCTCATTAGTAACTCTTAAATAATTTGCATAACCTCACCCCAGGTATTTATTTTTAGTTGCTCACACCGAAATCCATTTACAATTTTCTTTTAATTATCACAATTTAGGGAGGATTCCGTTAATGTGTTTCTGTTGTTATTCCCCCAAACAGCAACCATGGGGATGAGTATCGGCCTCTGTCCAGTGGAGGCAGCTTTTGTTGTCTGGCTCTGGCTTTATTAGTCCCAGCACTTTTTATTTCTTCTTATCCCGTCTTGGACTCCTCCTAAGAGTTCAGTGAAGACTTTTGTCTTCTTATGTTCTATTTCAGTAGAAGAATGTTCTGAGGTTTGCGCAGTGGTCTGTGCAGTGAGCACGTCTGTTAATTTCCAGATGTTCCTGTTTGTCCTCAGGTCCCACAGGGCACAGATGGGCTGGAAATTCCTATGGAGGAAATGACTCCTGTGGACACCACAGAGGGGTCCTTAGGTGCCCAGCTGCAGCCCGTGGAAGACGGAATGGAATGTCACTCTCCAGAGCCACACCCACTGCAAGATAACGGTGAGGACGGTGTGGTCTGAGAGATGAGATTGGAGAGCAGGAAGGGTCCAGTCCTGAGAAGTAAGCAGAGCTCATCCATTGCCGCCTTACTGAGCATAGCTGAAGGAAAAGTCGCGTCGTGTGAGGCTGTTAGAGGAGTTGAATGAAGCAGCCACGTGGTAATGTAAGAAATAGTTGAATACGGTTCCAGTAGTTGAATACCTGTGGCTCTCCGTGGACATTCTGCAGTGGAGTTAAGTACCTGTGGATAAGCCAGATGTCTGTGGGGCGTGCTTGTCAGTGTAGCCATAGGTCCCACTTCTATAGCCTCTGCCGCAAATTTTGTCACATACGATGTTTAAGACTTGGAAATACTACTTAGAAATTCTGTTAAAGAAAATGAGGGGCGCCTGAGTGGCTTAGTCAGTTAAGCGTCTGTCTGGGGCTCAGGATCGAGCCCCACATCGGGCTCCCTGCTCAGCCGGGAGTCTGCTTCTCCTTCTTCCTCTGCCCCTCCCCCTGCTTGCTCACTCACACTCTCTTAAATAAATAAGTAAATATTTTTTTAAAAATCTATTACTGTATTGCTGAGGCTTTTCTAGCCAAAAAAATTGTCTTTTGTAGGTAGTAAGTAAATAAATAACATCAATTTACTTCTTGTTTTTCATAAAACAGTGCTTTACTTTAAGGCTAATCCCAGATACTGCTCTGGAAGGTCACATCCTGGCTTTCTGCTCTTTACTGTGTCAGCACTTTTTGTTCTGGGCTGGGGTTCTTCATTTACCTTCTGTTCCTCCAAGGCTGGACTCCCGAACTAAAACTGTATTCCACCAGCTTGTGTGCTCATAGCCTCTGCTTCTACCTCAAACGCTAGTAGCTACTTGGGTAGTATATATATTTCTAATTATATTCCCAAATATTCTAATTGGTTTTTTCTTCATATTTTAGGGTCATTTTTGTGGCTTTCCATGATGTCTCAAAGCATGGGTGATGATAACCCTAGTAGCTTAGACACTGATGAACCAGAAATTGAACCAGAAAACATGAGAGAGAAGTTCTGCAGAAGCTTAGCAGTGTTACTGGAAAACAAAAGTAATAATACCAAGATATTTTCTAAAGCGAAGTACTGTCAGTTAGTAAGGGAAGTGAAAGAGGCGAAAGCAAAGGCGAGAAAGGACCCCGTTGACTCCCGTCGCTTGGCTAGATTTGATGTGATCCTCGTACAAGGAAATGAGAAGCTGATTGAGGCTGTCAATGGGGAAACAGATAAAGTACGGTATTACTTGCACAGCGAGGAGTTATTTGACATTCTGCATGACACCCATCTCAGCATTGGACATGGTGGGCGTACCCGCATGGAAAAAGAGTTACAAGCAAAGTACAGGAACATCACGAAGGAAGTTATAATGCTATACTTGACTCTCTGCAGACCATGCCAACAGAAAAACTCAAAACTCAAGAAAGTTCTAACATCAGAGCCAATGAAGGAAGTGAATTCAAGATGCCAAGTGGATCTTATCGACATGCAATTGAATCCTGATGGGGAGTATAAATTTATTATGCATTATCAAGACCTTCGTACGAGGTTGAGTTTTTTGCGGTCGCTAAAATCTAAAAAGCCTAAGGAAGTTGCACATGCTCTTTTAGATATTTTTACAATCACTGGCGCACCCAGTGTCCTACAATCTGACAATGGGAGGGAATTTTCAAGGCAGATTGTCAGTGAGCTCAGTAATATTTGGCCAGAATTGAAAATTGTCCATGGGAAGCCTCTGCCCTGTGAAAGCCAAAGTTCTATGAATCAGAGTAATGAGGATATCCAGAATAGGATTATCTCCTGGATGCAGACTAACCGTTCGTCACACTGGGCTGAATTTTTGTGGTTCATTCAGATGACCCAAAATCAACCCTATCACCGAGGCATGCGGCAGCCTCCTTCTGCAGGCACCCTTAGCTCTGAAGCTAAACTAGGCCCGTGTCGTTGTCAGCTAGCTGAAGAACTTACTGCTCGCCTGCGGCCAGACAATGAGGTCGATCAGGCCGACGGAGAATTGGGAAGCACGCCAGGAGCGCAGTCGGCAGAGAACATGGAGACGGGCACGGACAGCAGTGATACCGGAGAGCATCTTTCTGCTTCTCCTCCAGGGGCCGCGAAGAAGCCTCCCGAAGACAGACTGAGATTTGTATCCTGTGTAGTTTGTGAGAAAGCACGCTCAGGGGCTCATAGTCGTGTACCGCGTGATGGAAACGTCCGTGCGATCCGCAGAGCGCCCCCTCCACATGACGCTGAGGGCTGTCGCCACAGAGGAGCGTGTAGTCTCTGCTGTGAGACCACGACAGTGAAAAGGAAACGTGACGAGATCCAGAGAAGTTTGACTGGTCAGACTTCCAAAATGCTGAAGCCGTCAGACACACCATTTTCCTTAGACAAAGTGGGAGATTGGGTAAGAGTCTGAGTGTGTGCTGCAGATGAGAGCAGGGGAAGAGCTTCATCACATGTCACTGTGCGCGTGGTGGGCGAGGATGTGTGCGGTAGAGACATGAAGCACCATTGGGCCAACTTGGGTTGGTTTTCTCCAGAGAAAAGCCCATTACTTTTAATGCCCCCCCCCTTTTCAGGTTGGAAGTTGTAACCTTGAATGCTGCTTTATCTGTTGTCTGGGGTCATGGCGGTATTTCTTTTACTCCTTTCTGGTGTCAGGCATTTCCTGGGGGGTGAGAAAGCTAAGACCGCGTGTGTGAGGGTGTGTTTCTCCAGGAGGGTGAATGTGGGAAAAGCCCATCTTAATGTTACTTTGTTTTAATTGTATGTAAGTTTGGGTGGGGAGGTAAGCCAGGAAAGGGCGGCTCAGGTCAAGTGAGAAGTATTTTGGAAGGGCAAGGCATGATCAGTTCGACTGGGGATACGGGTTTGTGTTGAGAAAAAGCTCAGTTTTCGGATTTAAATGGAGAGCATGAGATAAGGCCAAATAGATGTATTTTAAATCAGTAGGTTTTATAAAGTAGAGTTAATGTGAGTTTGGAGTTTTGAAACATGGAGGTTACGCATGATTTGGGCCAATGGTACCCAGAGTGTGATCTGCGGACCAGCACTGGTCTACAGAGGGCTAAGTACACTAATCAGGAGTGTTCAGAAAGTCATAACAGTTTGACATCACCATAGTATCCAGACCCGTGATGCATGAACTTGCGTTTTTGAATAGAACACGGGCCGGCTCGGGCATCACTAACCTCCCAGGGCCAGTCACTGTGGGGGGAGATGCACGCCAGTCAAGCACAGTTACAACGTGTGATGTTTGATGGCTAGTTTGCTGTAACTCGGAAAAATGGAAGCCTTTATTTATCTTTATAACTTAATTTTAAAACCATTTTTAAGTTTTTAATCAAGCCTAGTTTTTAATTTATAGTTTTTATCAGAAAAAGGAGGAAAGTAAAATTTGTATTGTTTATTTTTCATCATAATTTGCAGATGGCAAAACAACCTTCACTGGACTTTTTTGTCAAGAAAAAACATCCCTTTTCTGAATATGGCAGTAGTAGTAAGAGAAATGGTAACGATGGAAGTCACCCAGAGCAGGTGAAAACCAGAAGAGTTCACACAAGTTTTACTCGGAAGTATGATCCCTCGTATATCGAGTTTGGGTTTGTAGCCGTAATTGATGGTGAAGTGCTGAAACCACAGTGTATTATTTGTGGAGACATACTGGCTAATGAAGCAATGAAACCATCAAAACTTAAGCGGCATTTATATTCAAAACATAAAGAAGTAAGTTCACAACCAAAAGAATTCTTTGAGAGGAAGAGTAGCGAATTAAAAAGCCAGCCAAAGCAGGTGTTCAGTGTTTCTCACATCAACATCAATGCCCTGCGGGCTTCGTACAAAGTGGCGCTCCCGGTCGCCAAGTCTAAAACGCCCTACACGATCGCTGAGACGCTGGTGAAAGACTGCATCAGAGAGGTCTGTCTGGAGATGCTGGGTGAGTCCGCGGCGGAGAGGGTGGCCCAGGTGCCACTTTCCAATGACACCATAGCCCGGCGCATTCAGGAGCTGGCCAGCGACATGGAAGACCAGCTCATAGAGCAAATAAGAGAAGCAAAGTACTTCTCGTTGCAGCTCGATGAGTGCAGAGATATCGCTAACATGATCGTTCTGCTGGTGTACGTGCGGTTCGAACACGGTGATGATATCAAGGAGGAATTCTTCTTTTCAGCCTCTTTACCGACACACACAACTAGCTCAGAACTGTACGAAGCTGTGAAGAATTACGTGGTCGACAAGTGTGGCCTGGAATTTAGGTTTTGTGTAGGAGTCTGTTCTGATGGCGCAGCCTCCATGACAGGAACGCACTCCGAAGTGCTTACCCAGCTCAAGGAGCTTGCGCCAGAATGCAGAATAACACATTGCTTCATTCATCGAGAGAGTCTGGCGATGAGAAGGGTATCCGCGGAACTAAACAGCGTGCTTACTGACACGATAAAAATTGTGAATTATGTCAAGTCTAACGCGTTAAGTTCAAGACTGTTCTCTTTACTGTGCGACAGTATGGAAGCTGATCACGAGCAACTGTTAGTGCACGCCGAGATTCGGTGGCTATCACGGGGGAGAGTTCTGTCAAGAGTGTTTGAAATACGAAACGAACTCTTAGTGTTCCTGCAAAGCAAGAAACCAGTTTGGTCCCAGCTTTTCAAAGATGTGAATTGGACAGCCAGACTTGCTTATTTATCTGATATCTTCGGTATTTTTAATGATCTTAACGTTTCCATGCAAGGAAAGAACGCAACCTGTTTTTCAATGGCTGATAAGATTGAAGGACAAAAACGGAAGTTAGAAGCTTGGAAAAACAGAGTTTCTACAGATTGTTATGACATGTTCCATAATTTAACAACAGTTATCCATGAAGTGGGCAGTGACCTTGATATTGTCCATCTGCGAAAAGTTATCAATGAACATCTTACAAATTTGTTGGACTGTTTTGAATTGTACTTTCCATCGAAAGAAGATCCACGCGTAGGAAACTCATGGATCCAAAATCCATTTCTTTCATCAAAAGATAATGTAAATTTAACCGTAACCCTACAGGATAACTTGTTGAAGCTGGCTACGGATGAAGGGCTGAAAATGAACTTTGAAAGTACAGCATCACTTGCTTCCTTTTGGATAAAAGTTAAAAATGTGTACCCTGAGCTTGCTGAGGTGGCTCTGAAATCCCTTCTTCTGTTCCCCTCCACGTCCCTCTGTGAGACTGGGTTCTCCACTCTGAGTGTCATTAAAGCAAAACACAGAAACAGTTTAAATATCCATTATCCCCTGAGAGTAGCACTGTCATCCATCCAGCCGAGGTTAGACAGATTGACAAGCAAGAAGCAAGCTCACTTATCACATTAAAAACTTGAAGGTGTTCAGTCGGGGTGTGCATATGCACATCATGGAATATGGAAAGTTACTAGGATAGCAGTTCTCTGTATAAATTGTCCATATGTACACTTTCAGTTAAATGTACAGTTTTTATAATTCTTTTCTTTCTTGCTATATTTATTAAAATGTAACTTTAAATCTGTTGCTTCTAATATTAAACAATTTGGTCTTACGTTTTGTACGTCTTTGTTGTTGTTGTATTTCATTAAGATATTTAGATTGTAGGATGACTTCTTTGAAATGCTGTCTTAGACCATGACGGGAAGTGGACTCGGGGCTGGAATTAGAATCGGGGTGCCAGGGTCAGGGAGGTGTGGGCTTCTCCAGCTGGTACTGGGTGGAAGCTGACGTTGGGTTTCCTCTGTTGGTGCGCGTTTAGACGCAGTGTTTATGTGGCTGAGGTGGGGAAGCACCTTGTGGTGGTGTCATGGCTTTGGAGGCACGTTGCTAAGTTCCGATTTCGTCAGGGCGGGGGGGTCGGACCGCAGAGCCGGATCAGGCACAGGTGTTCAGGTTTTCCTGAGCCGATTGCTGCTGCGGTTCTGTGGGACAAGCCAGGGGTTTTAGCTCCTCTGGGGCATGTAATAACCTCAGGAAGCGCCACACGTCTGCCCTCGCTCGGAATGACTGAGAACGGGCTCTTAGCAGGCTCTTCAGGTAAAACAGACCAAGGTCCTCGGAGAAAGTGAGTCTTCTCCTAGACAGGGAAGCAGCGTAACAGTAAGTGCTGCTTTTCAAAGAAAAGTAACTGAAGGTTGAAGAAGGGGAGGGTGTTTAGTAACACAGAATGTACTACTAGTTTATTGATTGAAAAGTTCCATTGCAATGGATCCCAAAACTCTTAGAAAGTGGAGGAAATGTTTTTCACATTCAATTCTGAAACTTCAGTAGGATTATGTTTTATTGTATGTGTTTCATAAAATCTTAGAGCTTTTCAAAAATAAGGTGCTAGTGGTGGACATATGTCCACGACAGTAGTTTGGTTTTGTCCTCCTACATCTTAGGTCTCCTGTCTCCTGCTTGACTCTATTTTGGAGCTAAGGGACTTAGGTTTTAAAAATTTTGCCATTTGTTGATTGAGTAAAGTATTGTGCTTCCAATTTTCAATGTTAAAAAGCAATGTATGTGTGGTGATTTTATACTTATTTTTATAAATGCCTGAAGTGTCTGGGAGAAAAGAAACCGAGGGACATAAAGAGTACATTTTAAAAGAGAACTAAACTCCCTTATTTTCTCTAAGAAATACAGAATACTGGATATCTGAAAGCAGAATTAGAATCATCTGGACAAAATTGTTGATGTGATTTTTGGCCCTCTCAGATATTTGCTTTAGATGCCTGTGTATTTTTCCTGCAAATGACTCAGTACCAGAAGGCTGAATTGCTTTCCCTCTACTTTTTTTTTTTTAAGGAATATTTGTCTTTCCTCCCTTTCCTCCTCCCTGTTTTATTGTCTTACCGTACATTTTTTTTCTTTAGCAGCTTTATTGAGGTCTAGTTTACATGAAAACATGAATTTGATGACTAGTGATTCTGTAAATCAGAAGACCTTTGTCTTCCTATGTTCGGCGAGTTTCCCGTCTAGACCCGTGGTGCACGCATACACCACAGAGTGCGTGTTCTCTCGTGTGCGCGTATGACTTTGTGCTTGTACCTGTTTATCATTTATGTTTGTGTCGTTTTTAAATTGCATTTATGGTTATCTGTGTATAGCAGGATGTCGTGTTGAACGTTTCCTGTTACTCAAAGAATGGCAACTACAGAGGGGCCAAAATGGGTCGAGGAGATAGTAAGCTCCCCCACCCTAAAGACCTGTTAGCACGCCTAGACCCAAAAGCCTCCTGCCCTTCACGCGCACAGACACGCCTTCCGGTGTTACGAGTCACTTGCAAGGGGCGCCTTCAGGAAGAGGAGACTTGCATTTCACTTCCAGACTGGCTGTTAGTTTAGGCAGGGGATGTGCTCACCGGTTCTATGGCTACCTGAGCTGGAAAACAAAATTGGAGAGAGGTGGTTCGACCTGCAGCAGGTCGGCCCAGGGTCCCACAGTTTGGGGCAAAAATATGCAAATTCCCTGTGGGTCAGGTGACACCAAGGAATGTAGGTCTGTACTCTCAGCTAGTGTCCCACGCGGGAAAATGGTCCTCCAGCCAGGAGAGCTCACCTGCAAAGGCTGCTGCCATCTGTGGCTGCTGGGAGCTGAAGGCCATGGAGGAGGTGAAGCGGGAGGTAAATTATCTTTCTGTCCTTGTATATGTAGGTAAGGCCCCCACAAATGTCCTCAGAAAATCTCACGTGCTCCCCATAAGGAAGCTAGAGTTCCAGGGTTTAATCAGAGAGCATGTTACCAATTTACACTGTGTGTGTGTGTGTGTGTGTGTGTGTGTGTGTGTGTGTGTTGACATCGTTAGACGAACCCTGGCCTCTTAGCAAGAGTTATTGTCACGAATAGGGCTGAGTTTGGGGGAAGCAGGTTAGAAGAGGGACGTGCAGTTGATGGCCAGGTGGCCTGCTCAGCTTTATGCCCACGGGGCTCTCCTAGCAGAATGTCTGTTTTGGTGTTCACCACGATAGATTATTGTGAAAGGTCCAAAAACTATAGAACTAGACTATTTTTTAAATTACAGACATTACACATAACACATTTGTTTTTTGTTTACTTGAGAGAGCGTGAGCAATGAGGAGGGGCAAAGGGAGAGGGAGAGAATCTTAAGCAGAGTCTGAGCTGAGCCCAGAGCCTGATGCGGGGCTTGATCTCACGACCCTGACATCAGGACCTGAGCAGAAACTGAATGTCGGACGCTCAACTGACTGAGCCACTCAGACGCCCCTAGAAGTAGAAATTATGATGAGGAAATAAAACATGTTTACTGGTTCAAAGGACGTACTATGTGCTTTGCATTCTGATATACTTGTGTTAAGTTGAATTTACTATCAATTATTTATTGATACAATTGTGGTTTTAATTAATTAAGCCTTGGGTTCATTAAAAAATATAAAAAGGGAAAGAGCGTGAGGCCATTGTGGACTGTATGACTTTCAAGAGTGTGACTATGATTATAATGTGCGTTATCGTAGTAAACACTAATTTCTGACTGAAATCTCTCTTGCATCTTTAGGAGGGCAAATTTTCCAAACTGCTATTTTCCTGTCGGAAAATCTCCTCTCATAGTTAACTGCAGGAACCAAATGTGAACTCAGAGTGACCAGAGTACAGGAGCGCCGGGCACTGTAGGTGGGAAAGGTGACCGGCGATGAGGAGGCCGCAGAAGAGAAGCCGATTCACGGGACAAACCCAGGTAAGGAGTGTGGCCTTCATTCCGGAGGCACTGGGAAGCACTGAACGGATGGTAAAGAGAAGGGGACTGGAATCACATTTTAGCAAGGCTTCTCTGCGCACAGTGTGGCCAGTACCCTGGAGTGCCAGAGGCAAGAAAGCCGCGTCCGGTCGTGGGCTAGATTAGTGGTCATGGTGTGGCTGGGGGCACGGCAGTAGGGATGAAAGGAAAGGGACGTTATTTGAAAGGCTCAGGATTGTAAAGGTGCCAGTGTCCAGTCCTATTGAATTTACCGATAGAGGTTTCATGCCATATAACAATATCTAAAAAATATATATGTGAGCAAAGGGTCAGACTTGCTAAGAACATTTTTTTAAAAAGATGAGAAAACTTGCTTATTCTCCCCTCAAATGTTGAAAGTCATCAGAAAGCCAGAGTGTATAGGACAGGATGGTATGAGAACAGAGGTAGACAAACCACTGGAGTAGAACAGGGCTCCCAGAAGCAATCCAACTGATCAGTGGAAACTTGATACGGCAGAGCTATTCCTGCTTGGTGGAGAAAAGAAAAAATTGATTATCCCTTTGGGAAAAAGTGGAACTGGATCCCTACATTCCAAATGTATTGAAGATACAAATGTGAAATGCAAAGCCGTAGAACTTGTTTTATCGGTTATCGCCCAGAGACACTGAAGACGGGGGCCTGCCCCGCAGTCTCTCTACACTGTCGGCTGCACGCCAGGCGTCGGGAGGAGCCGTGCCTGTGAATGCCGACGGCACCAGCGCTTACAAGAGCCCAAATGCAAAACAGCCCAGATGTCCGTCCACAGAGTAAAATGGACTATGTTACTCAACGTCTAGCTACGGTAGTGACATTGAGTCATCACTGAGGGTTGGGGGTTTGATGAAATGCAATGTATCTGTCAAAGCTCCTCAAAGTACAGGATTAAGATGGGTGCATTTGTTGTACGGTGTACCTCAATCAAGTTTAGTTTAAAGACGAGGGACCTGTGTTACGTCAACACGGGTTTAATTCAAGGGTACAATATTGAAGGAGAAAGCAAAGTTGCCCAACAATACCGAAGTACTGCTCCGTCCATATAAAAAAAAGCTTCATAAAGTTCTGGAAGTCTGAAAAACCTAAACAGCACAAATGAGAGATGCAATGTGGTACAAATGTGAAGGAGGAGAACCCGCAGAATATGGAAACGGAACCCCGGACGGAGGGCCTGTGCCGGGTGAGGGAAGGAAGGTTGTGACTTGGGAGGGTCACTCGGTCGTAGTCAGTGAGGACACTCGTGTTCAACGTGGGGGGTGCTTTTGTTTTAATGCCTTGTACACATGTTATGAATACTCTGATATCTTTCCAAAGGTTAAGGTACAAAATAATTAGTTAATACAATATAAATCTGACAAAACTGATGCTGAAGACAGGATGAAAAGATTTAAAAATGAAAAATTGTGATAGAACTGACGTTATGGAGGAAAGACCGGGACGTCTCAGTGTCCGTTCATGAGAAGAGAACAGAGAGAGCGGGCACTGAGTGGTCTTTGAAGAAATGAAGCATAAGAATATTCTAGAATTGAGAAAGGCCTGAGCCCCCAAAATCAAGCTACAAAACCACCCCAAAGCAAGATAAATAAAACTAAATTTATACATAGATCTATCATAGTGGGAAAAAGATTAAAAGAGATTTAAAAATAACAAATAGAATTGACTTATGGGAGGTTTTTCAACAGCCATAACAAAAACCAGAAAAAGTTGAAAAGCATTTTCAAAGAGCTGAGAAAAAATAACTACCAACTTAATAGAGATGAAACCCACTGCTCACTGTCGTGTTCAACAATGACAGAAGAATAAAAATATTTTCACGAATCTCACGAGAGACATGATACCAACAAACTGTCACTAAAACAAACTATAAGGACATAATTAAGAAAGAGTAAAATTAAACCATGAAGGAAAAACTAAGCTCAACAAGGAAGGATAAGCAAAGAAAATAACAGCTCGGAAATCTACATAAACATTTCCTGTAAAATAATGTTAGTAATCATGTGTAATTATTGGGGTTAAAACACCAAGAAGGAACTTGAAACACTAAACAGCAAGTAAGTTGGGCAGAGCAGGGTGATAAGAATTTTTTTTAAAGATAATTTAAACTATAAGGAACAAACCCAATTTTCTTCAACTTATATCCAACAAATGCAATTTCCTAGTGACAAGATACTTCACTAAAAGTCCTAATGGCGATTACTATGAACATCTTCGAATTTGATAGGAGAGCTTCTTGCTCATCTGAACAGAGAAACCAGCCAGAAATTCAAATTCATGATGACAAGATGCACAGCGTGCATATATCTAACCTCATCTGACTTTAACCCATCTGAAGAGCTTTCGTACGTATGTAGTAATCGGCCCATTAATATGTCCCGATCTTTCTTCACAGCAAAGAATAGTGATTTTATATTATCAAAAGCACTGAGTCAACCCTCATCTTTTTTAAAAAGATTTTTATGTAAATTCAATTAATTAACATACAACGTATTATTGGTTTCAGAAGTAGAGGTCACTGCTTCATCAGTCTTATATAACACCCAGTGCTCATTACATCACATGCCCTCCTTAATGCCCATCTCCCAATTACCCCATCCCCGTCCCCTCCCCTCCAGCAACCCTCAGTTTGTTTCCTATGATTAAGAGTCTCTTATGGTTTGTCTCCTTCTCTGGTTTCATCTTGTTTCATTTTTTCCTCTCTTTCCCTATGATCCTCTGCCTTGTTTCTCAAATTCCACATATGAGTGAGATCATATGATAATTGTCTTTCTAGGATAACAACCTCTAGTTCCATCCACATCATTGCAAATGGCAAGATTTCATTTTTTTGATGTTTGTGTAGTATTCCCTTTGTGTGTGTGTGTGTGTGTGTGTGTGTGTGTGTGTGTGTATCTATCTTTATCCATTTGTGTGTCGATGGACATCTGGGTTCTTTCCATAGTTTGGCTATTGTGGACATTGTTGCTATAAACATTGGGGTGCAGGTGCCCCTTCAGATCACTACATTTGTATCTTTGGGGTAAATACCCAGTAGTGCAATTGCTGGGTCATAGGGTAGCTCTATTTTCAGCTTTTTGAGGAACCTCCATACTGTTTTCCAGAGTGGCTGCACCAGCTTGCATTCCCACCAACAGTGTGGGAGGGTTCCCCTTTCTCCACATCTTCGCCAACATCTGTCGTTTCCAGACTTGTTAATTTTGGCCATTCTGACTGGTGTGAGCTGGTATCTCATTGTGGTTTTGATTTGTGTTTCCCTGATGCCAAGTGATGTGGAACATTTTCAACTTTTTGAGGAACCTCCATACTGTTTTAATCCTGGATATATTATTGTTTAAATGTATGTTTTAAATGTTAGGATAAATGATAATTATGTAAATAGTGGGAGGGAAAGTGATCAAAGAATGACTCCCAGGAAGGCTATAAAGAAGCAAGTATTGGATTTAACCCCACTGAAAATTTATAATTCTATACTGAAACAAGCTATTAATAAATATAAAAATTAGTAACTGGGAAAATGTTTAGAATACAGTAGATAGATACACTTGGTCTATTATATTTATATGTTTGATGGTGATCTTTTCAATAAATAAGAAAAGTGTTGAACGGTGTAAAAGAAAAGAAATGGGTCAAGGATTCCAGGGGCTAAAAGTGACATTTACTTCTCAAAGGTCTCTTGTGTAGCTAGATTCTGCTGGGCTCAGCAGGGATTAGCCAGGCTTTTGTTGTGTTATCTGTGTGTCTCCATATGTCTTCTCATTCCAGACCAGTAGCCACCTGGTGTGCTCCTCTCCTGGCCTCACGCTGGTGGGCAGGTGGGCTCACGCAGGTGGGCTGAGAACTTCCCTCAGCTCACAGCCACACACTCGCCTCCCACCCACATTCCACTGGTCAGATCAAGCCCTGTCGCTAAACCCAGTGTCAGTGGATTAGGAAAGTATACATCATCTCTAGGGAAGACATAGCAAGAGCAAAAAGCATAAACCAAAAAACCCCAGAATATTCAACTAAAAGTCTTTTAAATCATAAACACATTTTTTTTTTTTTTTTTACATTGCCAGATAAAATGGTCTCAAGATTATTTCAGTAGCCCAGAGGGGTGGTGCATAGGTGGCCGTCAGTTACGGGACCACCTCTTGGCTTCAGCTCAGGTCATGATCTCAGGGTCATGATCTCAGGCCCTGATACCCGGGTCGTGGGGTCGAGCCCCGAATCAGGCTCTGTGATCAGTGGGAGCTTGAGATTTTCTGCCCCTCCCCCACCAGTCTTTCTCTCTCTAAAATAAAGAATCAATCTTTTAAAAAATAGCCCAGAAATATTGTCAGGGACTCTTTGTCCTGAGTTGGTTGTCAGAGGTCACAGCGGGCTTTCCTAGTGTCATTCACAGAACAGCAGCTAAGTAGGAAAGAACCTTCTCTCAAAACCGTCTTTCATCAGCAGGGAAGTCTTCTCCAAAAGCCTCCAGTGATTCCTTCTTCAACTAAACAGCCACAACTGGGTCACATAATTACCCTACGCAAATCTTCACTCAAGGGGAGTAGGACACATCCTGGATGTTGGCTTAAGCCCAGCCAAAAAACTCGAGAGCTTCTCTTTTATATAAAGATAGCCATTGTCCAGTAAAAGAGAATAAAGCCTGAAAGCCACAAAACTGAACATTTTCAGCACAGGGAGAAGATGAGCAAATGAAGAAAATTTTTAAAAGGAAAAAAACCTCTGGGTTTTGCAAATGAGAGAAAATACTGGATGGTCATTGTGGTAGATGATTGTTATTTACAAGTATCTGCTGCCTCTTCCTGGGGTAAGATCATTACTCCCCGGGGTAAGATCACCTCCTGGGGTAAGATCATCACTCCCCGGGGTAAGATCACCTCCGGGGGTAAGATCATTACTCCCCGGGGTAAGATCACCTCCGGGGGTAAGATCATTACTCCCCGGGGTAAGATCACCTCCTGGGGTAAGATCATTACTCCCCGGGGTAAGATCACCTCCTGGGGTAAGATCATTACTCCCCGGGGTAAGATCACCTCCTGGGGTAAGATCATCACTCCCCGGGGTAAGATCACCTCCGGGGGTAAGATCATTACTCCCCGGGGTAAGATCACCTCCTGGGGTAAGATCATTACTCCCCGGGGTAAGATCACCTCCTGGGGTAAGATCATTACTCCCCGGGGTAAGATCACCTCCGGGGGTAAGATCATTACTCCCCCTGTTCCACAGACACCAGATTTGCCTCATTCTCTTCACGCTGGACAATGAAATGTGAGCGAATCCACGTGTTTCGGCCCTCGATTTGCTGACTCCGTTTTCTCCTGGGTCAAGGGACCTTCCGCTGCGGCACCAGGGCCGGATCCCGACGGCACGGCTTGAGCAACAATCGCCTTTGTTCCTGCCGCTCCCTGTGCTTCCTGGACGCTCAGCGCGCACAGCGCCCCGGAGACGCCGCACTGATGACGCGACGGGACCGACGTCAGAAAACGCGCGCGTCCGACTGCAAGCGCTTGGCTGGCTGAGCCGAAGGGTCCGTTGATGTTACCGGAGTGCAGTATAAAACGGGGCCCAAACCTCCCATGCTCGGCACCTTGGGGTTGCCGCTGAAGTTCAAGGCGGAAATACATTTAGACGCTTGTGGTAAATTCTGAAGTGCCGCGGAAACGTGGGACGTGAATAACGCGGTGCCCGCGGGCGGTCTGGGCTCCGCCGCGGGTCTCCCGTGAGCTCCCGGGTTGCTGCGAGCCGGTGACCGGCGCCGGCGGGCACCCGTTCCAACTGCCCGCATACGGACGCAGCGAGGAAAGAAGGTCCTGTCTCTCAAAACAAACAGGAAAGAAAAGGGGGAAACGATGAATTAAAAGGTGCTTTTTGAAGCAGGCGCTGAGTCTGGTTCCGTGGCTTAGCTGGTCAAAGCGCCTGTCTTGTAAACAGGAGATCCTGGGTTCGACTCCCAGCGGGGCCTCGGGCCACGCGTCCCTTTTAGCGAACGTCTCGGTGGCCGGGGTGGGGATGGAGACGTCGTCCCGATGACGGAAGGACAGCCGCCCGCGCGCAGGCATCAGCTTAAACCTCCGCGGTCCTTCTTCCCATCACAGAAGGTCGTTTTCCAGGGAAGTTCTGCCTCCGCGTCCTTCATGGGACAGTGGCCCGGGAGGGGCTCCGGCAGGTGCACAGCAGGTGTTCCCCCCCACCCCGGGCGGAGAGTCAGGAACTCAGGAACAGTGACTGATGACTGTAAGCAGGGTGTTTTGGAGGCCGTCCCGGCGCCTCTGCAGGACGGGGCGTCCTGTTCCTCTCCCCGCACCGGGTCCTCCAGGACCACGCGCACCTTGCTGGGGCTGTGTCGTGCCGCGCGAGCCACGTTCTCGGCCGTGTTTGTTGAATGAGTAAATGACGCTTGGATGAACGAAGGGAGGATGTCTCCTCTCTTCCGCACGTTTCCTACGGGATCCGAAGGAAGTGTCTCTCCCTCTCCTCCCTCTCTGCTGACCCCTTCCCTCCCCCTCGCCCCTCCTCCCCTGGTCCTCTCCTCCCCCCAGCTCTCCCCCTCTCCGGCTAATGGGTGCTGGTGCTCTCTGCTTCCTCGTCCCTATTTCATTATTGGCTGACAAGTTGGAGCCCAGGGGCACAGGGTGGGGGGAGGCGAGAAGTGCAGGGAGGTCAGAGAGGGGTGGGAACTCGGCCTGGGGGCGTCGGGCCCGCTCCCTTCGCCGCTGTCCCCAGTCCCCGTCCTGGGTCCCCACCGCCCGAGGCGGGGCGCGCAGGGGCCCTCGCTGCCCTCAAACCGTGGACGTTTCCTTTTAAATAATAACAATTCGTCTAAAGTCGCAGTGACAGTATTATGGTAAAAACATAATATTTCTTTAATTTCCCAGTGTAACGTTGAATGAACAACTGCAACTCAGAATACTTACTCCAGGATGATTTTATTTCTGTAAATTTAAAAACACAAAACTGTTGTTTCTGGATGCACAGGTCTTAGTGAAGCAAAAAATATGAACAAAAAGAAGACCGACAATTAGATGGTATTGGCTACTTCTGCAGAATGTGGGCTGTATTTTCAGTTCCAATTTCCTAAACAAAATTCGAACAGAATATAATACTGTGAGTTTCCCCCAGCAATATAAACAGGAATTCCTGGTATATTGAAACTCCCCAGTGAAACGCCAAGACTTTTTTTTCCTTTGATTTTATTTATTTATTTACTTACCAGAAGACCCTGTTTTTGGCCTGTAACAAAGCATCTACCCTCAAGTATGAGAAGATTAGAAACCTGTTGATGGAAGACGCAGTGGTTGCCCCTAACTTATTCCAGTGACTGACAGTGACCTAGGAGGAAAGAGTCCTCTCGTGGGGACCTAAGCACATGAAATTACCGACACCCCATCCACAGGTCTCCCCTGATGGTCAGTTTGAAGGAAAAGCATATTGAGGACATGAATTTCGAATGTATTGCATTCCGTCCTGATGCCACCTGGCACTCCTAATGCCAAGTGACAAAAGTATTTTAAACCTAAAGATAAAATCTTTTTTTTTTTTTTAAGATTTTTAAGTGTATTTATTTGTCAGAGAGAGAGTGAGAGAGTGAGCATAAGCAGGGAGAGGGGCAGGCAGAGGCAGAGGGAGAAGCAGACTGGGGCTCAATCCCATGACCCTGGGATCATGACCTGAGCTGAAGGCAGCCGCTTAGCCAACTGAGCCACCCAGGCACCCCCTAAATAAAGTCTTATTAGAAATAAATTTGACACTTACCATGTGAGCTTGTGTACAGGTACAACTTCAGCTGATCTGAAGATGGGATGTATGTGAATCCAGGTACACTTCTGAACCTGAAATGGGACACGGTCACCTGAAAAATATGCCTATCAATGGCACTTGCCCTTTTCTCTTTGAATTGACAATCCTCCCGGGGGTTGGAGCTCAAGGAACAGGGCAGCTGGTATAATACTGTTGGGTTAATAAAGAAGATACGGAATGTCCAGTTTTCCAGCATCCCCCATTGATTTGAGCACCAGTGTGGGCTAGAAGAAGGAACAACACTGGGGTGTCACCAACTGGCCGTCTAGGTAGCATCCAAGGTGGGGTGAGGTCAGGGACACCTTACTGGTCTCTGCAGCTGTGGGGGAAAAGCAGCCTGAGGAAAAGATGTCAGGAGCACAGGCGTCTAAGAACAAACACTAGGATCACCTTATCTGTCACTAATAAGAGTATCCATGCTTGTGTATCAAAAAATCACAGAAAATAATGTTGCAAATCAGGATTTTCAGCTTCGAATGTGAGGAACTCCGTATTACCCTGTTTGCTCACAGCATGTTATAAAATGCAGGACACAGCGCACGCACGTGGAAGGGACCGTCCCTTTTGAGAGGACACATTCAGATCAGATGAGATCAAACCCTGGCCCACATCAAAGCACAGAAAGCAAAGCTTGATGGCCGCTTGACTTTCGGTCACCAGCCCTCTTCCCTCTTTTATACACAAGCTTCCTTTTAAAAATGATGTGTGATATGCCTTGATCTACATGTATTTTATCATACATACACATTAAATAATATTAAATAATAGATAATAACATGTAGGCTTTAAATGTTACCCTTTAAAATACTATTAAAATATTATTAATCTTATCAAGCATATTATAAGACTGAGTTTTTACTACTTTGATTTTACCATCAATTTGAATGTTATGAAGAACAAATGATTTGCATATAAACATGAGCACATCAGGAAAAAATGTGAAAAAGTACTCTTTTTAAAATTAAGATTTTTTTTGTGTGGGGGGAACAGTTTTAGGTTCACAGGAAAACTGAAGGGAAGATACAGAGATTTCCTGTCAGATTCCTGCCCCTAGCCATGCATAGGCTCCCCAGTGACCAACAACATCCCATACATGAGTGATACATTTGTTTGAATTAGTAACCTACATCCACATGTTATTACCCAAAGTTCATAGTTTACATTGCAGTACACTCTCTTTCTACATTCTGTGGGTTTGGACAAATGTGACGTGTATGCATCTTTATGGTATCCTACGGAGTACTTTCACTGCCCTAAAAATTCTTGGTGCTTTGTGGGAGAGCAGGACTTTAGCGGGTAAAAGAGCCAATAAGAACAGGAACACGCATGAATGGCCACAGCTCTAGACGCGTGGGAAAGCCAGTTATCCTGGCCATCGGCCTGTGCTGAAAACAGCGGTGATGGTGGATAAGATAGCTAGGCCTGCTGAGGTCAGTTCTGCACCCCCCACAGTCCCCTAGTTTACGCTTCCCTAGGATCTGCGCTAACAGTCGCGCACACACAGTTCCCAGCTGCCCCTCATGTGATGGCTTTCTTAAGTTGTATGTCCCTCCTTGCTTCCCGCATACTTTACGTATCACGGTATGCAACCGAGAGTCCACCCAGACTCTTCTTGCTGGTGCCTGGTGGTGCGGCCCCTTCTGGCCTCTCTTTGCTCCAAGTTACTGGACTCTGAGTAATCATTTCCTCTCTGGACAAGTGTGCAACACGGCAGTGATTCACCTGTTCATCCCTCCACTCCACCCTGAAAGCCTGGCAATCACCGAACTCTTTACTGTCTCCATGGTTTTGCCTTTTCCAGATTGTCGTATAGTTGAAATCGTGCGGTATGCAGACTTTAAGACAGGCTTCTGTCACTTAGTAACATGCATTTCAGGTTCCTCAATATCTCTTCATGGCTCGATAGCTCATTTCTTTTTATCTCTGAATAATATTCTGTTGTCTGGGTATAGCACGGATTTTTTAGCCAGTCACCTGCTGAAGGACATCTTCTGCCTTCCAAGTTTGGGAAATTTTGAGTAAAGGTGCCATCAACACCCATGTGTAGCTTTTTGGATGAACGTGACTGTTTAACTCCTTTGGGTAAATAACAATGGGTGTGATTGCTGGATCATATGGTAAGAGTATGTTTACTTCTGTCTTCTAAAGCGGCTGCACCATTCTGCATTCCCACCGAGAAGGAAGGAGCGTTCTTGTTGCTCCACATCTTTGCCAGCATTTGATGTTGTCAGTGTTCTGGATTTTGGCCCTGCTAATTGGAACGTGATAGTATCTCATCATTGCTTTAATTTCCATTTACCCAATGACATATGATGTGGAGCGTCTTTTCATAGGCTTGTTTGGATCGGTATATCTCTTTAGTGAGATGTCTTTTCAGGTCTTTGACCTATTTTCAAATTGAGTTGTTCTTTTGTTTTTGAATTTTAAGAGTTCTTTGTATATTTTGGATATCGGTTCTTTATCAGATATGTATTTTGAGGGGCACCTGGGTGGCTCAGTTGGTTAAGCGTCTGCCTTCAGCTCAGGTCATGATCTCAGGGTCCTGGGATCAAGTCCCAAGTCCCCCATTGGGCTCCTTGCTCAGCGGGGAACCTGCTTCTCCCTCTCCCTCTGCAGCTCTCCTTGTTCTCCCTCTGTGGCTCCCCTTGTTCCTGTGCTCACTCGCTCTCTCTCTCTCTCCCTCCCTCTGACAAATAAGTAAAGTCTCTTTTAAAAATGATCTACTTAACTACTTTACTTAAGAATGCTGTACCACCAAGCCAATTACTTCAAATTGAATTCCCTTCTGTCTTTTTGAAAGACCAATTTTTATCTGAGAAAGTAATTGCTTTAATTACACAAAATACGCAAGAACGTTGGCAGCGGTAGGACAGAAACTGATGTCCTTAGTGAGACTGGAGTGTAATCCAGAGACTTGGGTCATTTGGTGTTCTACCATGTTGGAGAAATGTATGCAAGTAGTTTTACGTTTTAAAAGATGCAAGAATGTATTTTGTACAAATGCAGAGTTGACAGCCCATATGGGGTTTTTGTTTGTTTTTTGGTTTGGTTTGGTTTGGTTTGTTTTTTTTATCCTCTCTCTAGACACTGGTCAGAGGCTTCAGTTCTTTCAAACTAGGACCATTAATTGGAATATGCATTTGGACTGTCCACTCAATTCCTACCTATGAAAGATCACTTTCCCATCCTTCCAGATCAACCACCACATAAGGAGCTTTCTCAGGTGATTATGGGCCAGCCTTCTACTTCAGATTGTTGCTGTGAGCTTAGTTACCTGTGTTGTCTGTACTGAGACACCACAGTGGGAGGGACAGGACTTACAGAGGAACAGTCCTCCTATTATAAGAAAATCAGTCCTTGAGCAAGTGAGTAGAAATTCTACTGACCTCCGTGGCGTTTCCCCGGTGTTGGAATAAAGTCTTGTGTTCAACAGCTGAACTTGTTGGACAGTTGTTTCTCATCTAGTTTGTCATATTTCTTCCTTTGCTGTTTTCAGCTTGCCCATTTCTTTTCTATGTAATTACAGATGGATGGAAATCACATATGCTGCTCGCAACAGTATCTGTAGGAGAGTTAAACGTTCTTGCCATGACTCAGCAAGTCCAGTCCTAAGTACGCATCTGTCCTGCAATCATTCGGCTGAAAGTAAGTGCCCTTTGGTTTAAATCACAGGACTGATAATGCTACACATGCACCAGGATGTGGTTTATTATATAACGAGGCTCCCAAACAGGTCCCAAAATGGTTTGAGAAAGCAAGGAGGGGTGAGTGGCTTTGGCTGTTACTGTGGTTGGAGGGTTGGGCTGGGATGAGGGTTCCCAGGTGGGAACAGTGTTGTGCAGTTTGACCTTCCCTCTGGTGCCGAGAGAGGGAGCTTGTGCTCTTTCTCATGAGCTAGTTTAGCCGTGAGTAAAGAGTGACAAGTCTTGAAAGCTATCAGCAAACATCAGTAATAGTCAACCTCTTAATTACAATACCCCAAAAACTTGTGCACAAGTCCACACACACACACACAAACATTTACAAGAGTGGTGGGGGTTTTTTGTTTTTTTGTTTGGTTGGTTTTTTTTTTTTAGAGACGGGGGGGGGGGGAGAGCGAGCAGGGGAGGAGCAGAGGGAGACAGAGAGGGAGAGAGACTATTAAGCAGATGACCCATCTTCCAGATGGGTTTGAAGTTTTCTCTGTGGGGAAAAAAATTGACTATTTATTCAGTTTATTGAATGATTTGGGGCTATTCCTATGTGTGGTCGCCCAAGAAGGCGGCCATTTCTCAGTCGTGCACAGAGTGTCTGGGACCTTCTGGGGCTTCTTACAAAGGTCCTTGGAAGGCACTGGCAGCTCCACTCTGCGCAGTCTCCAGGAGAGCCAGGCCTAGGAGGTGCCCTGGATCCCGCCCTACCTGACGCTGTCCCAGCAGCGTAGGGCTAAGCTGAGAGGCCGCAGGAGAGGCTTACTTGTCCCCCTCGTGGTGATTTTCCTTTTCTTCCAGGGGTCTCCGTTCTGACTTTGTCTTCCTTCTAAAGGTGACTTGAGAGTCTGTCGTCCTGCTCACAGAGGGACGGTCAGTCTTTTCCTCCTGTCTTTACAGCCCCATGCAGCTGGCGGAGCGGGGTCGCGCAGCCCAAGTGCTCACTTAGGTTCACAAAGGACACGCGGTGTCAGGTTAAAGGCAGGAGCGTGGAGGCAATCAGAATTCCTCTTTGCCTTAGCCTGTTCCCGGGTGAAGTTGTTTGGCTTTGGGAGTGTTAACCACATTCTCTTTGAAATGGGATTAACAGAAAAGATCACGTTACTTTGTTGGGATGCAAAGAATATGCAAATAATCCAGAGAGCCCAGATTCTCAACACTTGTGGTATTTTTCCTAACAATAAAACCGGTGGACCACGTGGCCTAATGGATAAGGCGTCTGACTTCGGATCAGAAGATTGAGGGTTCGAATCCCTTCGTGGTTGCAGTTCCCTTTTTCACACTCCCCTCTCCCAGGCATGTCTGTCCCGACCTTCAGATCCCAGATCCAGGTGTCTGGAAGGAAATTGGGCAGTGCGTCCCGACAGATCGGACCCGCGCGGGAGGCGGCGGCGCGGCCTGGCAGGTGCACAGGTGTGTGGGGCAGAGGAGTGGGGCGCGAAGGCTGACCTCTGCCCTCTCGGTCCCTGCAGCGCGGGTGCTACTCGGTCACTTCGGCGGGAAATGACCCTACTCCGCTTCCCGGCACCTCGTGGCCGCGCTCAGTGATTTCACAGCAGACTCACAGAAAACCTGTATTTTGAGCAACTTGTCTCTTTGAAGTCAGTTTAAATGCTGCCCCTTTCAAAAGGAGACCACTCCTACCTTAGGGGAGCCGGAGCAGAGGCGGTGAGTCCTGCTGACTCGGGCTGACGACCCCCCAACCCCCTGCGGCTCAGCGGGCGCCACCTGCCCGGGTGAGGACCCGGCGCCCGCGCAGAGACCCCAAGCCTCCAGGGGAGGCGAACCCAGTGAGCGGGGGCCAAGAGCGAGCAGCCTCGGCAGAAGTGTAAAGAATCTGGCCAAACACAGCTGAATATTAAGATGAAATGGACAAGATGCTAGAACAGTATGACAGACCAAGTGAGATTCAAGACGGAGTATCAATTATGAAGTCTTCAACTATGACGCGTTTTGAGTTCGTTCTCAAAAGTCTTCCTACTGAGAAAATCCCATGTCCCGTCGTTTACCGGAGACTTCCTTAAAACATTCAAAGAGCCCAATCTGATCAGACATAACTCTTCTGAGACAGAGCGGGGACTGGACTCGGGTCCCCCCACCCGGACGCCGCACCCCGCGCGCTCCGCCGTGAACTCCGTGCCTCTGGCGCCGCGCATCCGGCAGGAATGCGGAGGGAGGGGCTGAGCCCAGCGTCTGGCGGGCGCCGGACCCAAGCGGTCCGCACCGGGACGGACCCCCGCGCTGGGCTTTCACGGTAGAAGTCGCCCCCGGGGGTGGAGAGTCAACGCGTTCAGTGGCCGGGCCGCGCATGAAGACGCGGGACCTTGACGTGCGCCGGTGCTCATCCATCCCGCCTCCACCTGCTTGTACTCGCTCTTGCCCACCTGCGTGTGTGTGAAGCCCGCTCCCTGACCGCTCCTCGGCGCCAGCCTGAGAATTCTTTCCTCCCCGCGGCCGCGAGGGGCGGAGCAGCAGCCCCCGTGAAGCGGGGCCGGGAGCTCCCGTGAGGCCCCTTGGCCGCTCCTGTTGCTGGGCGAGCACTTCCACAGCATGGAAAGTAAGAGAGAGAAAGAAAGACACACAATTATGTTTGCAGAATGCCGTCTTGAGATTTTCTTCCCACTTAATGTATCTTTTATTTTTTTTTTTTTATTTTTTTTTTTTTTTTTTAAAGATTTTATTTATTTATTCGACAGAGATAGAGACAGCCAGCGAGAGAGGGAACACAAGCAGGGGGAGTGGGAGAGGAAGAAGCAGGCTCATAGCGGAAGAGCCCGATGTGGGACTCGATACCGGATCGCCGGGATCACGCCCTGAGCCGAAGGCAGATGCTTAACCGCTGTGCCACCCAGGCGCCCCCCCACTTAATGTATCTTTTAAATGGATTTTTTGAGGCACAGTTTTCTTAGAATAAACTACATATATTTAAACATACATGTGAGTTTGACACAGGTATAAACTCATGAAGCCATCACTACAAGAAAGGTAGTGAGCACAGACATCATCCCCCTCCCACAGCCACTGCCTCCTGTCATTATGTTGTAGTTTTATGAAACGTTTTATGCTTGTAGTTTTATAATTTTATGTAAATGAAATCATACAACATAGGCTCTCTTTATTCTTTCCCCTCCGTTATTTTGAGATTCACCCATGATCTGCATATGTGTAATTCCTTTCTTTTTATTGCTGGATAGTATTCTGTTGTATGGACGTACCACAATTGTGTACCCATTTGCCCCTTGATGAATATTTATATTACCTCCAGTTATAAATAAAGCTGCCATGAACATCTGTGTATAACCCTTTGTGTGGACATATTCTTTCATTTCCCTTGGAATGCGGTGGAATGGCTGGGCCGTATGGTAGGTCTATATTTAATGTTTTAAAAAGAAAGTGCCAAACTGAGGCTGGTATTACCGTCATACCTAACGCGATAGGGACGTTGTGAGAAAGGAGGGTCACGGTCAGCCTCACTCTTGAACACAGACGTGAGCTGTCTTGACGGTTAAGGAACTGAATACAGTCATATTTAAAATTAATTGTAAGTCATTTTGGTCTTGAGTTTATACCAAGATTACAAGGCTGTTTTACCATAGATTTACCATAAATCATTCCAATTTACACATTAAGAAGGAAATATGCCACGGGATCACCTCAGTAGAGAGAAAAAGTACTTGCTAAAACTCAGCATTCAGTCACGATCAAAACTCCAAGCAACCTAGCGAGGGAAGGTAATGTCTTTAACCTGGCATCTTTGAGAAATTATAGTCAACATCAATCTTAAATGTGAAATATTGACTATATGCAGAATGATGAAAAATTCTGTTTGAGATTGGTAACAAATCACGGACTAGCTCTTATCACTCCTATTCAAGATTATGGATTTCTGTGTGCCTCATTCATTGTCTTTTTCAGTCATGCTCAAAAAAGGAATACAAGGTCCCATGACTAGAAAGGAGGAAAGAGGAATGTGCTTATTCCCAGATGGTACGATGACATACAAAGCTAAGTTATTGGATCACGTTGATCAATTACAACGTAATAGCTTGTGAGAGCTGAGATGGTACTATAATGGCCTGTGTCTGTGAAGGATGAACCGCGAAGGGTATGTTACCTACAGTGAGAAAATGAGAGGATTGGAGAATATGCCTCCTCTACGCTTACGTTGACGAGCGCTTTCCTTGCTGACTCCACAGAAGCCCAGGAATCTGATAGACAGACTTCATTTATGACACGGTTTCCATTTTTTGTTTTAATCAGTCACCGACAGTCTTCACGGAGGGGCTCTGAGAGCATGTCATGCAATCCAGACCAAAAGCAGCTCTACTTTGCTGAAGTCCTCCTGCTCTACCTGCCTGTCCGACCCTGTCCCCTCCATCCCCCTGCCTCCTCCAGGTCCTTTCTGAAACTGAACTCCAGGTGGAGCTGGTTTCTGGCCTGAGCCAGGGATGGTGGATTATGAGACTTTGAAAGCTTTTTTTGGAAGTAGAAACCATTTCTGTCTCTAGATTTCTGAGCTCTTCTCGGGGCTTCTAAACTGAGAAAAAAAAAGCACAAGAACACTGAATTTGCCTCAAAAACCCCAAAGCCCTTTAGGGCAGTCATGCAAAAGTCTTCTTCTGTTGTCACCAGAGACATTACAACACTCAGTCCCACACTACTGGATACCTGCCTCGTGAGATTAAATGTTAAGATATTGTTGTGGAATATATCATAGGTTTGTTTTAATCGGACATGGTAAAATACACAGGATTTGGCTGTCATGAAAGAAGTTTTTGTACTCACAGATCCCCAGAAACAGAAGCTGTGGCATATGGAGAAGTACTAGGGTCAGGCAGGAGGCAGAGCGAGTGACGGAGGAACTGGGCAAGAGCCTTCGTTGTGGTTTTTGTGGGAGGAATGAGTGAGGCAGGGTAAACAGGCTTAGCACTGGGCAGTTTGAATGGTTCAGGGCTGTCCCTAGTGATCTGGTACCCGGCCCTGGGATGACTAGGGTAGGAGAATAGCAGCCCAGGCACAAGAGCTTGTTAGGAAGCTGTCTGGAGCACAGACTCTGGACCAGTTGGTTTGCATGGGAAAGGCGCAGTCACAGGGGCATTGTTTCCTACCTCTGGGAATTGATTAGCCCTTGGGGACAGGGATAGTCTTTCTCTTGGTCTGGCAAGGCCCCAAGACCTCAAAGCATCAGGAAATACAGAAAATAAAAAATATGATTAATACACGTTTATAAAGCACTGAGCATGAGGCATGGCATTTGGCCTGCACATAATAAATTGTATTTATCATTTACATTATGTATTTGTAGCTCAGGGTGGGGGGAAGTGATATACCATATCATGTGGTTAATAACGTTGGAAGGAATCCAATTTCCATATTCCTACCTATTTAGGGTTCTATCTGTGATATCATCCCACCCCTCACATGTTGTTACTAATTCCTAACCATCTATGACTATTAATCTTTGTTTAACTTGTAGTAATTGGCCCTTGAGTAAGGAAACTCTTTCTTTATGGGCCCCATCTCACAGATCAGATCTAAGTAGCCTAAAGACTCTGCTTTCCCAGATCTCTGAGTTTCAAAGTTCTGATAAGCTTTTTAGTAGCTTTGGAGCATGCCTCCAGCATGAGAAGAGCAAACAATCTAGATTTGAGGGAAAACATGGTGGGTTTATTTCAGAACTCCCACCTGAAAGCATGACATACCCATATTGCAACCAGGGTAAGAGTAAAACCTAGAGGCTGAAAGAGCTTTGCCTACTCACGGGGTCCTTCCCTTCCCTGGGCCAGTAGACTACCACTGAAAGACATCGAGGCCAATAGTGGCCTGTCGGATCCTATAGTTTTCAGGCTCTCAGGGCCAACGCGTCCATTCTGGCTCACATCCTGGTCAAGACAGCGTCGATGGCGACAGGAGGTGTTGTGGGAGTCTAGGGCTGGAAGATAGGAAGGTAAGAAGGCAGAGGAGGGGGGGGAGGGGGGCAGAAGGTAAGAAAGAAGCACGCAGGAGGAGAAGAATACTAATGTTGACAAGCTGCCTACCACGCGACAGCCATCTTCAAACACATCACATTTAGCCCTCACCAATGAGCAGGTGGCTGTCAGTGTGCCCATTATGTCAATAAGGAAGTCAACACAGACAGAAAATAAATAATATGCCTAAGTTCGTTTTCTTAACAATCCCAAATGTTCCAAAACCCAATTTATCTTCACTATTCAATAATAAAGACTTATGGAAGACATGAAGAGAGTAATGGATGAGGGCAGAATGTACAGGGCAAAGTTCAGGAGAAAGGGTAGGAAGAAAGGAAATGCAGGGAATTCAGGAGCAAAGTCCCAGGGGATAATGAGGGGTTCAGAACCCATCGTAACATGAATTCATGATATAAATGGCTGCTGAGTGAGGGTTGATCTCATGTAGACCTCAGCCTCTCCTAGGAAGAAATCACTTATTAATTAAACACATATTGATGTATTTTAAATTTCATACACACTTCTTGTTTCTTGGGATAAAAATGAACAATTTTAATAGTCTCTGCCCTGAGAAGCTAAATTTCAATGATGTCAATAAATAGAACTCCTGCTTTTGCAGCTACGATTCCCCTATGACTGTCCCAACACTAACTATGGTATTTGGTGTGCACATGCTTTTTTCTTTTAAGATTTTATTTATCTATTTGAGAGTGAGAGAGCACGAGTAGGGGTGTGGGGGGAAGAGGGAGAATCAGACTCCCCACCGAGCAGAGAGCCTGACTTGGGGCCCAACCCCAGGACCCTGAGGTCACGACCGGAGCCGAAGGCAACCACTTAAACGACTGAGCCACCCAGGCACCCCACATGCTTTTAAAAAGCTTATAGCAGAAAGGAACGAGGAAAAGATAAAGCCACTGTAGCAGGAAAATGGTGCAGTATTACCTTTGACAGAAGAAAGCAATGCCATTTAATACCCATTTGCTTCTCTTTTCCAACAAGGAAAAATAATACTTATTTTTAAAAAAATATTAACTCATTTTATCATCACACAATTAAAAAAAATTTTTTTAAATAATCTTTATGCTCAACATGGGGCTCAAACTCACAACCCCAAGATCAAGAGTCACATGTTCTACCAACTGAGACAGCCAGGAATATTTAATATTTAAAATGGAAAAAGAGGGATGCCTAGGTGGCTCAGCTGTTAAGCATCTGACTCTTGATTTTGGCTCAGGTCATGATCTCAGGGTTGAGAGATCAAGCAAGTTCTGCCTTGGGCTCTGTGCTGATCATGGAGTCTGCCTAAGATTCTCTCTCACCTTGTCCCTCTGCCCCCCCCACTCGTGCACTGACTCTCTCTTTTAAATAAACAAATCTTTAAAAAAAAGACTCATTCAAAGTTTCAACAGTAATTAAAGAAGCATGGCACTGGCCAGAATAGGTAAATAGAGAAATCAAACGTAACAGAGAGCTTATGCTCATGTGGACACCTGAGAGAACAGAGGATACACTACAGATGGAGGGTGGAGTGAATTTTTAGGTATATAGTTCTAGAGAAAATGAATGTAAATGTGTTGACCTGTACTTCATCATATAGAAAAAAATCTGTTTGAGCTAAAGACTTACATGTAAAAGACAAATATATACAAATTTTAGAAAATTATAAAGAATATATTTGTTAAACTTGGAGTTGGGAAGAATTTCATAAACATGACAACAATAAGGAAAAAGATTGACGAATTTGACAGCATTAAAATTTTTTAAGTTAGCTCATCCACAGACACATAACGAAAGAAAAATGGCATTTATAGTGTTGGCTGTGGGGTTTTTTCACAGATGTCCTTTGTCAGGTTGAGGAGGTATCTTTCTTTCTTTCTTTCTTTCTTTTCTTTTCTTTTCTTTTCTTTTCTTTAATATTTTATTTATTTATGTGACAGAGAGACAGCCAGCGAGAGAGGGAGCACAGCAGGGGAGTGGGAGAGGAAGAAGCAGGCTCCCAGCGGAGGAGCCCGATGTGGGACTCGATCCCCGAACGCCGGGATCACGCCCTGAGCCGAAGGCAGACGTTTAAGGACTGCGCTACCCAGGCGCCCCGAGGAGGTATCTTTCTATTCTTGGTTTATTGAGGATTTTCATCAGGAAAGGGTGTTGGATTTTGTCAAGTTCTTTTCTGCATCTATTGAGATGACATGTAGTTTTTGTTTTTTGTTCTGTTGATGTGGTGTATTACAATAATTGATTTTTGCATGTTAAATTAACCTTGCTTTCCTGGGCTAAATCCCACTTGGTCATGGTATATAATTCCTTTTATGTGTTGCTGGATTTTGTTAGTATTTTGTTGAGGATTTGCATCCATGTTCATAAGAGACATGGGTCTATAGTTCTCTTGTGATGTCTTTGTCTGGTTTTGGCCTTGGGGTAATAATGGCCTCATAAAAATCAGTTAGGAAGTCTTTCCTTCTCTTGTATTTTTAAAAAGAGTCTGTAGGAGCGCCTGGGTGGCTCAGTCAGTTGAACATCTGCCTTTGGCTTAGGTCATGATCCCAGAGTGCTGGGATCAAGCCCCACCTTGGACTTCCTCTGCCTGCTGCTTCCCCCTCCTTGTGCTCTCTCTCTGGCAAATAGATAAAATCTTAAAAAATAAATAAATAAAATCTTTAAAAAAAAGAGTTTGTAAAGAATTGATATTGATTCTTTTTTGAATGTTTGGTAGAATTCAGCAGTGAAGATGCCTGAGAATGGTCTTTTCTCTGTTGGTAGTTTTTTGGTTACTAATTCAATCTGTTTGCTTATTATAGATCTATTTATATTGTCTAATCTTTTTGAATTAGTTTCATTAGTTTGTGTCTTTCCAGAAATCTGCCCGCTTCATCTAGGTAATCTAATGTGTTGGTGTTCTATTTTTCACAGTATTCCTTGACAACCCTTTTTATTTCTGTAGGGTCTATAGTAATGCCCCTTCTTTCACTTCTAATTCTAGGAGTTTCAGTCCACCGTCTTTTTTCCTTAGTCAGTCAGCTGAAGGTTTGTCAGTCTTGTTGATCTTTTCAAAAAAACAGCTTTTGGTTTCATTGATTTTCTCTATTGTTTTTCTATTCTCTGTTTCATTAATTTCCACTCTAATATTTATTTCCTTACTTCTGCTTGCTTAGATTTAGTTTGCTCTTCTTTGCCAGTGCCTTAAAGTGGAAGGTTACGTTATTAATTGGAGATTGGTATTTGTTTGTTTTTTTTAAGTAAGAATTTATAGCTATACATGGTCTTCTAAGCCCTATGTTAGCTGCATCACATAAGATTTGGTATGTTAAGCCTTCATTTTCATTTATCTTGAAGTATTTTCTATTCTCTACTGGCTTTTTTTTCATTGACCCATTTGTTATTTAAGAGTATATTGCTTAATTTTCACATAATTGTAAGTTCTATCAAGTTCTTTCTGTTATTACTTTCTAATTTTATACATTGTGATTGGTGAATATATTTTGTATTATTTTAATCCTTTTAGATTTATCAAGTTTTATGAGTATATGGTTTATCCTTGAGAATGTACCATGTGCACTTGAGATGAATGTATTTATTTATTGATGGTGGAGTGTTCTATAGATGTCTGTTAGGTCTGGTTTATAATATGGTTCAGATCTTTTATTTTTTTATTTTTATTTTTTATTTTTTTATTTTATTTTATTATTTTTTTAAGATTTTATTTATTTATTCGACAGAGATAGAGACAGCCAGCGAGAGAGGGAACACAAGCAGGGGGAGTGGGGGAGGAAGAAGCAGGCTCATAGCAGAAGAGCCTGATGTGGGGCTTGATCCCAGAACGCCGGGATCACACCCTGAGCCGAAGGCAGACGCTTAACCGCTGTGCCACCCAGGCGCCCCTATTTTTTTATTTTTTGTTGAGCTTTTGTCTAGTTCCATCTGTTATTGAAAGTAAGATTTTGAAATCTCCAACCATTATTGTTGAATTGTCTATTCATCTCGTTATTTCTTTAAGTTTTGCTTCATGTATTTTGGTGTTCTTTCATTGGGTGCATGCATATTTATAATTGTTATATATTTCTGATGGATTGATCCTTTCATCATTATGAAATGTTGCTCTTTATCTCTAGAACCTTTTTTGTTTGTTTTAGTCTTTTTGTGTAATATTAGACATAGACACTTTGGTGTTCTTGTGGTTGCTGTGTCCATGATCTATCTTTTTATCATTCTTTTATTTTCTATCTATTGTATCTTTGAATCTAAAGTGTGTCTCCCGTAGACCACATACATTGGATCTTTTGATCCAGTATGACAGTCTCTGCCATTTGATTGGTTATTTAATTCATTCACAACTTAGGTTATTTTTGATATAGTGGTATTTATATCTGCCATTTTACTTTTTGTTTTCTCTGTGTTGTTATTGGCAAATATATTACATTTCTCTGTTATAGGTCCAACAATACGTTATGCATATATTGTTTTATATAATTGCTTTTTTGTATAAGCAAAAAAGTTTGGCCTACATGTGGTATCTTGGTGGGTTACCCAGTGGGAAGGTCCTGGAGACCTATCTGAAAAAAGAACTGTACGTGTGACTTTCAGCCACCAGGACAGCAAGTATACTACCCCTATGGATTTCTGTTATAGGATTTCCTTTAAAAAATGTTAGGCAACAAGCTACCAGGTGCGAGTGCTTGGTATCTCTAAATTGCTTCAATATGCAAATGCTCTTCAATGTGGGTATCAGCCCCTTGTCTCCTTGTCACGGGCAACAAGGCAAACCAGGACATTTAACAAAAGGATAGCCAGCATTGGGAAAATGCAGCTAGAGAGAAATATGGATCCTACAGCCTAGTCTGTTTGCAAAAGCAGGCAAAGAATGTGGACACTGACTATTCAGTCATACCTCTATCCACTCTAGTGATGTGGAAATTCTGGGCCTTTCAACTCTGGGCTTGGTGTAAGGACCCAAGGAGACAGCTTACTCCTGGAATAAATTTAAATAGCCCAAGGTTCCCTTGATTTGGAGTCTCTATGCTGCAGCAAGAACAGAGAAGACCTAATGCTTAGGACAATGAGAAGATCCCCCAAAGTAATAATCTGCTCATTTGTCTTAGGCTCTTACTCTGTGCTAAATGCTTTTGACAGTTATCTATATCTTTATAACAAAGTGCACCCAAATTTAGTGGCTTAAAACAATAAGTGTTCTTTCATTTACTGCAGATTAACAATTTGGGCTTCACTCAGCTGGGCAATTCTTTTGCTGGTTTTGCCTGCGGTCATTCATGTGATTGCAGTCATCTGGCAGTCTGACTGGCGCTGGATGGTCCACGTGTGGGGTGTCAGCTGGCAAGGCTGGGAAGGCTAGGATGGCAGCGTCTCTCTCTCTCTCTCTCTCTATGTGCTCCTCTAGGAGGTTAGACCGGTTTTCTTCATATGGTGGGTCTCAGGGTCCCAAGAGGGCAAGAGGGGCAGTTGTAAGGCCTCTCCAGGCCTTATCTCGGAACTCTTGCAAAATCACTTTCACAACATTATATTTCATCAATCACAAGATCAGCTCACATACAAGAGGGAGAGAAACAGACCCCATCTCTTGATGGAAGATACCACAAAATCACCTTGCAAGGGGACAGCAGAGAGATGGGAGGAATTTGTGGCCATTAATTAATTGATAATTTATTATCTCCTTTGTAACTGAAAACAACTCTGTGAATAACCTCTATTCATGTGTTCACTGTACATCTCGGGGAGGAAACTGTTCATTATCACTTCCTTACCAAGTGTCCCCCTAAAGTTGGTCTGTGGGCCTGGTTTTGAACCGTAATTCGTGGTGGGCAGCTCAGGGGGGGGCGGGGCTGTGAACACTCCGACTTGCAGAGGCATCTGGAAGAGACCTGACGGTGCTGAGCACGGACGCGGACGGTTTCACATCTCCCGGGGCAGCTGCAGAGCTCTGTCCCTGTCTGCAGGGTGCCTCTGGCAACCCCGACTGTCTAGACGCAAGATTCCCGCTCAGGTCGGACGTGGTACTGGGTCAGCTCGTTTTCTCACACTGAGCACCTGTGTCTTCGTCGTAACGACAGGCCTCGCGGACCTGAGTGGTGAGGATCCCGGACGCAGCCCGGAGGAGTGGAGAAACTGAGGTAAGGAAGGCAGGTTAAAGACAGGAGAGTTTCCACTGAAATACTTAACTAAAAACCACGATTGTCCACATTTCATGGAGTCAGCAAAGCAGGCATAGGACTATTTTTCAGTAAGTTTTATAATTGTTACATATACTTGAACTCGGCCCGAGTCTCTGTCTGACGGTCCTTTTCTCGCTGAATTGACTGCTGTGAACAGTCGCCGGGGCAACCGTCAGACACTAGCAGGGGTGTGGGGAGAGGGCAGGCGCCAAAAACGCCGGGCTCTTGGTGACGCAGGACCCCGAGCAGGGAGTTTTGGGACAAATGACAAGCAGGCTCGGGGTGGGATGTAAGCATCCCTGAGGGGTCCGCTCGGTCCCTCATTGAGCTGTAGGGTCGGAGGAGTGGTAAAAGCTGCTCCAGGTGAGGCTCGAACTCACAACCTCGGCATCGCCCACCAGCTACTGTCTTATAAGTACCGCGCGCTAACCGATTGCGCCACTGGAGCTGCGCGGATGCGGGGCTGCGGCGGTGCAGTGAATATGCTTTCCCCAGGACCGCTCTGCCGGAGGGACTCGCACCCGCACAGCCTCCCGCCGGCGGGCCGCGACCCCCGCGACCCCCGCGACCCCCGCCGCCAGAGACGCCGGAGGCAGAGGCCCGCGGCTGGGCTCCGATCCCCACCGCCCTCCGCGCGCAGACCGGTGTCCGAAGGCATTGGAAGGAGGCACACCGGCCCCAACGACTCCTTGCAAAGCAGGCGAGCCTGTTCCTACCCTGGCGGAGGTGCCCACGTGGGGGAGCGAATTCCACCTGCCGGACTCCTGCGCTTCCGGCCGGGGAGCCCCGCCCGCCTTCCTCCCTCGCAGGACCCCCTGCCCGCCCGGCCCTTGGTTGCTGGGTTCTAACCTGAGGATGGAAAATACTACCCTGAAGCCTTCAGAGAGCTAGTATTTCCTTCGGAAATAGCACTGTTTTCCAAATATGTAGCTGCAACACGGGCGAAGGAAATGCAGGAAACAACGTGATCATAATTTGAACATTTTCTACAGTCTCGTACTCAGATCCACTGTTGACTTGTGTTTTAGCTCATTTCAGACTTTGTTCTGTGAAGGTTTTCATTGGAGTATTTTTGGAGTGGGCGTGGCTGTAGCTATACCCTCACACACGTATATACAATATAATATATATGTATTTATTATTTTAATTAGAAAAATTTTAACTTCTGCTCCTTTAATACGTCTTACTGTGCAAGAAACAGTCTTGCATACATATCTGAAATAATGTATCGTCACACGCTGTGTAAAGGCAAATACCATAGGTACCATAGAGCTGATCATCTGTCCAGAGTTCTCAGCTTAGGGGATCTCACTTCCTGACTTTTACATTGATTTTTGAAAGCCACAAATGTCATGTCCAAGAATTGTTAAGGGGGCTGTAGAAAATAATCACTTTGTTCAATATTATAGTTGTAAAACTGGAGTATATATATTTTTTAAGGTTTTAATTTTTCATTGGTGTGCCCCAAACTTTCTTCATGTCTTCCCTTATTTCTTTATTTGAGAGAGAGAGAGAGCAGAGGGGTGGTGGGGTCATGGGCAGAGGAGAGAAGCAGAGTCCCCGCTGAGCACAGAGCCCCACAAGGGACTGAATTCCAGTTCCCCCAGACCACGACCTAAGCCAAACCAAGGGGTGGCTTAACTGCACCACCCAGGCGTCCCTGGAAAATATTTTCTTTAAGAAATGAAAAACTAATAAGTAAATGCCACTTATCATCGTTGTTACATCAGTACAGACTAGCAGGAAAAAATACTATGATAAGCTTGTCTCTGATGCCAAGAAAACATTCTAGTTCAAGCTTTAATACCTTCCTATGTTTTCACTAGATAAAGTGTTCACTTTTCTGTTCTTTTCATTTTTTCCCATATTTCACATCAGAGGATTGGTACAGCCTTTAAAACTTCATTAAGAGGAGCAAATTCAATATCTATTGATTTCTTCTCAAAAGGCATTTTAACTCATTGGGTAGCCCGACTCTTCCATTCTCATGAATACTCTAGCCATGACAAAACTCGATAGGACACAGACAAATCCAATAAATAGAAGAAGAAATCTACTGAATTTTGGAATGTTTGGTGCATTCGATCCATCCAGGATTATGAGCCCTAAGCCTCCCACTGTAAACAGGAAGCTGGATTGGAGTCCTTCCATAATATATCGTCCAAGCAATCTACTGCTCTCTGATGCCCGTGCTCATAGGTCATAGAGCCAACACTCGGAGGTTCACCAGTAACATCATCAATGATTCTTCTGGTGATGAGGAAGGAAGAACACCACCGGCGGAGCATACACAGTCACGGCCCACAGCAAGTGCACCCAAGGTGGCTCCTTCAGCTTTAGTTTGGGTCATTCGAGCACTAAGAACAGGACTCAGTCCAAAGTCTCCATGTTGGTGGTGGCAGGGGCAGCTCTTGACCCCCTGTAGTATTTAATTTTTATTTAACACTATAACATAAACTATTTCCCATGATGGTCAAGCTAAAGGAAACACTTATATAGCCCTAGCTATTGGGGTTGGACCTCTTCTAAGAACTGAACATATGACTCGTTATTCCACATTCTTACATTATGTGTAAGAGACAATGTTCAATCCATCCATTGATCTATCACAATTTAATTGGATGTCTTTGACCTCTCTTCTGATAAAGAAGACATTTGGGGGGCGCCTGGGTAGCGCAGTCGTTAAAGCGTCTGCCTTCGGCTCAGGGCGTGATCCCGGGGTTCTGGGATCGAGTCCCACATCGGGCTCCTCCGCTAGGAGCCTGCTTCTTCCTCTCTCACTCGCCTGCTGTGTTCCCTCTCTCGCTGGCTGTCTCTCTGTCACATAAATAATAAATAAAATCTTAAAAAAAAAAAAAAAAAGAAGAAGACATTTGGTACTGACGTGCATTTTAGAGGTTGAGGACCAGTGCTCCAGAGCAAAGGCTGTCTTTCTGACTCCGTGTCTTCTCTTCCTAGGACTATCCCAGCCTAAGTTAAAGAGCGAGCACAATTCTTGGTCCTGGGGAGGGGCCAAAGGTCTGACCAACCCATTGGTCCTCTCTTGTCTTTGACCCCAAAACCATAAACATTGTCTTCTGAGTAGGAATGTGGCTTTCCTAGCTGAGAAGTCAGTCTCTGATAGGACAACATTCCCAGAGGGTCAGTGTCCTTAATACTTTCTGAGCAAACGTGAATGTTCTCTGAGCCAGGTTTGGGGATAAGGTGGTAGTGTCGGGATGTGTAGAAAGTATGATGAGTCAAGGGTAAGACTTTATGATGGTGTTCAGATTACTTTTTTTGAACTAATGGCTCCAAAAAAGGTTACACTTAATCTTATTTTCCACTTATTTCTTTAAAGAATCCAAGGATCTAAATCAATCTTTTCTAACCAAGATACCACATCAGGTACAGCAGTTTCAGTTAGGGCTAGTCCCTGGTTTAGTTTGTGGTAGGTGGTCCACTGCCATTTTCCAGGGTCTTTCTTTTACTCTTTGTAGGAACAAGCTGGTGCATTATATGCAGAGACGATTGTGCATCCTTTTGGTCCACCTGTCACTCTCCCGGGGAGGACGGCCTCATTTACTTCCCCGGCTGTGGATCTGGGAGTCAGCATCAGGCCTTTCACTTGGCCTTTTCTACTGTGATAGCTCTTACAGCACATGCGAAGATGTCAATGTGGCAGTTTGCCAAGTACCATGTATATCATTTGGGGACAAGAGACATTTCTACCAGATGGATCCATGGCCTTAGTGGATGAACAGTGAACCAGACCTGGGCCAGGACTCCTGCTGCGTGGTCCCCATAGCCTCCATTCTCACCGGGGCCATGGCAACATGTTAGGCCTTCCAGTATCCATGTCCACCTGGATCGTATGTACAACAGTTCTTGAAATGTTAGGGTATTTCTCTTTCCTGATTTTATGGTTACTGAGTGAATGGTCAGAAGCCCCTTTAGGAAAGGAATGGGGAAATTACTTTCTATATATTTGTGGTGGTGTTGCAGTTCCTGCTTTCTCAAGACTTGGCTTCTCCTTTTGTCAGTGATTCTGGGTCTGAAAACTGGTTCAAGATCAGAAGCTGAGCAAGGTGTTGTCATTTTATTTGTAACTGGGGCTGCCGTGCTCAGTCTCCTGGTTATCTATTCTTGGTTTCCGCTGATTGTACAGACAATGATAACCTGTGTTGGCTGCTCATCTGCTTTGCTTCTAGGGAAGCTGTGTTCTATGAATCGTCTCCAACACTCTGGAGAGTTGACTGCCACACACACACACACAGATTCTGATGGGTGAGTGCTGCCAAGTCTGGCCTGAATCATTTCAGGATCCTATAATCCACATTACTAACAGTGAGGCTACTTCTATAGCAGACTCTCGTATCAGCCCAGGCCTTTCGAGGACGCTCACCACACATCCTCTCAGTGATCCTGCACATCCCTTTTTCTTCTTTCCAACTCCTGCAACATCGTCCTCAGTGAGTTTCCAGCATCACATGGTAAATCCACTCTAGTGTGGACACTTCTCTCAGCTTTTGATCCCTCCTTTCTGTCATCAGGCACAACAATCCTGGCATTTCTACTACATTTAATGAGAGCCATTTCTTTTTCCAAGCAGGAGAATCCAAACAGTGTGTTGCGTTCCTGCCAATGTGTAAAATTTCTGCACTTTGGGAAGATATTCCAATATCAATGAGCTCTCCTGTAGCTAACTTTGTGTTCCGTGCCCCTTGATCCAGAACCTTTAGGATCTAGTTCTTTATGGGACAGGTGTTGAGTAGGTGGCAGAGCCCATGATGTTTGGCAGAACAGAGCTTCTGCATTGTTGTCAAGCAAGAGGGACATGCTTACCCTGAATAAGGAGACTGGGGGGTCTTGGAAAATCTGGGGATCTAGATGTTCTAATGCATCCAACCAGATGTCTCCGCCCAGTGTCTCAAGGTTCTAGTCTTTTCCAATCAAGGCCATGACCTGGACATAGAAGATAATTTAGTTTGAGAATTTAACCTTCTTTGGAGCTCTGCTATTCCTACGATTAAGTCTTGGACCTGAACCTTAGCTTTTTGTGCTCTCGGGCTGCAGGATATGAGAGGTTCTTCATCTCCTTTTATGGAGGCACTCTGGCTTCCACCTTTAGCCTTTATTGGGTCAGATATCACCCGCAGCCTTTGATCATCTCTCTTCAAAGCATCAATTTCTTCTAGTCACCACCTTACAATTGCCTTAAATGTACTGCCTCTCCCACATTTCTCAGGCACCTGACACGTCACACCCACCGATACGTATCCTTTCACCAGTGTAACCACCTCATTCAGGTTTGATGAAAGTTTTAAAAATTGCTATGGGGCAGCTGGGTGGCTCAGTCGATTAAGCATTGGACTCTAGGTTTTGGCTCAGGTCATGATCTCAGGGTTGTGACATCGAGCCCCGTGTTGGGCTCTGCACTGGGCATAGAGTCTGCTTAAGATTCTCTCTCTTCCTCTTCCTCTGCGACCCCCCTCTCTCTCCCTCTCTAAAAAAATAAAAAATGAAAATTGCACGGCTACTCTATGCCGGTGGCTATTTGCGCTCCACCCCTCTCCTCACTGCCGCCTGGATGGTGGATAGCTCAGCTTCAAAGCTCTCATCTTAGCACCTTCTTCCTCAGATCCCTTCTGGCACCAACCGTTGTGGGCTGGGTTGCCTGTAAAGACTCAAAGATGGAGATTTGCCTGCAAAGCTTACTGGAGCACTACCTCAGGGTCAAGAAGGGCTTCAGACCCTCTGGGGTCTCTGCAACTGGGACGGGCCCTTCAGAGCTGTCCCAAGTTGAGAAGTCAGGTCTTGCCTTTTATACCCTCCACAGACCAGTAATTGGATACAGGCTGCCCCTGGAAAGGGGACATGACCTCAACCTGAGATAATTCCTAACAAGGGATAACGGTTGACAGCCACCAGGTGACAACCTCCCAAAGATCTGGGAGGATAATTCCTTCTATCCAAGGGGTTCAGGTAATCTGAGAAACACACCATCTGTGATAGTCACAGTGAGAAAGAAGAGAGAGATGAGAAAAGTTTGAGCACAGAATAGGGTAAAAAAAACCACCACAGTGATGCCAGATGCTGCAGAAAACATTTTATTGGAGACAGTGCAGGGCTGGTTCTGGGGCTGAGGACTCCAGGGTGGAGAGGGGAAAGCCCATCCTTCAAAGGATGCCTTGCCCAAGTGTCATAACCGGAGTGCACTGGAGGTCAAACAGTAGGGAAGTTTCTGTAGGATCTCAATTAGAGAGGGGCTCTGGGTCCCACTCTCATGAAGATGCCTTCTCTCCATGCAAGACAGTCTCCTGCTCCCACTCCACCCTAGAGCCCCTCAACCAGAATGACCAGTCAGCGTGCGTGTGGGAGGGTGGGTGTCATGGATGAACACTGATCTGAGAAGACTTGGAAACTGACAATACATGTTTGTCCTAGGGGAGGGAGAGTGTTATGAGGTGGAACCTGGGCTGTACGGCTACCATCCCACTGTTACTTCTACACCTTCAGGGTAGAGAGAGAAGGGGGAACATTCTGTCTAGGAACATTCTTCTTCAGGATGCCGTGGCAGACTGAACCATCCTCATGGAAGGCTGATTTTCCTTTGATGGAGAGGAGTGATTAAATGTATAACAGAGGTCTGAGGATTTAGGGTTTCCATTCTTTTCTTCTTCTCCCACATATATACTCTTGCAAGGAGAAATATCAGTAGCCTTCCAAATATAAATCTACTTGGTAGAGAGTGGGAACTCTGGTGGTATAGAGTGATTTAGTCAAGTGGAGGCCATTTAGGAAGAATGTAGTGAAATAGGGAATTTTTTTAAAGGTCTTCAGATAAGAAGCAGGGTGGCTCTTCCCCAGACTCGGCCTTCCTATTTACTTTTGAACAGTTTCAGGTACTCCAGGATGTCTGACTTGACAGTGCTGATGGGAGTCCGGTGAAACCAGCGCATGACAGGGACTCCATCAGGCCCCACCAAGAACTTCTCAAAGTTCCAGCGGATGTCGTGGACCTTTACGGGATCCCAGGATATGTGTTTGAATGAGCCCAGAACCTCAGAGGGGTGTGGGCAGGAGAGCTGAAGCAGAGATGGAACAAACAAACAGCATCATTTCTGCTATTGTCACCCACAGGGAATCTGCTCCCTCCCATACCTAGATATTCTGATTTCCTGTGATTCTTAACAAATCCTCTGGATTGCCACCACGCCAGTGATCAAGATGGTTGTAGATGTAACAGCAAAAGTCTGTTCCCTTCTCCTGTTCCCCTGTAACCGCTGTGATCACAAACCACGCCACTGTGAGTAAGATACGTCACCTCTGTGGCTGTCAGTTTCCTTTTCCGCAAAGCGAATGGTTTAGATTAGAATGCGGTTTCCCAGGTCTTAGGGCTTCTGGTCCAGTAGCATTCCAAAAATATCTTTGGGACCAACATGGAGTTCCAACATTTTGTTTTGTCAAATAATAGAACTTTTGAGAAGCAGCATCACTTCATCATTTAATTTAAAAAAAGATTATTGTAAGAATAAATTACATATAGGTCCTAATCTCAGAATAAAGGGAAATCCTATGAGTCTGTTGAGTTTATGAAACCCTCTTTACACTGCCCTGTTTTCTTCAATTTGCTGAGGGTATATAAAAATATCTGTCTGGGCCAGCACTGGCTTGCCACCCAGCATTTAGAAACAATAGCTGGTGGTTAGGGACCCTGTCAGCCTTCTGTTCTCTGTATCTAAAAGTCAGTGTTTCATAAAAGGCACTTACTACATGGTATTAACTTGTTGATTTCTACTTCCCCTTCTCCAGTAGGAACCCATCAAGGACTAGGGACTGTGTCTTACCCTCCTTTATATCCACATAATTTAGCAAACTGCGTCATACTCAGCCAATGTACCTTGAATGAATGAATGTCAATGAGCAAACGAGGGTGGTCCTTGGAAACACTACCACTCTACATAGCCCTCTCCATCCCGAAAGCCAGAATCTCATAAATATTAACGAATTAAACCCCGATCTCTGTGCTAATGTGGAGACCTCTTGCCAAGAGTCCAATGCCACTTCCAGGCATGAGCCTTGGGTCCATTTCCACCAGAACCAGCTCTATGCTAGGAACACTGGGGAAGAAGAGGTTTGGGTCAATAATTCACTCACCTTCAAGAAGGTGAAGATCTTTTGTTCTTTCTCGCCATTCACATCCCCTTTCTCAAAAAGCTGGAAATTAGGTACGTATCCTTTCCCTGGACGGACGTACCTGCAACGAGCCACAACGTTCCCAGGAAGTTCCAGAAAGTGGGAGAGACAGCTATGATGGGGCACCATGGGAGGGGATGTGGAAAAAGATGTGGAAGACAGGGCTGGGAAGGGGAAATAAGGCCATTCCTTGACTTTGGGCTCCCTGGTTCACATCATATTTCTCCGTTCTGCTGTGCTCCCTGCTCTGCTTCTGTTCCAGCGGTGTCTGTCCTGAACCTCTGTGGTGCCTCCAGATCTCACTCCCAGGGAGAAGGATCACGTCGGGGTCGGACAACGCTGAGGTCAGTTGGCAGGTGCCCCCAATCTACCACCTGCCCAGGAAGTCCCCAGTATGAAAGTGGCTCTGGAGACCAAAGAAAGGTAGACAGGGGCCTCCTCTGGGGATCCAGGCGGGCACTTACTTCAGCCCTGGCAGGATCTCTGAGTTCTCTCCTGGCTCCTGCTTTCCAAATTGGTTGCAGGGAAAGCCCAGCACCACCAGGCCCGAGGGCTTCAGCTCCTCCTGAAGTGCGTTCAGCTCTGTGGGTGGAGAAGGGACAGTGAGGAGGCCCGACTGGAGACTTGCTTTGTGGAGAGAACGATCCATATGCGCTTTCAGGGAAAGAGAGGCCTCAGGAAGGAAGAATCTCTAGATTGGAAAGACTCTTAGTGGCAGGGCTGAGGTTAGATGCTGGAGCTCCAGACACGCATTCAAAAGCCCTTTATTATAGGGTAATATTCCCCAAATCTGTGGCACATCAGAATCAGCCGAGGGCCCTTCCTGAAAAACAGGGGTGACCAGGTCCCATCCCAGAGAATTCTCTGATTCCCTTCTTCTGAGACGTTCCCCACTCATCTCAATTATTCAGAACCTCACCAGGTTCCTGTTGATTGTAAAAGGTGCAACTGCTTATGGAAAGTGTATTGAGGTGTTATTAATGGGTACAGTTTCAGTGTGACAAGATGCAAATGTTCTGGAGATTCGTCTCATAAGAATGTGACTACACTTACCATGACTGAACAGTACACTTAGAAACAGTTAAAACTGTAAATTTTATATTATGTCTTTAGTTAACCACACACACACAAAAGTTTGCCTTCCCTGGTTGATTAATTGCTAGACTGAATCTTTCTTTATTAAAGGGAAAGACACAGATGACGAGAATGGGCTTCTCTCCTCTGTAGAGACTGGATGCCCCTGGGGAGCAGAGATCAACCTGACAGGTGCAAAGAGAACCAGAGAAATTCCAGGTCTAGCTTCCTGGTGTTCTTCAACAATCCTCAGGATGTCGAAGATACATTCTACCTAGTGGTCCTCACTGACATGCCCAAACACAAGACTGCACCTTCCCTTTTACTGTTTTCCAATTTGATTGCTCAGATGTTTATAATCAACTTCTCTGTTAACACTTCCTGGGCTAGATGTGGCTTCAGTCCCCTGACAAACACCAGCCAGTCCCACTCAGATTCTGCATGGCCAGCTGGTCAACTGGTAGGTCCTCTGAGTCCTGTTCTTCTCCTTCTCCTTCTCCTTCTCCTTTCTTCTTTCCTCTCCTCTCCTCTCCTCTCCTCTCCTCTCCTCTCCTCTCCTCTCCTCTCCTCTCCGTCCCTTCCCTTTCTATCTTTCTTTCTTTCCTTTTCACAAACTAGAGATTGTTTTCCTGATTCCATATGGTTCCTCAGTACCTCTCCCCACATCCTTCCCCCCGTCTTCAGTCACTGTACATGATCACTTCCTCCAGGAAAAAGACAATAAATTAGGAATCCTGTCTTCCAGTCCTTAAGCAACTATTCCTTAGTGTCCTTGTCTGTTATTTACGGAGTGGGGACTAAATAAGTTGATTTTTAAAGTCACTGTAAACTGGTAAAATGAATTATGGTCCAACACAGTGTTATTCAGTCTTAAAAAAGAATGAGGAGATAGTCTGAACTCTAAAGTACTTTATTAATTAAAACAAAAAGCAAAGTGGCAAGTAGTATTTACATTATGCTGCAAATGGGAGGGGAATGCAGAAAAAAAACTCTATATATTTTGTACACATGACAATACCAGTCATCTAAGGAGAGGGGAATGTCTGCTCATGGTAGACTTTTAGATTCCTATAATTTTTGAGAGTTGTGAATATATTACCTATTCAAAACATAATAAAAAACAACAAAAGATGAAGTTCTTGTTAGTTTAAATATAAGTCCCTCTGTTTCTGGTAAAATTCATCCCATTCATTATTTCTTTTTTTCAGGTCATCTCCACTCCCAACACAGAGCCCATCACAGGGCTTGAACTCAGGACCCTGAGATTGAGACCTGAGTTGAGATCAAGAGTTGGACGTTTAACCAGCTGAACAACCCAGGTACCCTTAATTGTACTCTTTATTCATTGTCTTCTAAATCACGTGGTCTGAGGTATGAGAAAGATAAAACCCCTTCCTGAGTAACGTACAGAGAGGGGGAAGCACTGAGTCGGAGCCAGAAGAGTTGCCTCTATCAGCACCGGGTCTACCAGCTCTCCAGCCAGACACGGCTCCTGTATAAAACCCCATCCCCCCTCTGTCTTTGTAGGTTATCTGTAAAATTCTGGAAAAGTCTCAGAAACATCGATCCTGTCTCTGGTATTTACCAAGGAGACTTCTGGAATCTGCGGAGAGACCCCTAGTCCTCAGAGATTTATTGATTCTCCTGGAACTCTCAGGAGCAAAGCAGAGGCAGGACATAGGGAAGGAGTCAGCAAACTTTTTCTGTAAAGGTCTAGATGGTAAACACCTTAGACTTTGCCAGCCAGATGGTCTCCATCACCATTCTCATCAACTATTCACCTCTGCCTGGAGGTATGAAATCAGTATGTAAGTGCAGGGGCGTGGCTATGTTCTGATAAAAAAAACTTTGTTTATACAAGCGGGTTGGCCAGATTGGGCCTGTGGGCCATTGCTTGGTGGCTCCTGACATCAGGGAATGAAGTCACTTGATCATGAGCATTGATTTTTATATGTAATGAGAATATAATTCTCATTAAGATTTAGAATATAATGAGCTGGAAAATTCAGTCCCAAGGAGATGTGGCTGTGAATTCTTACCAGGATACTGAGCTGTCAGACCACAGTAAGTGGCCACATTGACAAAAAGAACGTGCTTGCCCGCGTACTGCTTGAACTGAACGTGTTCGTTTCCATTCAGAGGGAAGGCTTCATATTCATAGATGGTGCCTTTCACATCTTTGTAGCAATCCATCTGGAAGATTTAAAAAATGATATTAATAACAACAATTCCTGACATCTGTGTAAGCTTTCAAAGCACTCAAAGGGTAGTACTTGCATTAACTGAAAACAGCCAAGCAGCAAACAGGACTTGTCTACGGTGTGTATGACAGGATTGAGACTTAAGTCTTGTGACTTGGAAGCCACTGGTTTTTGAGCAACAAACTGTCAAGTGCCCTCTCCTGTTATCCTGGGAGAGGCAGGATACCAGAAAATGTGCTGGGATGAGATGAACAGAGCAGAGATTCATGAACTGGGATGGGAAGACCAGGGAGGAAGTGAGGCCAAAAAGAAAATCTCATTGCCTTTCGTGCTTCTGGTTGGCTCTGGACTGAAGGTAGCCTGCCTGCATTCTCCCAGTGAAGGGAAGGTTTTGGACTGCTTACATAGTGGAAAGAGCTCTGACCTGGGAATCAGAAGCCAGCTCTGCTGCCACGTGCTCTTGTGAGCCTGGGCAGTTCTCATCCTTGACCCTCAGCTTCCCCACTGGTAAATGAAGACATTCATCTAGATTCCGACCAGGTCCTCCAGGGGCCTTCCCGGTTTAACATTCTAGAACCTAGTATTAGCTGTGCCTTGAGTAGTCTTCTCTGTCCTGTCACTCTCTTACTCTAAGATGGTCACACAAGCCACTGCTGTGAAACTGTCTGTGGCTCCCAGCGGCAGACGGAGAGCACGAGATCATCTGCTAGTGCCACAGAAATCTCTCCGGCAGCACCCAGGTGCCGCATAACCAGCCCCCCAACCTGCCCCACTGAGCTCCGGGAGTCTAATCCTCACCTCCATCACTGGCTCCATCTATCCTATTCGTCCCCAAATCTCCTGAACATAGTTGAGCAGAATTCCATGTAACACAAATAAATTCCAAATAACAGAAATAAGTTGTCCACGACATTCTTACTGCCTGTTCTCAGCTTAAATTCCTCTACAAGGCAGATCTCACCTTATTCTTCCTCCACTCTATCCACGTTGGGTCGGTGAAGGACCCCTTTTCCAACATTGGGAAAGCTGCTGCCAGTCGCCCATGGAGCACAGGGAGTATGACACAGGAAGTGTGAAGGAAGCCACCGAACTACATGGTGAGAAAAAGGCAAAGAGGAACTGATCCGAGAAAGGGGAGAAGGACGTAAGGGGATGAGGAAGGTCCAGATTTAAACTAAGATTAAACTAGGCTCCCTGGAAATCCGATGGACTAGAAAGGATTTTAGCCAACCGCCACTACCTGGATGCAACACTAACAAAGCCAGACTTTCTCCAACCTCCTAGGCCAACTGCGTCTGTCACTAGCTCACCAGGCTCTTGTACTCGCTCCTGCTCCTGGGCAGAAAGGTGCCTTCTCCATGCAGGCTCTTGTACCTTCCCAAGTGCACACACAACGCATCCCAGCAAGACTGAGACATGCGGAAAGAGAGTACAGTATGAAGTCATCCATCTCGATTTCCATGATTCTAAGCTAAATGTTTTTAAGAATTTGTCTTTTATTTTTTTCCTTTGCTACTGCAATGAAATTTACTGAAAATCACGTTGGGTATCCAGGGTGTGGGGTTGTAGAGAGACTCTGGACCTGGGGAGTCCTTCTCAGGCCCTCTTCCTCCGGTTACTTACTGCTGCTTCAAACGTATTTAAGTCCATATGATACATCACCAGTACCTCCAGACTCAGCTTTTTACTAAGCAAATTCTATAGCCCAGGGTCCAGGTCTTCATACCCAAGGAGGCAGCCCTGAGTAACAGAAAAGCCACACCAATTCTCAGCAGTAGAGGGCCACCCAGGAGGTTCTCCGTCACTCTCAGAAAGGTGGGAAGACCTCACCAGAGCTGCCTTTCCCTGAGCACATTCTAGTGTCACAGCGCGGCTCACCTGTTGCCCACAAATTTCTAATGAGAAGCAGAGGCTGACAAAGGCGAAGGGACTTGTCCGAGACCAGAAGCGGTCGCCCCCCTACACAGAGGGAAGGTTGCTTGCCTCTCACTTCATGACTCCATTTTGCCTCCAGGTCACCCAGACCATTGCCGCCCTTCCCAGAGCTGCCCCTCCCACTGCTATACCCACGGTTCATCATGAAGGCCACTGAGCCGTGAACTGGGACTAGACTGAGGCCAGATCCAACACTCCTGATTCTAAACCCAGTTGCCTTAGACCTCCAATTATTTATTTATTTATTTGGGAGACAGAACACACACACATGGGAGGGGGAAGGGGCAGAGAGAAGCAGACTCCCCTCTGGGCTCTGTCCCAGGACCCTGAGACCCTGACCTGAGCCAGACCCAGCTGCTTCACCAACTGAGCCCCCCAGGCGCCCCTAGACCTCCAGTTATTTTGCCTGTGTGTTATGTTTCTCTGATTAACTCTCTGACTTTATCCATCTGTAAAACTTCCACATTGGTTTTTTCTACCTCACCCAAGTGTCCCATGAGCTGCATCAGAGATGACTTAGCCCACCCTCTCCTCTAAACCCTGCCCCCCACTGTGAAGCCCGATGCCTTCCTGTGCCTTGGGCCCAGCTCTGGTGCAGATACTGGTGTGGCTGGAAGGGTGTCCAGGCCACCATAACTAGAGATGCAGGACAGCAAGGACCACAGTAAGGAGACTCTCCCCACCGGTATTCAGCTCAAGGAACACCCATTTCTAGGATGGAAGAAGAGGCAAGAAGAAAAGAAAGGTTAATGGAAAACTACAAGAAGAAAGAAAGCAGAAGTCAGAGTCTTACAAGAATGACTGCAGCAGGACAGAGCAGTAACTCGACCTTGGAGCCCTACCCCGCCATCTCTGGAGGTCACTCACTTTCATCTTCTCAAGCTTGGCATTTGTCTGCGTGACGCTGACTAGCAGAAGGGGTACAAGGTAGGCGGCCCTCAACCGTGCAGTCATGACTAGTGCCCGTAGCTCTAGTGTCTGAGGCTGAGATCTCGCACACCCCGGCAGCCTTTTGATGCGCTGGCCAAGCCTGCGCAGGCCGGGCACAAGGCGGCAAGGATTTCTGGGGCATGAGTGGGGACGTAGGATTTAAACCACATCCTCACCCACACACACCCCCGTGGGCACTCAGTGCTCACCGGTGCGATGAGGACCTGGGACTCGTATAAATTCTGGCAGAACTATGAACAGGTGAGGGCAAGCACCCATGGTCCTTGACGATTACTGTGTGTTTGAACCGCATGGATAGTAGGGTCCAGAGGCAGACAACGTTTCCCAGCATTGCAGTGCAGTCACTGCAAACGGGACGACAGACATTCCGAATACCATCCCTGATATCATGATGTGTGGACCACCCAGGACCTCTCAAGAGATCTGGAAGGAAACCGGCCCCGAGGAGGGAAAAGTATTCTCAACATGTATGAAGGGAGCCCATGTCTATGTTCGTTATGCAACAGCCTTCAAGTGCTGAGAAACCAGTAAGGGAAGCACCCAGCCCTGCAGAAAACGGGCCGCAAACAATAAACCCGACGGAGTCTGTGCTGGGATACAATGTTCTCCTCCCAATAATCAAAGAAAGGATGTATTCTGTGTTTATCAGATCGGCCAAAGCTGAAAGGCGTGGGTGGCGTCACCCGCCCTGCTGTTGTGGGCCAGGCCCCGGAGGCTCTGGCACTCCAGACGGGGGAGGCGGACTCCTGGCGGGCAGTTTTCTGGAGGATAATCCACCATTCTGAGTGCAGTTCTTTTAAAAGTGCTCTTCATCTCCGGGAAGCCCCAGGGCCTGAGAGAATAAGGACAGGAGACACAGATTCCTCTAAGAAGAAAGATACCGTTCCTAGCCGCTCAGTGGTCTCCGCTCCGGGACCAGATGCGGGACAGAGACCGGGAGCCTAGGAACTGCCGGATTTCCCACGGACATGACATATTTAGTCCCCACCCCACCCCTCAGGAGACTTATCAAGATCTTCCTCCCTCTTGTGTACAATACAGTCTACTTTTGGACCCCAAGTGCTGGGGCCTGAGTTCATCGCGCTCCGGAATTCATGATCGTTTGTCCTTGCAAGGCCCCTGTCTTGTTTCGTGTATTATTCCCAGGCTTTGACTCCCAAACCCCATTCTCCCTCCCCTCTCCCCACGGGTAAAATGTGTTTAATATTCCCGTTGTTTGTATTCTTGAAAAACGTGTGCATTCCTCATCAGATTATTAGCCCCTTGAAGTTTAAAACATCACTTAGTTTTTCCCCCCATTTGGACATAAGATTCAAAGGGTTGAGTTAATCAAACTCTTAAATTTATGGCACTTTATCATCATTAGGCTGTGCAGTGACTGTCTTATTGTATTATTTTTTTTAAGTAGGCTGCACACCCAGCTCAAACTCATGACCTGAGCTGAGATCAAGAGTCAGACACTTAACCACTGAGCCACTCAGGCGCCCCTTACTATATTAATGTTTTAAAAATGGTTTTGTCCCCAATTCACTCCCACTTTCCCGGCTGTGGGGGGAACTGGCAAGGAAACAGCTCTGCCTCCTGGAAGACTGGGGAAATGGCGACAAGAAGGCAAATGAGTAAAGGGGGGGGGGCGTTCGTGTGGCCTGGCTGTTCCTCAAGCTTTGACCCCACGTCGTCGGAGTTGAGAGCAGCAGCTCCCTGGGCTCGGCTGTGGTGAGAGACAAGGAGACGTTGGAAACTGGATTCCTTGAGGAGGGTCGGGCTGCCTCCCGTCACCTCTCTTCCCACAGCCGTCCCGTCCCCCCCAAGCCCCAGGGTCTGCGAGCCAGCTCGCTCTGCTAACTCCCCTGTGCTGAGACGGCACACCCCTCCCCTGCTGTAAGTTCCTCTCCCGCCAGCCCGGCCGCCAGCTGCCCTCCCCAGGGCCACAGGGAGCACGGCCTCCACCTCCTGAAAACTCAAGTCTGATCGGCTCAGTTCTTTGAGTTGGGCGTTCCTCAGTCTCTTGGAAAACAGAAGCTATTTGTTCCCCCAGATTCCTCTTCTCTCCTCAGAGGCCTCTAATCTGGTGGGGGGAGGGCGAGCCTACAACAATGACCTCTGACCCAGCCACAAAGTCCCACAGCCCTGGAGGCCGCTGAGCCCCCGTTCCTGTGCTGTGTGTCTGCTGCCTGCCGGTGCTGACCCCCGCCTGGTCCCCTCTCTCTCAGTGCAAAGTGATGGAGATCAAAACCTCGAGCCTTAAGAATCACGGTTTTAATTGTTACTTCCCAAGCTCTGTGACCTGGGGCAAGTTACCCTCTGCACCTCCGGTTTTCAGTTTTCGTTTGTCAAATTGGGAGAATAATGTGAACTTGACACGGCTGATTAAAAAAAAACAAAGATGATTCATTTAAACTCCAAGCCCCGACCTGGCCCCAAGGTAAACATCCCATGTTTACTCAACAGAGGAAGAAACCGAGCAGAGCAGACGCAGAAAAACCGATTTCCCCAAAGTCCCGTGGAATCACGCCCTGCTCCCGCCTACTGTTTGAAATTCCCCCCTCTCTTCACGGTTCTATCTTTGCTCGGTAGGCAAGAACTCCCAGAGTAGAAGAGAAACTCTCATCTTAAACTCTGCCTCGCTGGTCAGATCAAGTGACCTAAAGTCTCCTCCGTCTCTGTGTCCCACTGTTGTAGTCTCCCCAAGACAAGAACTCTGTCTGGGAGAAGTTTCCGGAACTGTCCACAGGAGGCCTCAGGGGGCGCTTCCTGTCTCGGTCCCCCTGCCTATAAGCAGCAGCTGCTGCCTCCTCTTCCCCTTCCACCAGGGCTGCTGATCAAGTCCCTGTCCTTTCCTGTCTTGAATGTGGAAATAATCTCCTGTTTGTCTTCTCTCTTCCAGGCTCCTCCCTTCCTGCAGCCTTGAGCCTCTGGCACCTGCCGGCTGACGCCCCACTGATAAAGTCAGGCTAACCGGGTTAGCAGAGCATCAGACCTGAACAGGTAGGTCCCCAAACCTGCCCTGACAGTACCCTCGACCTCCCCCCAGGACTCCCTCCCGCCAGTCTCTGCGCACACCCTAAATCCACACGTTCTCTAAAACACACCTCTTTGAACTTAGACTCTTGAACTTAGAGGTCAGTTATTCCGAGTACTTCCAGATGCTTCTGCCCCTGCTCCAAGGTATCTCTACAGTTATGCCCACCGAGAGGCCGGGGAATGCAGTTCTATCAAACGAGATTTGAAGTGGCAATGTTTGTGACCTGAGCCGTAGCGTTAAGGCCGAAGACCCGTCCGGATCTAACCTGGCCATAAACTCCTGTCATTTTCTGACTTTGAAAATCCTACAATTGCAAGTAGTGCATAATCTTCAATAGGCAGGGTGTCGAAAATCCCTATGTCTCAGCCACTGCCTGCTTTTTCCCACTCAGACTCCGACTTTTCCTTGAGCTGGGACTCTCATGAGGAGAGGTCACGCAGCTAGTGAGCTGTGGCCTAAAGACTCAAATAAAGCCTGTTAATGACTTCATCCTCCCCGAAAATCAATACCAAGTTTCCTGTGTTTTAGCTAAAAGTAACAGAAGTTGGGTTCCTTTGATCATAAAGGAGACAAGTTCCACTTCTGCACAGGTGCTGTCCACGTCTTCCTCCCAGATTCAAACCCAGCCTCGGCAACCCGAACCTGACCTAGAGAGTTTTGTCCCCATTTACTTGGGGACAGTTTTACTTGAATATTTCCCCTGAATTAGGTCATCTCTGTGGGCATGTGAGATCCCCACGCAGACCGCCAGGATTTTCCTTACTCCGGGTGCAAGTGTGGGGCGTAAGACCCGTTCCTTTAAAATAATATTGCGTATGCTTATATAATATCTGTAGTTCACAAATGTCCTTCACACCAGTGACCCCACTTCGCCCTCCCACTGAGCCCTTCTCATGCGGAGGCCATGGGTTCCTTGCTCGAATTTGTAGTGGGAAAGTGAGGATCAGAAAGGGGGCGTGACTTGGGCAAAGTCTCAGAATAGTGTGGACTTAGACCATAAACTTGAGTTTTTACTTCAAATCCACCTGTCTCTCCACTCTCGGCTCCATTTCCCATAAAACATGTTTGGAAATGAAGGAAAGTCCTAGAGAGACTACTGTCCTTTTACATTTAATTTTCATCCTCATGTTCTTTTAACCTTCTGACTTCCTTCCCCAAACATGCTGAGGTCTGGGGCTGTGCTCTGGTCGAGCCTGACCATGGCCCTGAACCTTCACAGAGGTGGCTGGCCTGGCACTCGGACTTTCTGAAGGGTGTGTCACTGACGCAGCCTTCCTCCCTGGCCTCCAGGAAGGAGGAAGGCTGGAAGAGCTCTGCTTCTTGGGGGTTAGGCTGGGGAGGCAGTGAAAGGAAGGCTGTGTGCTCCCCTAGGCAGTGTTCTTGTCTGTTACTCCTGTCCTAATGGGCTGGGGGAGGGCGTGGGAGAGAGCTCTGTGTCCATGCACAACCACCGGAATCTGAGGAACCCACAGCATTCAAAACCCCAGCCCTCCCACCTGCAAAGCCTCCAGTCTGTGCCTCCGGCCCTTGCTGCTCCCAGGGAAAGAATAAATATGCGTCACCTCAACACGCACCCCCTGCAGCCATCACCAATGGCGTGAATAGCACTGTGGGGCATTGGGAAGACACCTCCCTAGGCCTCAGTTTACCCACCTGTAAATCAGAAAATCACCGAAGTCCCTTCTAAGGCTGACATTCTCAGTTGATGTTCCCAAGTTTGAGAGGTTCTGATCACCTCTGAAGCTGATTTGATCAGTTTTTTTTTTTTTTACCCCTAGACGATTGGGAAACAAGAGTAAGAAGCAAGAAATCTTATGAATTTCGAGCTCTACTGTGTCATACAGGTTTTCCAGGTCACAGCTGTATACACGAGAACTAGATGCCCGGGAAAGTGGAAAGATTGCCCTGTCCAAGTTCAAGGTCAGGGCCAGACAGACACAGACTCTCTCTCCATGTTACAATCAGATGAGTTCAGAACAACAAATTTGAGAGTGAGACCACTTGGCTTCTGTCCCATCCTACAACCTGCTGGCCTGTGGCACATCAGGAAGGGCATCAGGGGCAGTGGGAAGCAGCAGGAGTTCACCTGGAAACTCCCTGCAGTCGTCCCAGGACACCCAGAGACAAGGTGGAATCTCTTTCTGGTAAGATCAGCAGAGGCAGGAAATACAGATGAAGCGGTACGATGCTTGGGATTTGCTTCAGAACGATTCCGCGAGTATGTGTCTGTGTGGAGGCGGGGTGGAAAGAAGCACATGTGGATCTGGACGCAATGAAATTAGCACCAGGTGTGCTGATCACGGCTGACGTAATAGATACGTGAGGTGAGTCGTACTCTCCTCTCTACCTTTGTACATGTCTGAGATTTTCCATAATAAAATTTTTAACTAAAAGTATCATGCTGGAGACACCTGGGGTGGGGGACTTCTTAAGACTAATGGGTAGAAAAGGAATAGAGCAGGTCAGAGGGTAAATAAGAGAGATAAGCAGGGAGGGAAGGGGAAGGAAGGAAGAAGACAAAGAAACAGTGGAACTTACGTGAACATTCACTAAGTCCTTACTCCGTGCCAGACAGTTCCGGGTACAAATTCTTAATCTTTATTTTAAAAGTCATTATTATGTCCTTCTACCAAAAAGAAACTGATACATAAAAATTATATAACTTGCTCAAAATTGCATAGCTAGAAAGAACTCAAAGCCAGATCTGTTTAAATCCTAAATCCAAACTTTTCCCCTGTGCACAATGGGGAGGGAGAAAAAGAGCAATTGTAGACATTGAAGGGTAGAAGGTATAGAAATGGGGGAAAAAAGAAAAAAAAGGAGAAAGAATGAGGATCAGTGAATTTAGCATCAGGGACTGGGTTGATAAGAAGGCCTTCCAGAGCCATTCCTGGGTCAGCAGGCGACAAGGGCTGGCTTTGCTCAACCTTGGCCCTTCTGAGGAATGATTAATCCGTCATCAGGATATGTTCATAGGAAATCTGTTGTGCCGTCCGCAGAGTGCTGTGGAGGGAACACAGATTCTGCATCCCTGTCCTCCCTCTGCCAGTGCCTGCACCCAGGACCTCCCAGACATGTGTGACTGGCCCTGCCACTAACTTCTTGTGAGTGTGTGGGTGTGTTTGCAAACCAAATTATAGTAGAAAGGGAACAAGGAAGAGATAAATACAGAACTTAAGGGAAATGATAGGTTAATCGTTGACAACGAGAAAGCAATGTTACTTCACATCGACTTTGCTTCTTTCTTCTCCATTAAGAAAGATATATATTTAAACTTAAAAGAAAAACAAATTCAAGACAAAGAGAATTTAAAGTTAAAACCAGGGATTAACAAAAGCCATCCACTTGTATGTGAATTTGTGGACACAAGCCAGACAGATAGATCTCAAGATAAAAATTAAAACCATAACTTCACCTGCACTGGTTCTGTAATCAAAGGGGACATTCAAATATTTAACCTGCCAAACCGGCACAACCAATGGGGACAGATGCTGGCCTCTGAGGGGTGCTGTGCGTGTTCCCATAGATCCCCGCCGGTCATCACAAGAAGCAGATGTCCTGATAGACACACAAATGACCTGATTTTCCAAAGCAGGGGAAATGAACTTTCCAACCTAAGGAAGTTCTACAGCCAAGGCTGCTGTTTAGGACATGTTTTGGTTTATTTTTTTTAATTTTCTTTTATTTTTAGTTAAAACTTGTTTGTTTGTTTTTAAGTAACCTCTTCAGTCAACGTGGGGCTCAACTCACGACCCCAAGAGCAAGAGCTGTGTGCTCTCCCACGGAGTCAGCCAGGCGCCCCGAGGACATGTTTTAGACAGACTGTTAATACACATGTGGGTGCTGGACGCTGTAGGCCAGCGTGGGGTTACGAAAAGTCAACCACAAGCATCTTAACATTGTCAGTTAAACTCTAGGTCTGGGCAGAATGTTCTGCACTTCACCTCTCTGCCCTGCAAACTCAGATTTTATTTCGTGGAAGGTACAAAACGTATGCTGGTCAAATGCATAGATCATTGATAGCCGGTGGAAATAGCTATTATGATAGATGAAAGATTAAGATTGAAAAGGTCCATTGCTGGGGGATAGACTAAAGCAGGCACCATTATCCTCATGGTAAAATTCATATAGACTTAGACTGACTTTTACTTGACATTAAGTCAAAAATGAATCAATAAAAATAAAAAAAATCAGTGAACTGATAGTGTTCGATGATATTAGAGAAAGTAATGCTATCTTGGACTATATTGATCAGTGCACAGCATTCCAAAAAATGTGCTTTTAATCGATCAGATCAGATCTGAACTAATGTTTCTACCTGTGGACAGAACAAATTAAAATGTAAATTAACAGGGACACCTGGCTGTCTCAGTGAGAAGAGAATGTGATTCTTGACCTCAGGGTCATGAGCTAGAGCCCCATGTTGGGCGTAGAGATTACTTAAATAAGTAAAACTTTAAAAAGTTTTAAACATACATAAATTAATAAATCAGACCGTATTCTAATGTCAGCTGACTTCCAATATGTATTTTCTGCATTGCGAGGCAGTTAGACAAGAGCAAGGAGGGATAAAGCAGAGGCTGGCCACCCTGGGAGCCACCCCTGAGGGCCACCAGGACGGGAAGGCCTAGCCACAGAGGCCACAGGGACTTCCAAGGGCTGAGCACGCGCAGGAAAGGTGCAACTTGCCTCAAGGTCACAGCAAAAGCGTATGAGAAACTCATAAATATGCAATACATAAACAAATACAACTGTAACAGAATGCATCATGGATAGGCGCATGCGCAGGATCCAAAATGGGCTATAACCACCAGCTGTCAATCAGAAATGTCAATCAAAGCAAATCTACATACACAGGAAGCAGGCTTGAACGGCCGCAGCTCCGGGCCTTGGGGCCACTGCTGCTCTCGCTCCGGCGTTGGCGGGCGTTCTCTCTTATCCGTGTACTAGACTCCTCTCCTCAGTCAACTATCTCCCCATTCTGGTCTGGGGTCTCCAGTTCTTCGCTGCATCTGGGACCAGAAGCGAGGGACCCGGTAACAGAGTGACTGGATGAACTACTGAAGGGAGGAAGACATGATCTGTCTGCCTCGATTTTGGCCCGCACGGTACCTTTCCTGTGCAGCAGGCCGAGGGACCTTCCAAAGAATGTAGTGGGGACTGTATGGCGGCGTTTACCCACTGGGAGTTCCCGAAGCTGCTCAGAGCGCTTGCAGAACCAGGATGGTTACAGGCCCTAGGGAATCTGAGCCCCGCTTGCTCTCCCGACTTACTTTACAGCCCGGGACTTGCCGGCCGTCCTCCAGCCACACGGGTCTGTCCTGTGCTTCCCCAGCGCGCAAGGCTCGCTCTCACCCCGGGTCTCCACGCAGGCTGCTCACAGCCTGGACCGCTTCCCCACCGCGTCTCTACGCGCTGCTTCCTCCGAATTGCATCTCCCGCTGGTTCAGGTCTCATCCACCTCTCCTCAGCGCAGAGACCTTCTCTGACTCCTCTAATGCGCTTCACTCCTGGTTCCGCTGTGTGACACCATCTGTGGTTTTCTTTACAGGGCTTATCGAAGTCTGTCACTTTCTTGTTTATTTTAGGAGATAAGTGTGTACTGATTTATGGTGTACCTTATCCACGTGCAGGTTACTTTGTCTGATTTGTCGAAAAGGCACCTGTCTGTATTTATGAGGTCTTAACGAACGTTTGTTGGATGAATAAGTAGATCTCTAGATGTTTGAGAGTAGAGTTCGTAAATCTGGTCAGAGGTAAGTAAGTAATTTTACAGATCTATTGAAAACTATGGACTTCTCACTCTCTCTAAAAAATGACACTAGATACTATGGTTATAATATCAAGGGGTGGGGCACCTGTTTGGCTCAGCTGGTTAAGCGTCTGCCTTCCCCTAGGGGCTCAATACCAGGAGGTCATGGTCCCAGGGTCCTGGGGTTGAGCCCCGCATGGGGCTCTCTGCTCAGCAGGGAGTCTGCTTCTGGCTCTCCCTCTGCTTCCATCTCCCCCTGCTTGTGCTCTCTCTCTCTGTCAAATAAATAAATAAAATCTTAAAAATACATATATAATATCAAGGGGTCCCTGATTCCTCAATACTTGTTGCTGTCTATAGCTATGTTGGTTTGTTTAAAATATCAGGAACAGAAAATATTTTCCTCTAAGGACATGGGTTTCATCCAGAAGCTGATAGGAGTAGATGTTCTGGCCAAATAATAATCTGCCAGTTCTCAGTTTATTCAGAGCCTCTGAAACAAAGACAGGTATCCCTGGAAGCTCAGAGTTTCCCTCTCATCATTGGCTATTAGTTTGGGCTCTAGTCTGAAAAACCACAGCTCCTGAGTAAGGCCGCTGCTGGGGGGGTCCGAGGCTCAATACGTACCCACTGAGGGAGCAGCGCCCACGTCCGTCTCCTGAACTCAGGATTAGGGCACTTAAATAACACTCCGTGCTTCTGTCTGTCTGTGGCGTTGAAGCGTCCTGGACAGAACTGTTCTGTGACCGATGACCGTGTACAGGCAACACGTCTGTAATAAAGCCTCCGCACGCTCACGTCTGCAGGTGCTATGGCTTCCCTGGGACCCGGACTAACCAAGGCTCAGCACGCTAAAACAAGGAGAGCCCACTGCTGAAGCGCCCCAGCGGGTCTTTGCGAGAGACCCGCGCAGTGGAATCACCTTCCCAGCAAACTCGCGGAAGCACGTGGTCGGTGGCAGAAAAGCACAAGCGGGCTTTTCCGGCTGATCCCGTGACTCTGCCCTACACGCTCGTTGAGCTTCGTGCTCCTTCTTTGTGCCGATGAGATGAAGTCCATGCTTCTCCGCAGAACCGTTCAAACACTGCCAGCCAGGGCCTTAGCCTGCCTTTCCCCACATAACCCCTCCGTAACCCCCTGTCTTGGCTAAATTGTGCCCCAACGTAATGGAAATGCTCACTAGTCCCCGAAAAAAAAGGAAAAGGAAAAAACATCAGTTTATTGTTTTTTCCCACTAAGTGAATAGTATACACGTATTTTGAACGTGTTATCTCCTTTGACCCATCTATGTACTCGTGGTCCCGCAAAACCTCTCTGCACAATAGCTAGGTATGTTGAACAAAGTATTATAGGCATGCTACTGACGCCAGCTGCATGCTGCTTATTGGGTGAGCAGAATTTCATAAGTTTCTTTAGTCATCTAATAATTTTTCCCTTTATACTCCATGTTTCTTGTGTCTTATCTCAGCCATTTTTCTTAATCCCCAGGTCACAAAGATATTGCTTGTTGTCTTCTAAAAGCGTCATTGGTTGGCCTTTCCCATTTATATCTACAATTCTCCTAGATTTCATTGATTCACAAGCTTTTATTATGACAATTAGAAAATATACACGTATGTTGACAAAGCAGAAACATGATCACTGGAAAAATAAAAGGGTGGCGGGGGTGGGGAGGCACCTGGCTGGCTCAGTTGTCCCAGCACGTGGCTCTCGATCTCAGGCCATGAGGTCAAGTCACATGCTGGGTCTGGAGCCTACTTAAAAGAAAGACGTGATGGCCGGATTGTCCACCTCCTGTTTTCAGTATTGCTGTTCACAGCTTCTGTGCATTCACGTGTGTTTGCTCATTTGTTTTGCTGGCTCGGTTGAAACTATGTTGCAGACATACAGATACATTACCCGATATACACCGGTAACCTTATCCTAAAAACAATATATTCTACCTAAAAGATATCTGATTCCTCCTCAAAAACCCTAAAATTTTCTAACATTCACTCCATAATCAAAATCATCCAACAGTTCCTAAACCAACTATAATTTTCATACAAACTGGGATTCATTCAAGGTTCATGTTTTGATTTTCATTGCTAACGTATTTTTCACAGCTTTTACTTTCAATCTAGAACAATCCCACTAAAGTGCTTTTTTTGGGCATCTTTGAAGATACAAATCCAGTTGTCCCGAGGCATAGCCCATATTTTTGTTTGTCTTATTGTTTCCTCAATCAGTGCTATTTACCTGGTTCCCTTCTCCTATTTTTCTTGTTTTAGAAGTGAGGTCAATGACTTGAACAGACACAGATTTCATATATGACATAAGGTAGAGGTAACATTTTAATTTTTTTTCCTGATGGATATCCAATTGAATCATTATTATTTACTTAAAAAATCATTCTTCCTTTTTCTATTACTTTGCAGCATGCTTTCTCATAAATCAAGTGTTCGATGTGCACGTCTGTTTCTATTTCTTTCTATTGCTGTTTATCCTTAAAATAAGCCGTGTTTAATGTAGCTTTTAATGTGCAATTATATTTTATAAGCAAGTTCTCCTACCCTCTTCAGAAGTGTCTTGACTATTTTTGACCATTTGCACTTATATTTAAATTTCTTTTTTTTCCAGGTGTTTTTATATTTAAGTTTTTAAGTTTTAATTCCAGTATAGTTAACATACAGTGTTATATTAGTTTCAGGTGTACAATATAGTGATTCAGCAATTCTATACATTACTCAGTGTCCATCATAATAAGTGTCCTTTTAATCCCCATCACCTATTTCCCCCATCCCCCCACCCACCTCCCCTCTGGTAACCATCAGTTTGTTCCCTGGAGTTAAGAGTCTGTTTCTTCAACAATTGCTGGAGAGGATGTGAAGAAAGGAGATCCCTCCTACATTGTTGGTGGGAATGCAAGTTGGTACAGCCACTCTGGAAAACAGTGTGGAGGTCCCTTAAAAAGTTAAAAATTGAGCTACCCTATGACCCAGCCATTGCACTACTGGGTATTTACCCCAAAGATACAAACATAGTGAAGAGAAGGGCCATATGCACCCCAGTGTTCATAGCAGCTCTGTCCATAAGAGCTAAATCGTGGAAGGAACCGAGATGCCCTTCAACAGATGACTGGATTAAGAAGTTGTGGTCCATATATACAATGGAATATTACTCAGCTATCAAAAAGAACGAGTTCTCAACATTTGCTGCAACATGGACGACACTGGAGGAGACAATGCTAAGTGAAATAAGTCAAGCAGAGAAAGACAATTATCATATGGTTTCTCTCATCTATGGAACATAAGAACTAGGAAGATCAGTAGGAGAAGAAAGGGATAAAGAAAGGGGGGGAGTAATCAGAAGGGGGAATGAAGCATGAGAGACTATGGACTGTGAAAAACAAACTGAGGGCCTCAGAGGGGAGAGGGGTGGGGGAATGGGATAGACTGGTGATGGGTAGTAAGGAGGGCATGTATTGCATGGTGCACTGGTACAAATAATGAATCATCGAAATTTACATCAAAAACCAGGGATCTACTGTATGGTGACTAACATAATATAATAAAAAAATAAAATAAATAAAATAAAATAAAATAAAAACGTGAAAAAAAAAGAGTCTGTTTCTTGGTATGTCTCTTTTTTTTCTCCTTTATTTGTTTTGTTTCTTAAATTCCATGTATGAATGAGATCATATGGTATTTGTTTTTCTCTGACTGACTTATTTCATTTGGCATAATACTCTCTAGCTCCATCCATGTTGTTGCAAATGGCAAGATTTTATTCTTTTTAACGGCTGAGTAGTATTCCTGCGTGTGCATGCGTGCACGCGTATGCGTAGCGAGTGAGAGAGGAACGCCACATCTTCTATATCCATTCATCTGTCGGTGCTTGGGCTCCTTCCATAATTTGTCTACTGTAAATAATGTTGCCATAAACATTGACGTGTCTATATACCTTTGAATTAGTGTTTTTGTATTTTGGGGGTAAATACCCAGTAGTGCGATTATTGGATTATAGGGTAGTCCCAGTTTGAACTTTTTGAGCAGCCCCCATACTGTTTTCCAGAGTCACTGTACAGCTTGCATTCCCACCAACAGCGTAAGAGAGTTCCCCTTTCTCCACATCCTCACCATCCTTCTTGTTTCTTGTGTTTTTTATTTTAGCCACGTTTAAGTTTCTTAATCATTGTTTTCAAATTCCACAGAAATTTAGAAATTTGGGGAAGTTGGAACTTTGGTTGGGATTGCATTAATTCTACAGAATGGTTTGTGTAGAATGGACATTCTTACATCATTGACTCTTCTAATTCATTAGCATGTATACTAAAAATTTAGGACTCTTCAAACATGTACCAATTAAAACTTACATTTCTCATCAAAGCAATCTAGGATATCTTTTGCTGACTTTACTGCTGAATATTTGATTATGCCACTTTTAAAAATTAAGCTTAATTTTAGTGGTTTATGAAAAGTATATAGAAATATAGTGAATTTTGTATTAATTTTTTATCTAACAACTTTGCTAAAGTCATAAAATTGTAATAATTTATTGCTAGTTTCTTTTTAAATTACATGTTCACAAGGTATACTAATGACAGCTTCATTTGTTTCTAATCTTTGTACATTAAATTTCCTTCTTTTGCTTCAAATGCACTGTCTAATTCTGCCAATACAATATTGAATTGAGGTAGTACAAAGACATCCTTTCCTTGACTATTATTTCAGGGGTAACAGTGACATATCTCACCATGAAGTATAATACGTGTTGCAGATTTGTGTTACTCTATCAGGTAGAACAGCTCCCTTCCAGTCTCAGCTTGCTATGAGTTTCAAATATGAATCAGTGCTGAATTGTATCACACGTTTTCTGAAGTACATATTGAGATGACCATGTGACATCATTTTGTTAAAATGGTATGTTAATTGCTTGGTTTTGTTAAACCATTTTTGCTTTCCGGGGGGAAAATCCAACTTTAAATTATTTCATTTGGTTTACTAATATTTTGTTCATGAAGAAGATTGAGCCTATGGTTTTTCTTCCTCATAATGTCTTTGTCACTTTTTTTTGGTCCTTGTCACATTTTGACAGTACGGCTACACTATCCATATCATAACATGATTCAGGATTCTTTCTTGTTTTGCTATCCTCTGGAAGATTTTTTGGTGAGCTCGTGATTAGTACTTCCTTAAATGTTTGGTAGAATTTACTAACAGAGTCATGTATACCTGGAAAATTCTTCGTGGAAGATTTTTTGAAATAAATATCTTTAAACACCGAATTATTGTTCATATTTTGTGTTTATTACAGAAATAGAGAAAAGATACAGTTTCATCCTTTTACTAATTTGCCCATTTCATTTAAACTCATATATTCATCAGCATTAAATTGTTCATGATATGTGTTCTTACCCCCTATAGGATCTGAAGTGATGTCTCCTTGTCCATTTCTTTTTTTTATCATTATTAAGGAAACTCCACCCCCAACATGGGCTTGAACTCAGGACCTCAAGTTCGAGAGCTGCACACTCCACCAACTGAGCCAGCCAGGCCCCTTCCTCTTCCACTTCTAATATTAGCTATTTGTGCTTTCTCTGTTTTTCTGGAACGTTATTGCCATAGAGTTATCAGTAACAGTAATTTTTTTTTTAAGTTTTTGATTAAGTCCGCCTCTTTTGTGTATTGGGTTTCTATCTCATTAGTTCTCGCTTCTACCCTTACAGTTCCTTCCTTCCATTTTCTTTAATTTCCTCCATGTATCCCCTGTGTGCAGCCCAGAACATTTGCTGTCATAGTTTTATTATCATTCAGCTCAAAATACTTCCTAGAGCCCAGAAACAGGCCATGGAGGACATAGGGATGTGGGAGAAGAAGAAAAACAGCACTTTACCTGAAGGAAATCAAGGACACGTTGGAAAGCTACTAGCGTTGGAGGCCTCTACTCTGAGGCGGAGGATGAATGGCCCAACCAATGTGAGATGTATTTTCGAAGTATGAAACTTTTTTTTCCAAGAAAAAATACTTTATAATTTCCATTCTGATGTCATCTTATAAACATACATCATTTTATGGTATAGTCTTCAGTTTCCAAGTATATAGGAAGTCTAGTTATTTGTTAGTTGAATAATGGCTTAATTGCATGTGGTCAGAGAATATGGTCTGTATCATTTCAGTCTTTTGAAATTTATAGATAGTTGGCTTATAGCCCAGCATATGGTCAATTTTTATAAATATTCCTTGTTTGCTTTGAAATACTTTGTACCCTCAGTTGTTGGGTTTTCTATATATGTCTGCTAGGTCTAATATGATAAATGTGCTGATTAAATCTCATCTATCATTACTCATTCCTGCTTTTTCTATCTATTACTAGAAGACGTATGTTAAAGTCTTCCACTGTGATGTGCAGATTTGTATATTTCTCTGTAGATTTCTGTCCATTTTTAATTTATATATTATTATGTTATTAGGTGCTTACAAATTTAGAATAACTTTTATCTTCCTGGTGAATTGTATGCTTAATCATTACAAAAACTTTCTCTAAATCCTTGGTTACCTATTTTGTCTTAAAGTCTACCTTGTCTCAAAACAACATAGCTAATTTTATTTTGGTTTATTTATGCTTAGTAACTCTTTCCCATCCTTTTACTTTCAAGCATCATATATTTTCCTGTGTTGGGTGTGTATTTTTTCTCTTCTGTTCTATATTCCATATTCTCTCTTTCTAGCTCTCTTTGAACTGTTTGGTATATGTTTATCCCCCCCCCCACTCCGATAAGGTTGATGGTTATACACACTTTGATCATTCTTTGAGATTACAAAATGCACCTGGGATATATCAGATTCTAGTCATAAATAGTTACTTTGTCTCTTCTCCCCTCTTTCTAGGCAATGTAAAGAGCTTAGAATTTTATAACACTATATGCATGTTCTTGAATTATATACTTATATGTCGTGTTACTGGTGTGATCAAACAGAAACATACCTATCTAAATATATAAAGAGATGTTGTTTACATAATCAATCTTCATAATGCATTTACCATGATGGTTGATTTTATGTCAACTTGATTGGGTCCTGGGATGCCCATATTTTGGCTAAACATTATTTTTTAGTGTGTCTGTGAGAGTGTTTCCAGATACAAGTAACATTTAAATTGGTAGAATGAATAAAGCAGGTTGTTTTCCATAATGTGGGTGGGCATCATCTCATCTGTTGAAGGTCTAAGTAGGAAAAAAGGCTGAGTAAGAAAGAATTGTGTCTTTGAGCTGGGATATTAGTCCTCTGCCTTCAGACTCAGAGTGGAACTTGTAACATCAGCTCCCCAGGTTCTCGAGCCTTCAGACTCCGACAGGAACTGCATCAGCTCTCCTGGGTTCCCAGCTTGCTGATTGATAGCAGATCTCGGGATTTCTCAGCCTCCAAAATCAGGTGAGTCAATTCCTTATAATAAATCTCTCTCTGTCTCTCTGTTTCTGTCTCTTTCTCTCCCTATATATAAACACATAAATACAGATATATTGATATCGTTATCTGTATACTTACAGAAGATAAATATAGATATAAAATTAGATATAGATATCTATATATCTATCTGTTTTATATATATCTCAAAGTGGCTTTGAAAATGGGTAATGTGTAGACACTTGATGAATCTTGAGGTGCATGATAGAAAAAGCCTAGAATGGCTTGAGCTAACTGTTGCAGAAATATGGGTATTAAAGGATGCTTCTGCCAAAGGCTCAGAAGGAAGGGAGGAACATGTTGTGGGAAAGTGAAAAAAGGATTCATGACCCCTTTCTGGCACCACTGCAACCTCCGGCTTCCACTGTGGTATCTCTCCTGTCTTCTTAGTAAAATCTCCCCTGCTTCCCTCCCCTAAGAATATGTGTGATTGTTGTTAGTGCCCACCCAGATAATCCAGAATAATCCCTTTATCCCAAGATCCTTAACTTAATCACATCTGCAAAATCTTTGCCATAGAAGATGACGTCTGGGTTCTGGGGATTAACACCCGATATCTTTGGGAACTATTATTTAGGCTACCACAGAGTCTGGATTTAGGATCAGAGCATATGTGAGTGTGAATCTCAGCCTGACATATTACTAGGTCTGTAACTTGAGAAGCCATTTATTTTTACTCTGTCTTTAATCCTGACTTATAAAATGGAGAAAATGTTAACCTAGTGGTCATTTTGGTGATGCTTCAGTAAGAAAATCTATCTAGATATTCCTGGTACTACTGAACATGGAGTTAATACAGACCGATTCTCCTGCCTTCTTGTCCTTCATACCTTGTTCTTCCTTCCCTCCTTCTTCCCTTTCCCTCCCCTCTCCCTTCGTCACTCCCCTATTTCTCCTCTAACTTCTCCCCATTCTCGCTCTGGCACCCTGTTCCTCCAGCATCCCTTGTTTCTACTGAACTTCCTCTTGCAGGTCAGATCCAGGGAGAGGCAGAGTTGCCCCAAGGTAGGCTGAGAGCTGCAGGGACCTCCCAGGCTAGAGCTCGGTGTGAACCCTTGGCAGTGAGAATCCACAGGAAGAAGGGACGCTTCCCAGCCTCTCTGTTGCCCCTGACTTGACCTGATGGCTACAGGGACAGAAGTCAGTGCTTGTTTTTTACGTAAGGCTACCCGAGGTCAGAAGGGTCAATCACTCCACTTTCTGGGCCTCTGAAAGGCCATATGTGAATTGAAGAAACTAAAACATTCGGGCATTAAAATTTTAGAGTTTTCTCAGTCAATGCTTTCTCTTCCCAGTCTTCCCAAGGTGCAAGTTGGTCAAATTAAATCACCAAGAGATCTGCACCTCTTAAAAGATGTGGAAATATTAAAAGATATGAAGTGTCAAAGGCAGTGAGGACGGTCATCTCGTAGTCCCAAACCCCTGTCCCAGGTCATGGCTGGATTTTTGGCTTGCAGTGTTGATGAGATGACATATTGCTTCCTCCCCAGGGAAGAGAAAGGCCCGAGTCACGGAAGTCCTGGGACGGCTGGTTCTATGGCTCTTGGGGGAGCCCACGGTGCCTCAGGCACCCATGGTGTATGTGTGGACTCAGGGGCACCTCCCTGGAACACGAGGTTGGGGACAATGGACCCTGGCCCTGCCTGGGAAAGAGCAAGTTCTGCTGGACATGCTGTCCCTGCTGCCTCACTGGGCACTAGTGATCTGGCCGGCCGCTGAGGCCGGGGATGCTGGCAGCAGCAGCCAAGCCTCCCGGAGGGCCTCTCAGGACTGGCTGCCTTCGTGAGGGCTCTGGGTCAGGGCCACAGCCAGCCTGGGTCTGAGGTGTCCTCAAGGATAAGGCAAGAGCAGACAGACACCGGGACAGAGATGGAATAGCAGGGGCGCCTGGGCGGCTCAGGGGGCTGAGCGTCTGACTCTCGATTTTGCTCAGGTCATGACGATCTCAGGGTCATGAGACTGAGCCCGTCAGGCTCTGTGCTCAGCGCTCAGTGGAGAGTCTGCTTGAGATCATCTCCCTCTGCCCGCCTCCCACTTGCACACTCTTTCTCTCCTCAGAAATAAATAAATCTTTTTAAAAATGTAACAACAACAACAAAATACAGCAAATCACCACTCTCCTCAAATTCCCAATACGTGTAGTTAATGGATTTAAAGAAGTCAAAGGAGATTAAAAAACAAACAAAAAATTAGATTTGAAGTCAAGTAACTTTATATTTTTAAACCACGCTCTCACGTCTCCTGCCGCAGGTGTCCTCTGGTGGTGAGGACGGTGTGACATGGAGAATGGAAGACACGGTTTACAGCACACCGGAATGGCATTACAAACATGGCGGGGGCAGAGCCGCCATCTGTGTCTCTCGCAGGTCAGAGGAGGAGGTCCCCAGAGTCCTGAGAGGGCGGCCCCCCATACTGGGGAAGATGGATGAACCCGAAAAATCTTTCAGGTCGCATCAGGCAGAGGCTGGAATCTCTACGTTGGGGTTCAGGTAAACAAAGTAGTTTTGTTCTGGAACTAGGATGAAGGCATGCATGGAAGCCGTACAGAGTTTTGCTTCCTTTTCGATCAAAGAAACTGAGAATGAAGGAAGCTTGTGGTGAGCATGGGGACGGACAGAAGGAATGGAAGAATCTGGAAAGCAGGTAGAGAGAACAGAAGCTTACTGTGCGTTTCCGAGAGCTGCCCTAATAAAGAGCCACAAACAAGTGGCTGAGACCATGGCAACGTACTGTCTCACGGTCCTGGAAGCTAGAAGTGTGACCAAGGAGTGACCTTGGCCCTGCTCGCCCTGACACCTGTAGGGAAGGAGCCTTCTGTGCCTCTTCCCATGCCTGGTGGCCCCAGGCCATCCTTAGCTCATGGCAGCGGCACCTCAATCTCTGTCCCTTCTTTACGGGACAGCCTCACACGACCCTCTTCTTACAAAGAGCCTACTCTAGGATGACCTCATCTCAACGAATCACACTGGGAGCAAGCCTATTTTCAAACAAGGTCACATTCCAAGGTACAGAGGGTTAGGACTTCAATATATCTTTTGGGGAGAACATAATTCAGCCCATAACACCCTATAACCTGGTCAGATCATCGCTTCCCTTAGGACTCCTCCTGTGTCCTTTAAAAACTGCTCCTAACTGGGTCACAGAAGCAGTGACTGAGACAAACTGATCTGAGTCTCACCCCTGTCTGCCCCAGGCTACTTGTGAAAGGCAGCAGGCCTGATCTGGGGTCCAATTCAAGGCCTGGTCAAGCTGTTTAGGATTTGATCTGCGACTCAGGCCTCAGAAGTTACCTCTGAAGTCTCGTTTGATAAAATTGTGTTCCATCATGTTGAATAAAAATAGGTCATTAATATATCAAGAAATCTTTCAGGTAGGATCCCAAAGGATTGGCTCAGATTTTACCTAAAACGTCAAGAATTGACACCTCATTGGGTGGATTTTGGGTGATGGAGCCAGTTCAATTGGCCAGGAACATAACATTTATGGAGGGAGGGATACACCTAGCAATTTGCCAGTGTCACATCCAGAGTGCTCCATGGGAGAATTTCAAATTAAAGGTGTAAGAATTAGGGAGGAACCAAAGCATTTTAATATACGAGCGATGTCAACAAAGTTGATCTTTAGAAAATCGTACATCAGAGGGCGCCTGGGGGGCCCAGTCAGTGAAGCATCTGCCTTCGGCTCAGGTCATGATCCCAGGGTCCTGGGATAGAGCCCCACATCGGACTCCCTGCTCATCGGGGAGCCTGCTTCTCCCTCTGCCTCTGCCTCCACCTTGTGCTTTCTCTCTCTCTCTAATAAGTAAATACAATCTTTATAACAAATCATACAACAGAGGCAGAGTGAGGGGAAGGAAGGAGACAAGCAAAGGGGAGAAGCAAGATTCCTGGAAGCAGGTTAGGAAGTGGGCTTTGGAGGACAGAAGGGGAATTGTAGCCTGAGATACCCTCCAGCGGACCAGAGACCCGTTCCTCCCGCCCGGCGTGTGCTCCACACCTTCACTTCTGCTGGAGGCCTGGAGCCACGGTGCTCAGAAGCTCGTCAGGACTGTTGCAGCGGGAACCTGGGGAGTTGGAGTTTCAGCCTCTGGACCTACCGAGCAGCTGTCATGAAGCGTGTCCCGTGATGGCAAGATGAGCCAACGTACACGTCTCAGGCAAGGTTTCGTCACAACCGAAGAAGAGCGAGGGATCTCTGGAGGGAATCCAGAGTTGGCTTTCATTTCACCGTTACCACCGGCGAGCTCTCCGTCCAGGTTCGGGTTTTTCAAGCGTAAAGCGAGTGTGGGAATGGTTGCTTACCTGGGGCCCTGCGCTGGGATGAGTCCTTCAGAGTAACGATCACTGCTCAGAGCAGCCCTAGCAGACAGACTCTAGTAACCACCCCGGTTTTACAGATGGGGAAACTAAGGCACAGAGACGTTAGCTCTCGCTGAGTCAAGGCACACACAGGTCTTGAAGTCAGGGGTCTCTGTCACCTGGCAGTCTGAGCCTCGGCCGTTTTGTGAACTGAGAGCAGGGAGAGGCCCAAGAGCTTGGCAGCGTGCCTAGGTCTGTGCCCAAGGCGGGCGCCTTCTGTAAACGCCCTGGGGACCCGCGAGGCTGGACCGGGCGCCGGCGACCCGGCCAGCTGACAGGCCTTTGGGAAGAGCTCAGAAATCGGAGCGAACAAGCAGCTTGTCTTCCAGGGCGCTCCAGGAGTTCAAGCCGAGCCCGCCTTCGGGGCCGGGAGCAGAGCGCGCGAACCCGCAGGGCCGTGGAGGGCCGGGCTGGGCAGGGCTTCGCGCTCAGGAGGAGGACGTAGCGCCCCGGCTCACGAGGGCTGGAGCAAAGCCGAGCCGGTGAACGGGCGCGCGAGCCGCCGGCCCGGGGTGGGCGCGCGAGGGAGGAGAACCAGCGCTGCGCCTCCTCGCCGGTTCCCCTTGCCGCAACTGTCCCCTCGCTCCCGTGAGGGCCTCACGACCGTGCGTGGGAGTGGGCCGGGCGCAGACGCCCCCGCGAAGCAAACCGCGCCCCGGGCCGTCGGCCCTCGCTGCCCCTGCGGACGTGCCCTCACAGTGCCGTCTGCGCCAACAAGCTCCTGGCCGGGGAACAGGGGGCTGCGCCGGGCGTGAGACCCTGGCCCCGCGGCCGGACGTCGTCGTTAGGGAGCACAGTGCGCGGTGACTCGGGGCCGGAAGTTGGAGAGACGGGACGGAGGATGAGGCTCCTCCGGGACCACGATTCTCAAACATTCCCGACACGTACATCACGGGACGGTCTTATTTCCAAAAAGCGGATTCTGAGTCCGTGGATGCGGAGCGAGCCCCTAGGAGGCGGGGGTCCCTTGGGGAGGGTCGACACAGCCCGTCCGGTTCCAAGGAGAGGCCTCCACCGCCACCCGCCGGGACACGGGCGCCACAACAGGGGCAGGTCGCCTCCCGGACGCACGGGGTGGAGGGCGGAGCGGCGGGGCTGGCGGCTCAGGCGGGAGGGCGGGGGAGGTGGGCAGAGGGGAGGGACGGGGAGGGGCCGTGGGGAGGGGGCAGGTGCGTGCGCGTGCGTGAGCGCACGTGTGCGCGCGTGCACGGGGCTCTGCCATTGGAGGGCGCGTCTTCGCTCCGCTCCCCGCCTGGGGCTCAAAAGGGGCCCAGACGCCTGGGGCACCGCAGACCTGCCTGGCCCTGCGCGCACGAGCCATGCTCCCGCAGCTCTGGGCTTCGGGGCTTTTCCCGCTGTTTCTGGCCGGCCTCGCCCAGCCGACCCAGAAGATGAAGGTGAGTGTCCCGTCGGCGACCCAGCGGGCTGCAGCTGCTGAGGACTGGCCTGGTGTCCGGGCACGCGAGGACTTCTCCCTCGTCCTCTCCAAGGCCAGGACCCGCCTCCTGAGCTCGGCTGACCCCGGCGGCCGCTCCTCCGAGACCCGGCTCCGCGAAGCCCACTCCCTTACGCGGACCTTCTCCGCACCGGGCGGTCGTGGAGCCGCAGGTCGACGGAGGGCCCAGGCTGCTGTCGTACTTGCCCCTGTGCCGCTGCCCCTGCTCTGAACTCGGGGCAGCCTTGTGGGTCCGGGAAACGGGACACGCAGGAGCAAGGGGATTGGGAGGGGGCAGCTCAGAGCAGCTGAGACCCGGGGCAGAGGAAGAGCAGCCGGCGGATGCTAGAATGTTCTCTGGGGGAGTGTCAGGTCAGCCAAGAGGGGGATAATAAAATACAGAAGGCCGGGTAGTTTTTGGCCAATTTTAATTTTAGGGGGTGGGGTGGTGAGCGGGGGGCGGGTAGTGGGGGGGAACAAAGCTTGGACCAGAGCGAGAGGGTTTGCTGTTAGGTCTTGCGGGTGCCGCGGATCGGCGGGTGCCGTCGGGGAAAGTCTCCACACTGGGGTCAGTAGCCGCTGTAAGAGATGTGCGGACACGCCTCCGGGTGGGGATTCCAGTGCGTGACTGAGGTACCAACAGGTTTTAACTGTAAAACCAGACAAATTCATTCAAAAATTCAGCCTCACCTGTGGATTTAAACCAGTTACATGTCTTCTATTGGCTGCCCCTCCCCCGGCCCCGTAGAGGGTGGAGAACACCCGTGGTTGAGGGCAGTGGTCCCCAGACAAGAATCATTTGGGGGCTTGTTAAAGCGCAGGGTGCTGGGTCCCAGCTGAGGTGGGGCGGCGAGCGAAGAGTCAAGAAAGCATTCTTGAGACGTTTTCAGTGCAAAAAGGTGCTTTCTGAAAGCCCGGGGACAGGACCCGTGGGCAGGAAGAGCTGCCCTGGGGCTGTGCCGAGTGACTGATGATATACCTGTTAGTGGGGGGTTAGGGGGAGCGTAAATGTCTAAGGAATTTGGGAGCAGGGCCTCCAGGACCTCGAGGGGCTAGCTGCTGTGAGGATAAAGTTATTTTCTACTGCCCCGTGAAACATCAGTCCCCAGACCTTTATTTTTTTATTTTTTTTTTAAAGATTTTATTTATTTATTCGACAGAGATAGAGACAGCCAGCGAGAGAGGGAACACAAGCAGGGGGAGTGGGAGAGGAAAAAGCAGGCTCATAGCGGAGGAGCCTGATGTGGGGCTCGATCCCACAACGCCAGGATCACGCCCTGAGCCGAAGGCAGATGCTTAACCGCTGTGCCACCCAGGTGCCCCAGTCCCCAGACCTTTAAGGTGATGTGTATCCGCGGACACGTGCTTGGAGGATTGCTGGGCTGAGGGTTACAGAAGTGAGGGTACAGTAGCCAGAGCAAAGTAGCGGTGAAGTGTTAGAGGAGGTCCCTGCGGAGTGTTCCGTCTGCGCTCGGGAACTCCGCCTGCAGACCCCCCGCTGCGCTGACAAGGTCCCGCCTGCCGTCCTTGTCCCCAGTCACCACCCACGACATTTCTGATCCAGCAGGTCCCAGGAACTTGCATTTCTTTCTTTTTTAAGAAAATTCAAGTTAGTTAACACATAGTGAAATATTGGTTTCAGGAGTAAAATTTAGTGATTCATCACTTAGTGCCTGTCACAGCAGGTGCCCTCCTTAGTGCCCATCACCATCTAGCCCATCCCACGCCCCAGCAACCCTCAGTTTGTTCTCTTACATATAGAGTCTCTTACGGTTTGCCTTCCTCTCTGTTTTCATTTTATTTTACGTTTTCCTTCCCTTCCCCTATGTTCATCTCTTTTGTTTCTTATATTCCACATATGAGTGAAACCATATGATAATTGTCTTTCTCTGACTGACTTATTTCATTTAGCGTAACACCCTCTAGCTCCATCCCTGTTGTTGCAAATGGCAAGAGTTCATGCTTTTTGATGGCTGAGTAATATTCCATTGTGTATATACCACATTTTCTTTATCCATTTGTCTGTTGATGGACATCTGGGCTCTCCTCATAGTTTGAGTATGGCTGATATCATGCTGCTATAAACACTGGGGTGCATGTGCCCATTCACATCTGTATTGTTGTATGCCCTGGGTAAATACCCAGTAGTGCAATTGCTGGGTCGTAGGGTAGTTCTATTTTTAACTTTTTGAGGGACCTCCGCACTGTTTTCCACAGCGGCTGCACCAGCTTGCATTCCCACCAACAGTGTAAGGGGTTTCCCTTTCTCCACAGCCTCTCCAATATCTGTTGTTTCCTGACTTGTTAATTTTTGCCATTCTGAGTGGCGTGAGGTGTGATCTCGTTGTGGTTTTGATTTGTGTTTCCCTGATGCCGAGTGATGTGGAGCATTTTTTCATGTGTCTCTTGGCCATTTGTACGTCTTCTTCGGAGAAGTGTCTCAGGAACTTGCATTTCTAATATGCCCTGGTGATGCTTGTTCAGGCCCTCAGCGTACTCTGAGCACTCTGTTATTGGGTCCCTGCGACATGTAAGATGATGTACACAAAATGCTCAAACACCAGCATTTCTAAGACCATCCCCGTCTCTGAAATTAAAAAAAAAAAAAAAAAAAAGGCAACCTATGGGGGGCGTCCAGGTGTATGTCAGCCTCTACTGGTTGGGGTGCAATTCCAGCTGCAGAAAGGTAAAAGGCTGCATTTTTGATTATTGGATCCCTTCGCACTGGAGCAGAACTGACCTCGGAGTCGGAAAGATCCAGCCCTTCCAGTCTACAGTTTTCTTGGGAATCTACATCCCAGCTTACAGGGTGATATCCATGTGAGAGACAAGAGCTGGGAGCATCACAAAGTGCTTGTCCTGACACACACACGCGCACACAGGCTTTTTTTTTTTTTTTTTTTTTAAGATTCTATTTTTTAAGTAATCTCTACACTTAGGGCTCGAACTCACAACCCCAAGATCAAGAGTGGCACGCTCTACCGACTGAGCCAGCCAGGCGCCCCCACGCAAGAAGGATTTTAACTTACAAGACAGACATTCTAGAAGTGGCCTCACCATAACTAAAAATATGACAGGACAAACTCTCTTCGGTTCTTAGAATTTCGAGGTATCACGTGAAAGGTCTTGGAGCGCTTTGCAAAAGGCCATGGATGTTGGGGGTTGTTGTTCATCGTATTATCGCATCATCGTGGTTTCTGTTACATTCCAGATGGATTGCTACAAGGGGGTGACGGGCACCATCTATGAGTATGGTGCCCTCACCCTCAATGACGAGGAGTACATTCAGTTCAAGCAGTACGCGGGCAAGCACGTCCTCTTTGTCAACGTGGCCACCTACTGAGGCTTGACAGCTCAGTATCCAGGTAAGAGCTCAGGTCTCAACTCTTCTGGAACTAGCTTTGTCAGATGCCCATATTCTAATTCCAGAGGTTTTCCTAATTTATTATTGGGCGAACAGGATGTGGGGCGTAGGTGATCATGGGAGTCTGTCCCCCTAAATCCTGTCACTGCTCCACTCCTTAGGAGGCCAAGAGAATTATCTCCAGATTTGAGAGATAAGATTATCCCAAAGATTTAATCAAAGACCACCTCTCACTGAACAGGTGGGGTTTGTTGCTCTTGCTGCGTGATGCCCTGAGGGAGAACGTGTGCTGTAGGGCGCCAAGGGCTTCTCAGTAAGAACGTGCTAGAAAGAACTTACTTCACAACCTGCACTTGTGTTAGGTGCTTGGGGGAAGGATTTGAGGAAGTGAAGCTTTGCTCTGAATTGGATGCTGTCGGGAAATGAGGAAATGGGGACAGTTCTGTGACCGTGATTCAGATATGTCTTAATAAATCATATCTACGAGGTCAGAGGAATAAAGCAAGACTAAAACTGTAGCTGGTAGAGAAGCAGAAGTCACTTATATTGGCAAGACAGGGAGATGCTTGGCCATTTTTGCAGTTTGGACAAGGTTCATGTTTTGTCTGTGTTAAAACATGACTATGGAGTGGTCCTGTTTTTGTCTTGATTTATCATCATCACTGTGACCATGATGTTGTGTGATATTGATGTCCTGTGAATTTTTTTTTAAGATTTTATTTATTTGTCAGAGAGAGAGAGCTAGAGAGAGAAAGCATGAGCACAAGCAGGGGGAGCAGCAGAGGGAGAGGGAGAGGCAGGCTTCCCGCTGAGCAGGGAGCCCGATGCGGGCCTCTATCCCAGGACCCTGAGATTATGTGAGGCTGGATCCCAGGACCCTGGGACCATGACCTGAGCCAAAGGCAGATGCTTCACCGACTGAGCCACCCAGACGCCGCCTGTGAAACCGTTTAACAGGAGAACACGAAGCTGTGACCCCAGGCCAGAGTCTAGCTTTCAAGGGGCTGCCTTTATCCTTCTCATTGGTGACTTCTGGGAACAACAGCAGACAGGACTTACCTTTGATCTCTTGGAAAACGCTCTTGGGTTCCACAGCACCTTCCCGTGACAGAGAAGACGGAAATGCAGCTTTGTTGTGGGTCATCTATGGTGTGACTGCTATTTGGAAAGATGCCCCATGTCTCCAGGCTCGGCCGACCTTCCACAGTGACCGAGGTGGATTTTCTTCGTGCGCTCATGCGAAGAGTTTAGTATCCCTGTTGATCCAGAAGAGGTTACTTAAAGTTTCAGGTGGATTGTAATAGAGGTAAATGCAGTTTCTGACACGCCACAAACTTAATTTTTCTGCTTTTTTAAAACGCTTTTTTTCAAAATTAATGCAAAAGGTTAGTTGCACCAAATGCCACAAAGAAATGAGTCAAAATAATACATGGACAGTTTTTAAGAAAAATTTTCCACATGTTGACATTGGCATCTATTCAACTGATCAAAAATATAAAGTCCCATCAATTTGTCTTTTTTTCTTTCTTTTTTCCATCAGTTTATCTTCATGGGACTTCAATGATAAGAAATCCAAGAATTTTCTCTTTTTTAACACCACTTAAATTTAAGTATATTGCAATCTCAGCTCTAAGACACATGGTTCGCCAAATTTTGATATTCTAAAAGTAACATTCAGGGGCACCTGGGGGCTCAGTTGGTTAAGCATCTGACTCTTGATTTCGGCTCAGGTCACGATCTCAGGGTTGTGAGACTGAGCCAGCGCGGAGCCTGCTTAAGGTTCTCTCTCTCTCTCCCTCTGCCCCTCCCCAGCCTGCTCACACCGTCTCTCCAAAAAGAAAAAAAAAAAGAACGGTCAGCAGGTGCTATGGTCTGAATGTTTGTGCCACCCCAAAATTCCTATGTTGAAATCGCAATGCCCAGTTTGCTGGTAACAGGGGTGGGGCCTTCGGGACATGTTGAGGTCAGGAGGGTGGCACCTCCGTGAATGGGATTAGTGGTTTTATAAAAGGGGACTGCACAGAACCCCCAGCCCTTGCGCCAGGGGAGGGCACAGCGAGAGGCCTGCAGTCTGGAACCCAGTGGAGGGCCTTTGCTAGAACCATGAGCTTGGACTTCCAGAACTGTGAGAAGTAACTTCTTATCTTCACAAGCCCCTGGCCTATGGTATTTGTTAGAACAGCCTAAAAGGACTAGTGCAGAGGGGTCTGCTTGATTTGGGCAAAGATTACCTGGAAATAGCCCCTTCTTCAAAGAACAACAAAAAACAAACGGTTCACATTCACCAAGAGAACCTAAAGACTTTTCAAATTTAATGGTGAAATTGTGCATAAAAAGATACTTTCAACAGTGCAGATTATAGGAAGATCTGACATTGGAAAGAATTTCGGGGTCACTTTATATTTATTATTTTTATGTATAATCAACCCGAGGGAAAACCTGAAAAGCTACAGACTCAATCTTTATTTAATTTATATAAAACCTCAGGATCTAATTGTAAGAGTGTAAACAAGAGTTTAGTATCATTTAGCAAGTAGGGGCTTTCCTCCCTTCAAAAAGTTAAATTTGAAAAAAAAGAGTCGTGATATATAAATGGCAGTTCCATGGAATGTGAATCTGCTTTTAAATCTGTTTCACTTTAGTTTTAACTTAAGTTTGTGTTAAATAGGGAATATATTCACATTGAAAATTTTAAAGATGCAAAAGGGTTTAAGAGTGAAAACTTCTGTGGGTACCTGGGTGGCTCAGTTGGTTGAGTGTCTGGCTCTTGATTTCAGCTCAGGTCTTGGTGTCAGGGGTGTGAGTTCAAGCCCTGTATTGGGCTCCATGTTAAAGAAAAAAAAAAAAAAGGAGTGAAAACTTCCACATTTCTTCCTTTTGGGTAACAAGTTCATCAATTTATGGCGTAGATTTTCATAAATCTTTAGTGTATATGCGAGCAAATCTCTCTCTCATATTCGCAAATACGCACCCATCTGATTCGGCTCCTTGCTCCTTCACATGATACAGAATCTCGGATGTTCTTCTGCATCAGTACGTGACGCGTTTCCTCATTTATCTGAAGCCATAGTTTTCCTCCCTGTTGCTGTGACATAAATTACTAAACTAGTACATGAGAATTTTTAAAAGCGTCTCATTCAGAATTTACTCCAGACGGAGAAGTTGAGAGAGTTGAAGGCCTTTGCCGAAGGACTAGAAGCAGGCCTGCTGAGTGTTTCTGCCATGGGAAGGACGTGTTCTGGGTGGTGGAAGAGGAAGGCGACCCACAAGGATGGGAAGACACTGCCATTATGCAGAGGGTTTTAGGGGAGACAGCAGCAGGTGGAGCTGAGTCTGGGTGGGGCTGGCGGGCACTGGACTGAATCGGGCGGGACCGAGAGTGGCTGGACGGGGAGACACTGGTACAGGTCTACACAGACAAGTTAGAAGCCCTCCTGGCAGCAGAAAAAGCAGTTTGGCGTTTGTAGCCTGGAATCCCGGCGAGTGTCCCGGGGGGATGGCATCAGTTAGGTCACTAGAGTTGACAAGAGGGTAGAGAATGCTGGGAGCCGGGCTCAGATTTCTGCTTTCCTGCGCAGCTCCCAGGTGAGGGCTGTTGGGAGGATGACTAGGGTGTCAGATGTGTCATCATGGGGCACATGGGGGAGAGGGAGCAGGTCCATTTTGTTTGCCGTTTCCTTAGAAGTGTTTGATCAGTCAGTCCACCACTGAGGAAGGTGGCCGTGGCATTTGAATTTTGATCCCCTTCCAGATCCAGCAGGCCCCACCCCACCCCCCAGGGGCTAACCGTCCGTGCTTTCTAGGGGCACCCTGCTGGCCGGGGAAGTGGAGGCACGGAGGGAATGGCAGCTATTTGGGTGTGTTTCTGGCAGCCCGTGTTCTAGCGTTGGGCTCTCCCTCCTCCAGCTCTGTCACCTCGAACCTTCCCCTCACTGTACGTGTGATAAGTGAACCCATCGAGGTCCTCCGCTGCTCCAGGCCGGGCCCGGGGCCAGGCTGCCCACGCTGCTCCTTGTCTCCCCGCAGAACTGAATGCACTACACGAGGAGCTAAAGCCTTTTGGTGTCGTCGTGCTGGGCTTTCCCTGCAACCAATTTGGAAAACAAGAACCAGGAAAGAACTCAGAGATCCTTTCTGGGCTCAAGTGAGTGCCAGCGCGGGACCCTGCCTAGGCCCTGTCAGGATTTCCCTTCCTCCTTCTGCCTGGAGGCTCCTTCTGGAATCTTCCGGGGTGGGTGGTGGATCACTGGGTTCAGGAATATCATCGTGAAGCGTCGCGTGCAAGCTTGTGCGGCTGGCAGTGCCCGAGCGTTCACCCCGCCTCAAGTTCCCGATGGTGACACTAGGGGAATATCAACGGGAGAAGCAGCCCAGGGAAAGGAGGGGCTGTGGGGAATAGAAATGAATCAGGAATCCTGACCTTAAAATAGTGCCTTGGAATTGTCTACTGGCTCCGTAAAGCATGAAGTCCCGACCCCCAGGGAGCCCTTTCCTCACCTTCCCTGTCTCCGCCTCTCCCTCTTTAACTTCCTTTTGTGGAGTTGTCGTGGCCGTTACCATCCCTCCTTGTCCTAACGTGGACCCTCTTGGGAACACGCTGGTTCATTGCAGGTATGTGCGTCCAGGTGGTGGCTTTGTCCCCAATTTTCAGCTCTTTGAGAAAGGGGATGTGAATGGAGAAAAAGAACAGAAGGTCTTTACTTTCCTGAAGGTGAGTGACCACCCACCTGCCGTGAATTGGTCGGGTAGGTAGACATACCCTGAACGCATGGGGCTCATTTCTAGGGTTGAGGTTGGACTCCTTGGAAAGAAATGCTCAGAGAGGTTCAGGAATCATGGCAAGATCCGTTGTGAGGCGTGAGCTTCAAGTACAGGAAACAGAACGTGGCAGTTCTGACGTGGACCCGACACCCCCCACTGAATGGCAATGATTCGTTCATTCGACCGTCAGTCACGGAATCCTCCTAGGCATGGTGCCACACAGGGACCCCAAACCTACTGACAGGGCCCAGCCTGTCCGTGAGGGGCCCCTATGCAATCAGGCAGACAGACATGGGTACAGAATGGAGAGTGCCGTGTGATAACTGACCGGGGAGCCACTGAGTGTTACAACCACAGAAGACCGCAGAACCACCTGAGGTTCTCTTAGGCCACTGGTTCCCACTGCTGGCCTGCCAAACAAGTCTGGTCGTTGTTGAACTTTTCACCCATCCATGGCAAACTGGGGGAAAAAAAACAACACCACAATGTGGGAGTTTTTCGCAAAGCCCAGTTTATTGACTATAAAAGACCATCACTGAGTCTGATACTAAATTCATATTTGGTTAAATCATACACATTACCATTTGTGTTGCCCAAAAATGGTGATACAATCAATTTTATTTTCTTCAACCTAATACTTAATAATCTGTTAATTTTTAAATTACGGTTAATAGTTGACTCTTGATTTTCCTTACTGTCAAAGTAAATGTTGGTTATTCTACATTAATCTCCAAGAAAACAGTTATTGTACTTTTACCAGACTATGAAGCCCCAACCCTGGGAGCCACTACTCTAAACCAAACCATTTATTTTTCAGCTAAGAGAACTGAAGCTATAGAAATGATAAGGCTTATCAAAGAAAAGAGAAGACAGCGTTTTCCTGAAGCACAGTGATAGACTCCTGGGAGGGGCAGACAGGGAAGGGAGGGATATTTTCTGTTTTCGTCATACTCTAGCTCTCGGTTGGTTGGTTGCTAGTTGCTATGTTGGTGATGTTGCTTTGAAGTGTCTGTGCTTCGCTGGGACCAAGTCAGGTGGTTAGTATGTTGAGATGCAGGATGGCGAGTAGACCCTCCAGGGTTGGGGGTAAAACTGGACCACACAGAAGCAGGAAAAAGAACCTTCTATTCTTCCTATCTCTGCTCCAGAACTCCTGCCCTCCAACCTCTGACCTTTTGGGCTCATCAAACCAACTCTTCTGGGAGCCCATGAAGGTCCACGACATCCGCTGGAACTTTGAGAAGTTCCTGGTGGGGCCTGACGGAGTCCCTGTCATGCGCTGGTTCCACAAGGCTCCCGTCAGCACGGTCAAGTCAGACATCCTGGAGTACCTGAAACAGTCCAAACCCGAGTAGAAAGGCCCCGCCTCCCACCTAAAGAACATGCGTAACACTGGACCCATCTCTGCTCCTCGTTCCTTCCCACCCGGCGTCCCTGTGACCAAACCGTCCCGTCTCACCCAAGTGTGCGCGCACCGGCGTACGTGCGTTCATGTGTGTGTTTGAAAACAAGGGAAGGAATACCTTTGTCCCCAGCTCTGTGCTCCCAGAAGATCAAGTGTTTTCCACTCCGTCCCAAAGGAAAAGCATGTTTCCAGGTAGATGGTTCAGACTACCCAATGTCCCTAAAAAAGCAAGGCCCAGAAGTTATGACATCTGTCCTCTCTCCATCCAGAGGGTCTAAAGAAAGAAGCAGAAACAGGAAGCCTCTCAAGATCCCCTTTGTAGCCTTTCTCTCTTCCAAGATAAACCTGCGTCGTAAAACGCTTTCTCCCGAATGAGACCTTCAGTCCCCTGACGCCCTGTAGTTCTCTTTCTTACAGGATCTCTGAAGGCTGGCCTCACATGAAAGGAGGGGCATCTCCATGATGGTGGGTCCCAAAGCCCCCTCTGGGTCGGACCCTACCAGAGCCTTCCTTGGTGCGTGTCCCTTAGTGCATTCAGGCCACGGCACCTGGGCAGGGATGTCTCTTCATTCTGAAGGACGGGCTTTCCCTCACCCTGAGCTGCCCCACCTCCAAACTCCTTCCTCTCACTATATCAATAAAGAGAATTCTGCAGCAGTGGGCTTCCCTCAGTGTTTTCGCACCCCCGTATTATGTCCGGGATGTCTTCCTCTCTCACTTTGTCCTCGCTTCCTCGGATACCTCGCCTAGCTCCTCACACAAGCTCTGGACCTTTCCTTGGCCCCTCAGACACAGGTGGGGCTGGCTGTTGTGGAGCTGCTGTGAGGGGTGGACGCAGACCTCCTAGAGCCCGCCGCCCCCCTCCCGTTCCGGTCTCCTGGGCACCCACATGGGAGGTGGCCTTGCTTTCTCGGAACAACAAAGACGCAGACGGTCGGCCTATAAAGTTCCTGCTCACTGTTAAAAATCTAAAGAACACATAAAAACAGAAGAGAACTATACCAAAGCCTCCTAATCAGAGTAGAGAACGTGCCGGGAGGCCTGTGTAGCAAGCTGTTTTACCACCGTTGTTCAGTCTTCCACGTGAGGACAGATTTCAGAGTATCAGAAGCTACGAGAAGCTGGTGTGAGGAAGTGAAATAAAATAGCTGTTTTTCTCCTCCCTTTCAAAAATTACTTTGAACATATTTCATAAGTTCTTTGTACTTTAAGCCATTATTTTGCACTTGAGAAGTAGAGGGACTTTAAGTATCAGTGGCAATGAGACACCGCAATCCTGTTGTGAACCAAAACAGGAATGATCCTGACTTAACTTTATACAGCAACACGAGAACTGACAAGGCCAGGGAAGACAAGGAAAGTGACTCTGGCTTCCAGAAGGAGCAGGGGCACTCCCCAAGCCCTGGGACCGCCAGTGTTGGCAGGTCCTCAGGGAAGACATGGCTTCTACACAGTAACAGCCACGAGGGGGACCTGGGGTCTCAGCTCCAGGAGTGGGCTGCTTCTAAAATTCAGACGTGGTAGACACATGGAAAACATTTTCCAGACGCTTGGGTGCTTTATCTTCTTGCACTCAGAATCTAGAAAGGAAAAGAAAGTCTGGCTGGCTGTGGCCACAGCCACAGGACGTGAGACTTCGCGGACTCAGAAGGCACCAGCGCAGTCATGGGGCGGGGGGCGACCCCGGAGCCAGCTTGCAGTGCTGGTGAGAACGTGTCTCCCCGTTGAGTTTCTTCTGGGTCTCTCATGGTCTTGAGGACGCCTGGCACCTTTGCAGTCCTCAGAGGGGGCCCAAATCCGTTCCTGTTGTCAGATCAGAAGCGTCAGGGTCCAGGCAGAGGGTGGAGGAGGACAGGGCCACACAGTGTGTACGGGTCCAGCCTGAACCAGAGAACGATGGTTGCACGAAACTGAGTCCTCCGGGGGAGCGGCGTCCCTGCTCCATGGAGGTCCTGGAGCGATGAAGGAAGGGGCTCGGCTTCGACCCGCGGGCATTCTGCGGGGTGTCTCCCAGGGGCTCCACCCGGGAGCCGCTCTGCGAGAGCCAGGTGCCCTCCTCCTGATGCCCCCCAGCGGCTGACGCCAACAGAAAACCACGGTGGCTCTGGGGAGACCAAGCCCAGAGAAGCAGGAAACTAACTTGCTCAGGGAGGTGAGTGTAGCTGGGGGGCGGGTGTGGGGGCTGCAGACCTGATCAGAATGTTGCCCGTGATGATGACAATGAGGAGAATGTGGAAGTCTTCGTGAAGGGAGGATCCGGAGATAAAGGTTCCCACTTCTCCCCTCTTCACCAGCCCCTTTATCAGACCTTGGTCCCCAAGGAAAGCCACACGCGGAGCCTTCTGGACGTGGGCAGACTGGCCAGGACTGTCTTGGGAGCTCCGGTCCGTTACAGTAGTTAGAACCTTCCTGTTACTGTCACGGTGATCGTCGACACCTCACTGGCACTCTTACCGCGGCCGAATTTTTTCTTCGAACCAGAGGTTCCTACAAACTATCATGCAAATTAGATAGGCCGGAGCTAATTGATTCCAAAACCAGTGTTTTCACATAAATCTACCCCACAAACCACCTAACAGGTGTCTAAAACGACGAATGCTCCGCTGATCACCAAACATTCGAGGAGAGTCCCTGGGCAGGACGGGGGGTTCTAAAGTCCTGACAACCAGGACTCAGACCCTCGCTAACCACCTGTTCCCAGAGTTGTGAAGCAGCCCACTGCTGGAGGCGAGACCCCAGCAGTCTCCCTCGTGCCTGTACTGCGTAGACGCCATGTCTTCCCTGAGGACCGCGTGAACCCCGGTAGCTTCGGGGCTTCAGGAGTGCCCGTGTTCATTCTGGAAGCTGGAGTCCCCAAATCTGAGAAAGAGGGCCGAAGTCCATCCCAGAGAAGGTCAGATGTTAGCCTGTGGTCTCAGAAATCCTGTTGGCTTCTGTTCCCAGTAGACAGAAGCTGAGACTGGGATCCAGGCACACACAGTTTCCTGAGTGGTTTCAGAAGCCGGAATCCGTGAAGCAGGGTGGGCAGAGGAAGAAAGAAGACAACATGAGATTTCTGCTAGAGATCAGCTCCAGGATAAATCACACTCTCCTTATTCCATCTCGAAGGAAGAGGGGTGGCCTTCTGTAACTCAGGCCAGTGACCTGTTGACTATGGAATCACCCACGGGCCCCGGGGACACAACCTCCCAGAGGAGGTGGCTTCTTTGAACGAAATTCTCCGAAGAAGGGGCAGCTCTGAGCCACCAGCTGCCAACACTCCGCACAGGTGGGGGTGGAGGCACCATCCCGCTAAGGCAAACCCGCGTAAGGCCCTGGAGACTACCTATTACCCTCCACAAACAATGTATTACTCAGATGAATCCCCCATGGAGATCCTCATTCACTCACATTTTCCCTTTCTCATCCTCTATCGATAGGGAATTAATTCTCAGAGTGATATCCCCTGACCCCAGCAACAGCATCACCCGAGAACTTGTTAGAAATGCAGTTTTTAGATCCCTCCGGACTCACTGAATCAGCAACTCTGGGGAAAAGGACAGCAATCTCTGTTTTAAAAAAGCCTTCCAGGTGGTCCTGGTACATGCTAACATCTGAAGACCACTGCCCTGGGGAATGGAGGGTCTCCAGAAAATACTGTCATTGTGACACAGAATGAATGAGGACAATGTCTCCTGTACTCTCCGTGGTTACCGGCTCCTCTGCTCAGCCTTGTCCACACTGCGTCCCCCACTCGGCCAGTAGGTGTTCCTAGGGCTCCAGGGTTGACGTGGACAATTTGGCCATCCCCTTGGCTTTCAGTGTCCTCAGTCTCTGACCTTCATGGGTTCCATGTGGGTCCAAATTCTAAGTGTGTTATCCGACAGACTTCCTCGATCAGACTTTGGTCAGGCTCCTCTGATCCGCCTTCTCAACCAGGCCTGGACCTTGGCCAGCCTTTACCAAGAATCCTGCTAGGTCAGTGTAACCTTCTGCCCTTGATACATCATCTTTGTGGTGTTCTGTCCACTCCCCGCACTCTGCCTGTTGGCTGTACGTCCCCACGTGTCCCTGCTGTCTTCAGAGCTGGGTTCAGTCTTGTTCCTCCCCTGCCGTTCCTGGTCTTGTTGCAATCGCCTTAAGTAAAGTCTTCTTTACTGTTTTAACAAGTCAAACAATTTAACACATCTCCCCGAAGACTCCCACATACAATGTGATTTGGAGCCAAGGGGAAGTCTCCCTTCACCCTGCCCCCCCACGCACTCATCCATTGCTTTGACTAGAGAGCTTTTTCTTGCCCTTTCAAGTGTCAAGTCAGAAAAGTTATTCTATTTGGATCTGGGAAGTTCCCGATAGAGATTCTGCCCCCTTCCTACCCCTCAAATTTTCCCTATGAAACCATACAGAGTACCCACCCTTTTTTTCTTCTGCGGAAAAAGGAAGAGAAATGTATTTTTAATTCTTTCAGACGTGCTTTGGCCTCTGAAATGTGGTGTCCTGGGCCCTGCGTGAAGCGTTTCATACCCTCAGGGTGACACCTGGAGCATTCAGGCAGCTCAGACCAATTTTTAGGTGATAATTTCCAGAGGAACTAAGGGAAAGATAACGGAGAATCTTTTCTTTTTTCAGATCTTTTCTCTCTCTTTTCAGTTTCCCCTGTTCTATTCTTGGCCTCCAGCAGACAAATCAATAGGAATTGAAATTGAGTGTCACCTGACAAATTATTTTTGGAGAACCTGATGCTCTGATACCCTAACCCTGACACCTAAGCCCGGGAGCTCTGTCTTCACCTGCAAACCTCAGAATCAGTCATATACGGACAGTGGCAGCCTGCTCCAGAAATACAGAACGCTCAGCTTGATGGGCTCATGGAATCGGTGTTTGCTGTATTCTGATAAAGAAGCTGGGAAAGCAGATTGGATAGATAAAGCCTATAGTAAGCAAGTAGCTTTATGAGATAAAGGGAAAATTCATAGGATGTGCAAGGTATAGATAATTAATAAGCAAGTTGCTGGTGAGACAGGCAGAATTCATGAATTGTGTTAAATATAGATACTAAGTACATTAGTAACTTGGAAGATACAGTAAAGACAGATGGAATGCAAGGATTATATGAAAAGGAAGCAGGGGTGTTACTTAGGAGAACAAAGATGTCTGGCGATCAAAACTCAATGACATTCAGAAGGGCAATTTTTCTAGTCCCTTATTAGGGAAAACTGAGTCTCAAACTGTGACTTCCCACCAAAGGGGGTAAATCATTTATGACTTTAATAGTCTAGGGGCGCCTGGGTAGCTCAGTTGGTTAAGCGTCTGCCCTCGGCCCAAGTTGTGATCTGGGGCCCCACATGGAGACCCACATGGAGGCCGCGACAGGCTCCGCTCTCCTCGGGGAGTCTGCTTCTGCCTCTGCCTCTGCCCACCCTCCCCACCCCCCACCACCGCTTGTGCTCTCAAATGAATGAATAAAAATCCTTAAAACTATATGACTTTAATAGTCTGTTTAAAATTCTAATATAAAATTAAATAATATACATTTTAATCAATCAGCATGTTCTAAAGGTTCTAAGGGTATCTCCTGGCTTCAACATATATTCCTAATTTGCAAAGTTACGTAGAGACAACGCTCTCCGTCTGCCATCATATTCTCCCGAAATCAGCCACTTTACGCCAGTGTGTTTTTGCAAACCATATCTACAAACCCTAGCCAAAATGTGAGCTAACTTTAAACTCTCTATTTCTACTTGTCTTCTCACAGTCTAAGAGGGGGCATTAGATGCGTGGAGTGTAAGGCCCAGGAAAATAAGCCTGTTCCAGATGCTCCGTAACTGGATTATTCATCAGGAACCAAAGCTCACACGCATCCTGCATTGTAAGAGGTACCGTCAGTCTGGGACAGAAGGTGGCACGAACGTGAGGATGAAAGGCTTACCCTGGAGTTTTGGGTGCCATGGGGCTATGGCTCCCTCTGCCCTTCACAGATCCACCCATCAGGCCACCCAACATCTACAGCTCCCTCTATGCAAAGAACAAACTTGGGACACTATGTGCCATCAGTTAGGGTTGTCTTTCATAATTTTGGGGGCAAATTCAACTATCCTTTATGGTGAACTTGATCCAGAACTTTTTGTCCAGTCAAAAACTCAGATTCCTATCTATTTAAGACTATAAGCTTCTCTAGAGACAAATACCAGATTAAAGCTAGAGTTTTACCTTTGGACTAGCTGGCCCATTGATGGGTTAACTGCATTTATAGCAAAAACTCTCAGTCACCTCAAGCTATGATTTTGCCGAAGTGGGTTCCACTTAGAACAGTCTGCCGATGCTGTGGCTGCCACCATTAGTGAGGCAAGGGTTCCTGCTCGAGCCCACACGGCAGCGACACTGTCTTCAGTTGATGCATGCGTGCGTGAGGAGGGAATGAATGATGGGAAGTCATCGGGAGTGATTCCCCAGTTTCTACATTGTGGTGCCAACAAGGAGAAAAGTAACAATAGGAAGGACTGGATGAGTTCAAGTGTCTGTGAGATAATAAGGTGGAAATGTCTCTTGGCAGCTGTCTATACTCCTATGAACTTCTCAAGAGGTCTATGTGAGAAAGATACTCAGAAGTCACGAGCCCGTTTTGGATAGTGTGAAGATGTGAATTATGGAATCATATGCCTATTCTCTCAAAGAAAAGTAGGAAAACTGAAGATGGAACCTAGAAAATATCCGCGGTAAACGGGTGATTCTGCAGGTGCCTGGCTGGCTCAGTCCACGGAGCATGTGACACTTGGTCTAGGGGTTGGGAGTTCGAGCCCTACATTGGTTGTAGAGAATACTTAAAACAAAAAAAAAATTTTTTTTAAGTAAAAGGGTGGGGGCGCCTCGGTGGCTCGATTGGTTAAGCATGGGACTGGTAGTTTTGGCTCAGGTCATGCTTTCGTGCCCCACATGGGGCTCCCACTCAGTGCCTAGTCAGCTTGAGATTCCTTCTCCCTCGCCTCTCCCCCTGCTCACGCACGTGCGTTCTCTCTCTAAAAACTGACTAAATAAAATTGCTCTACAAAAATAAAATTCTAACCTTTGGGACTCCAAATCATGACCAAAGATGTGAAAACAAAGGGGGAAATATGGGAAGAGCTTGGGTTCGAGGTTTTTTTTTAACTGGGTCTCAATTATCCTTAATTTATTGTGATAAGCACATCTTTGCCTTTGCCTCCGCCAAACCATCAACTCCCGAGGAGGCGAAGGACCACGCGGGAGACCGGAAGGCTGTGCTCGGGCCGCTCTGTGGCTTTTGTACGAAGTGACTGGCGGGTGGGATTCGATTCTGCCTGAGGCTGGAGACGAGAGGCCTCGGCCCGCGCTTTGGGCCGCGTAGGCATTTGACCTCCAAAAAGAAAAAGAAGAAGAAAAAAGCAAATCCTTTCAGAGTGTTACAGTGCTGCAGAGGACAAACGCGGGCGGAATTTGTGCGGCCCCCGGCGGCCTTTCACGCGGGCGTGTGCCTGGCCCAGCGCTTGACCCCCAGAGCGGAGCCCGGGCGCCGGTCCCTCCCGACGCGCCCAGCGCGGACGAAGGCGCAGCTCCGGCGCGGCCCGACCGTCCCCTGCCGGCTGCGCCGCGGAACGCGCACGTGCGGAGGAGGCGAGGGCCAGGGGCCACCGTCCGGCCGCGCGCTCCCGGCACGGGCTGAGCGCGTCCCCGGCCCCCGCCCGCCCCCGCCCGCCCCCGCCCGCAGACCCCGAGCCCAGGCCCCTCCCACCCCGGCCAGACGCCGCGCCTTCCGTCCGCGCGCAGAGCGACCAGCTTCCAGCCGTTGAGCCCGGCTCGCGGCGCCCGCGGTGCGACCTCGGGTAGGGGGTGCGGGTCACCGCGGGAGGGGTGGGACCTCGGGGAGGGGGTGCGGGTCACCGCGGGAGGGGTGGGACCTCGGGGAGGGGGTGCGGGTCACCGCGGGAGGGGTGGGACCTCGGGGAGGGGGTGCGGGTCACCGCGGGGTGCGACCTCCCGGCCGCGGTTGGAGCGGAGAAGGCCTTGCGTTCTTGGCGAGCGGAGTCTGGGAACTGTGCGAGTCTGAAATCCTATAGCCGGGGGCGGGGGGGGGGGGGGGGAGACAGTCGTGGACGAGATGCGGGAACGAGCCAACAAGTGGCTCTTTCGCTCCGTTGGATTTTCAAAGGGCCCCGCATCCCAGCGCCGCCCCCCCGCACTCGTCCCGAGCGGCTGCCCGGGCAGTTGTTCCCGCGGAGGACCGGACGGACACCTGTCGCGGGGGCTCCCCCGACGCCCGCGTCCCCCGCCCGCCGGGCAGGCGCCGTTGGTCCGCGCGAAGCTGGCGTTCGGCGCCCCTTCCGCGTAGGGTGTGGCGCGTGACCCCACTTTATGCCTTGACGCCTTTTACAGCCACAAGGAGTTTTTCCTTGCAGGGTCCTTCCCACGTACGGGACAGCCTCGACTTTCCGTGCCGCTCTTCCTCGGGTTACAGAAAAATCCTTTGTCGCCGGCGCCCACGACTTCGCCTGGGGTGTTTTCCCGCCGCCGGCGCGCCGTGCGGGAGGGGAGCGTCTCCCCGCAGGTGCCTTGGTTTCCGGAGACCGAAGGCACCGGACGGTGCGGGCTCCCGGCTCCGCCTGTCCGAGGAAATGAGGCCGCTCGAGTGGCGCGTGGCTCTCAGGTGGCTCTATGGCTTAGTTGGTTAAAGCGCCTGTCTCGTAAACAGGAGATCCTGGGTTCGACTCCCAGTAGGGCCTGGTGTTTTCTCGGGAAGCCAGCTCTCCCTGAAAATCGTTTTGTGTCCTGCTGATCCCCACGCTTCTCACCGAACGGGCCGCGGTGGAACGCGCTCTAAGCTGTTCCGTGGCCGCCTGCTCGGGTTCCTTACTCCTGAAAGAAGTCGAGTCTTCAGGAGATGACAATTCAAATGCAAACCACTGCCAAAGAACAATGCGTAAGTGACCGGAGCCTCCCTGGTGTTTCCTATGCGTTTTACGTCACCGGGTTTTTGAGCTCCTACAGACCTGTGGATACGTGTAATCTCTCTAGGTTCCAACGATCTCCAGCTCTATAATGATTTCATGAAATAAGAGAACTTAATGAACGATGAAGCCACTATGCACTACAAAGAAAAAAGAGGATGTTTGCAGGGGCGTGCTTGCCATTTTGAGAAGGAAGCATAATTATGATCCCTTGTTAATCCTCCTAAGAAAACTTTAGGAATGATGATCGACTGGAAGCTCTTATGTCCTGGACACACTCCCAGTGCAAGGACAAAGTTGTTGTGGGAAAAGAGCAGGTTGGAGAATTCTTTTTGTTTTTTCATTTAATTTAATTTTTTTTATGATGTTCAGTTAGCCACTGTAGTTTTTGATGTCATGGTCAATGCTTTGTTAGTTGCATATAACACCCAGTGCTCATCCCAACACGTGCTCTTCTGATCCCCCCTTCCACCTCCCCTCCTGCAACCCTCAGTTTGTTTCCCAGAGTCCAGAGTCTCTCATGGTTTGTCTCCCTCTCCAATTTCTCCCCCTTCAGCTTTCCCTCCCTTCCCCTAATGTCCTCTGGACTATTCCTTACAGTCCACATATGAGTGAAACCATATGATAATTCTTTCCCTGCTTGACTTACTTCACTTAGCATAATCTCCTCCAGTTCCATCCGTGTTACTGCAAATGGTGGGTGACCATCCTTTCTGATGGCTGAGTACTATTCCATTGTATATATGAACCACATCTTCTTTATCCATTTGTCTGTTGAAGGGCATCTCGTCTCCCTCCACAGTTTGGCTACTGTGGACATCGCTGCTATGAACATTGGGGTGCAGGTGCCCCCTCTTTCCACTACATCTGTGTCTTTGGGGTAAATACCCAGTGGTGCAATGGCTGGGTCGTAGGGTAGCTCTATTTTTAATGTCTTGAGGAACCTCCACACTGTTTTAGGTTGGAGAATTCTGCCATTTACCTAGGGCGCCTTAGTTTCAGCTCTGGGGATTTATGGAACTTCGGTGCCTTCTTGTCTCCCATCCTTTCATCCATTAACACAGCATCATTCACTGCTGATCTTTTATATGGCAGAGTCCTTCCTTCCTCCCTTCCTTCCTCTCTTCCTTCCTTCCTTCCTTCCTCCCTCCCTTCCTTCCTCCCTCCCTTCCTCCCTCCCTCCCTCCCTCTCTCCCTCCCTCCCTCCCTCCCTCCCTTCCTTCCTTCCATTTCCTCCCTCCCTCTTTCTTTCTGTCTAGTTGCAAGGTTTTTTTCCCCTTAAGATGAGAAGTTTTAAGATTTACCCTCTTAGCAACTCTCAAATATATAATACAATATTGTTAACTATAGTCACCACGCTGTAGTTACATCCCCAGGACATAGTTATCTCGTAACTGGGAGTTTATACCTTTTGCCCACATTTACCCATTTCACCCCATCCCCCATCCCCAGCTCTGGTAACCACCCAGGCATATTTCTAAGAGCAGGAAATACAGCAGTCAACCCAGCTAACAAAAAACACTGCTGTCATGGTTCGTATATTCCAGTGGGAGTGACCAGAAAATAAAGAAATGAATATGTAAAATCGTAAGCGTATGAGATACTGGTGAAGTCTATGGAGAAAGATAAGCAAGAAAAGAATATAGGATGGGGGCAGGGTAATCAGAGAAGGTTTTCCTGTCTCTTGGAGAATATCATAGGCAAATGTTTCAAAATTGTTTTTTAATTTTTGAATAAGACGTAGCCCCAGAGTGGCTCCTGTATTACACAGCAAGATTAAACCGTCAGCAAACTGTTCCCAGCTGTGCCTGGACCTCACTTCTGTTCATTTTGATTAGGACTTTATTGGACTAGGTCACTCTGTGTTCAAACCTCAGCTGTTCCACCTGATAGCTGAGGGACTTTTGTCAAATTGCTTCACCTCGAGCGCGTCACTCTCCTCAGATGAGTGGTGGAAATAGCAACAGGTGTACCTAGTAGGGTTCGTGGGAGGACTTGCTGAGTAAAGACGTGTAAGATATTTTCGAAGGGTATCTGGCACATAAAGAAGCAATCTGTAAGATTCACTATATGGTGTTTATTATTATTATTATTTTTTTTTATATTTATTGAATTGGTGGGTGTCAAGTCTTTAACCCTTGCAATAGCACTCTGAGGTATTATCCTACATTTATAGACCAAGGTTCCAAGCATATTGTGGGTTGAATTGTGTTCCCCCAAAATATATGTTGAAGTCCTAACCCCTAGCACCTGTGAATGTGACCTTATTTGGAAATAGGGCTTTTGTAGGTGTAATCAAGTCATGATGAGCTCACACCAGATGAGGATGGGCCATTATCCAGGGACAGGTGTCTTTGGAAGGGGAAGGAAAAGGAGATTTGGACGCAGAGACCCAGACACACAGGGAAGAAGGCCACCCGAAGACAGAGATCACTGTTATTTGACCACAAAGGAGCACCACATCTTACCAGAACCACCAGAAGCCGCAAGAGGCCTGGAAGTGCTTTCCCTAGAACCTTGAGAGGGAGCATGGCCCTGCCCTTAGCGTGATGTTAAACTCTGGCCTCCAGAACTGTGAGAGATCAGTTCTGTTGTTTTAAGCCATCCAATCTGTACTAATTTGTTATGCCAGCCCTAGGAATCTAATACGAAGCATAAAACAAAATTAGTGATTTGAACTAGCAAAGAAATAAAATCTATAATTTTTCCTAAATTAATAAATAACATACAGGACGTTCATACTTCACTTTAAAGTTTCAAACCCAGAGTATCTCCCACTTACCTAGTTGCTTTACAGTAATACATGATCTTGATATGTCCTCCCCCCCCCCCCAGTTTCTTCCCTCTTTCCAGGGTTTGGTTTTTTACAGGACTCCACACCCATCCTCCCAATGGCTTATTCACTCCCTTCCCCACTCACTTGACCTTGACTATTTGGAGACATCTAATACAACAGACGGTCGCTCCATTATCAGCTACAGCCTGTAACTGAGGGATGGGAGGGACAGGCAGGAAAGTCCAGGCGCCCCAACTCAGTGACCACATGGCCACTCCATTACCAGTTACAGCCTGTAACTGAGGGGTGGGAGGGACAGGTAGGAAAGTCCAAACGCCCTAACTCAATGACCACTCTGCTTTGTTATGTGTACTCAAGCCCCCCAGTCCCATGGGCCAGGCTAAGGTTAGACTTTATCCAAGGCTGCATCTTTGCTTTGCTATTTCCCCGTCCCCATTCTGAGGGCCACTCCCCCAATAAGTCACGTACTCCTGAAGCCCCGTCTGAGGGTACGCTGTAAGGACCTAAGAAACTTGCTTTGGACGTTTTTTTTACTGATCCTTCATATTCAATCAAATGAACAAAGTTTTCCTATGGAAAAGTTCAACCCAAGAGTTTTAGATCTGAGGAGGGCATTCACATTGTGGACCAGATCCTGATAATGAGACTTGAAAATTCAAGGTTTTGACATAGAACAAGAGGGATATTAAGAAAATTGGTGGCTGACTGGCCTTTATTGTTGCACCATTATAATTCTGCTTACAAATGAGAAAAGAATCAACAATCTTGAGAAAATGTTCATAGAAACTTCCAAAACTGAAATTCAAAGAGGAAAAAAAAATGAATGAAAAAGGCAGAACAGAATACCCAAGAACTATGGGGAAATCACAAAAGGCATAACATATGCTTAATGGGAAATAAGAAGAAGAAAGAGAGAAAGGAACAGAAGAAATATTTGAAGCAATAACGACTGAGAATTTCTCAAACTAATGGTAGATACCAAACCACATTTCCAGGAAGCTCCGAGAACACCCAGCATGAGTGCAGCGAAATAGTTAAAAGTGTTAAGAGAAAATAATTGTCATAATCATGTGCCCAGGGAAATTATCCTTCAAAAGTTAAGGTGCAATAAGGGCCTCCTCAAAAAAAAAAAAAAAAAAAAAAAGAGTTTTTTTGAGGTAATTTATAGCCGTAGAACTGCCTTGCAAGAAAGGTTAGAAAAAGTTCTTTAGAGAGAAGGAATGATATAGGTCAGGAACATGGATCTGTATAAATAAAGGAAGGGTGGCACCTGGGTGGCTCAGTCAGCTAAGCGTCTGCCTTCAGCTCAGGTCATGATCTCAGGGTCCTGGGATCCACCCCACTTCACCGGCTCCCTGCTCAGCAGGAAGCCTACTTCTCCCTCTCCCGCTGCCCCTCCCCCCTGCTCATACTTTCTCTCTGTCAAATAAATATATAAAATCTTTATTAAAAAAAAACAAACCCAATACTGGGAGCCTGTTTGGCTCAGTCCATTAAGCATTTGCCTTTGGCTCAGGTCATGATCCCAGGGTCCTGGAATCAAGCCCTACATGGACCCTCTGCTCAGCAGGGGGTCTGCTTCTCCCTCTCCCTCTGCCTGCTGCTCCCCCTGCTTGTGTTTACTCTCTCTCTCTGTCAAATAAATAAATAAATAAAATCCTTAAAAACTAAAAAAATAAAGAACCCAGTATCTTTCATGAACATATATATAAAAATTCTCAACAAAATATTAGCCAATGGAATCCAGCAATGTGTAAAAAGAATTATACACCCAGCCAATTGGAATTTATTCCCGGTGTGCAAGGCCAGTTCAGTTTTGAAAAATCAATTAAGGCAATCCATCACACTAACAGACGAAAGTACAAGAATCACAAGATCCTCTCACTAGAGGCAGAAAAAACATTTGACAAAACCCAACACTCATTCATAGTAAGAGCTCTGAGCAAACTGGGATAGAGGGGAACTTCCTCAGCTTGATGAAGAACATCCACAAGAAACCTACTACTGTAACATCATACTTATCGGCACCAAACTAAGATCTAGGAGGCTTTCCTGCACATATGAGGAACAAGGCAAGGATACCCACTCTCACCACTCCTATTCAACGTTGTCCTGGAAATCCTAGCTGCTGCAATTAGATAGTAAAGGAAATAAAAGGTATAGAGATGGAGGGAAGAAATAAAACTGTCTTTGTTCACAGCTGATATGATTGTCTACACAGGAAATCCCAAAGCATCAGAAAGAAAAACTCATGAAACTAATAAGGAAACTATAGAAAGGATAAAGGATACCAAGTTAGGATACAAAAATCAATTGTGTATCATATACCAGCAATGAACAAGTGGAATTTGAAATTAAAAACACAGTATCATTTATATTACCACTAGAAAAAGAGAGAGAAACATTATGTATAAATCTAACAAAATATGTGTGGGATATATGAGGTAAACTACAAAACTCTGATATAAGAAAGAAAAGATCTAAATATATAGACATTCCATATATATGGATAAAAAGCCTCAATATTCTCAAGATGTCAGTTCCTCCCAACTTGACCTACAGATTCAGTGCAATCCCATTCAAAATTCCAGCAAGTCATCTCACGAATATTCACAAACCGACTCTACAGCGTCTATGGGGACACAAATGACTCAAATAACCACCACGAAACCGAAGAACAAAGTTGGAGGACTGTCACTACGTGACCTCAGATTTACCATAAAGTGACCAGAATAAAGTCAGTGTGGTGCTGGTGAAGAAAATAGACAAACAGATCAGTGGAGCAGAAGAGAGAGCCCAGAAATAGACCCGAGGAGTCGACTGATGGCTGAGCGAAGGCCGTACATGGAGCGAAGAGGGTCTCTTCAACAATGGTGCCGGAACAACGGGATGTCCACGTGCAGGAAAAAGTGAGTCTAGTGCAGAACTAGACACAGACCTTACAGCCTTTACAGAACGTCACTCAAAATGGATCCTAGACCTGTATTTAAAATGTAAAACCATCGAATTCCAGAAAGTAACACAGAGGAAACAGGTGGCTTTGGGTTTAGTGATGACTTCTTAGATACAACACCCAAAACATGATTCATGAGAGGAAAACGTGATACGTTGGACTTCATGAGAACTGAGAATTTCTGTTCTGCAAGACACTGATCAGAATATGAGAAGACACACTACAGATCGGGAGAAAATATTGGCAAAAGACATAGCTGAGAAAGGACTGTTACCCAACCTTTGCAAAGAACTCTTAAAACTCAACAAAAAAGAAACAACTCCATTTATACTATTTTTTCCCATAATAGTAAGCATACTCTTTAATCCCTATGGCCTCTTGACCCCACCCACCCACGTCCCCTCTGGTAACCACCAGTTTGTTCTCTATAGTTAATAGTCTGTTTCTTGGTTCCTTTCTCTCTCTCTTGTTTTCTCTTTGCTTTTCCCCCCTCTGCTCATTTGTTTTGCTTCTTAAATTCCACATAGGAGTGAAATCACATGGTATTTGTCGTTCTCTGACTGACCTATTTCCCTTCGCATCATACCGTCTAGCTCCATCCATGTTGTTGCGAACGGCAAGGTTTCATTCTTTTCTCAAGGCTGAGTACCATCCCATTGTACCTATAAACCACATCATCCTTACCCACTCATCGCTCAGTAGACACTTGGGCTGCTTCCACAATTTGGCTATCGTTGATCGTGCTGCAATAAACACAGGGGTGCATGTATCCTCTTGAATTCGTGTTTTTATGTATTTTTAGGTAAATACCCAGTAGTGTGATTCCTGGACCATAGGGCAGTGTTATTTTTAGATTTTTGAGGAACCTCCACACTGTTTCCACAGTGGCTGCATCAATTTCCATTCCCACCACCAGTGCACGAGGGCTCCTTCTTCTGCACATCCTCTCCCAACACTTGTTCTTTCTTGAGCTGTTCTGACAGGTGTGAGCTGATATCTCACGGGAGTTTTGATTTGCATTTCCCTGACGATGAGTGAGGTTGAGCAGCTTGCCATGTGTCTGTTGGCCATGTGTATGTCGTCTTTGGAGATGTCTGCTCATGTCTTCTGCCCATTTTTTAACTGGGTTATTTGTTTTTGGAGTTTTGTTGTATCAGCTCTTTCTATGTCTTGGATACTAACCGTTTATCAGGAATGTCATTTGCAAATATCTTCTCCCATTCACTGGGTTGACTTTTAGTTTTCTTCGTGGTTTCCTTTGCTGTGCAGAAGTGGGTTTTTTCTTGATATAGTCGCAAAGACTCAATTTTTTAAAAGTGCAAAGATCTGAACAGACAACAAAGAAGACGCCGAGATGACAAATAAGCCTACGGAAAGTTGCTCACACCGTATGTCATTAGGGGATTGCAGACGAAAGCAGCAAGGAGATACCACGAGCTAGCGATTAGCGGGCCCAAACCCAGTACCCTTGCAGCACTAATGGTCGGTGGCAATGTGGAGTCACAGGAGTCACAGCTAATTCATTGCTGGTGGGAACGCGAAAGGGTGCAGCCACTGCGGAAGTCAGCCGGACAGCTTCTTACAAAACTAAACGGTCTTGCCGTATGACCCAGTGGTCACGCCTCTCTGCACTTACCCAAATGAACTAAAAACTTACAACCACACAGAAGGCCATATGCAAATCTTTACGGTAGCTTTATTTATAATCGCCAACACCTGGAAGCAGCCGAGGTGTCCTTCATCAGGTGAGTGGATAAACCAACCGTGGAATATGATTCCCCGACAGCAAGAAATGTTCTACCAGGTCACAACGAGACGGGAGGGGTCGTACGCACACATCACGAAGTAAAAGCAGCCAGTCTGAAAAGCCAATCATCTTGAATGATTCCAGCGTTATGACATTAGGGACATGCAAAACTATGGAGACAGTGAAGAGGTCAGTGGCTGCGAGCGGTTCGGACGGGGGGGGGGTTGGCTGTGGGGAGCACAGGAGATGACTAGGGCCAGGAAAACATTTTTTGTATGACACTGTACCGGTACGTACGTGTCATTACACACTCGTCAAAACCCATAGAAAGTCCAATGCAAAAGATGAATCTCACTAGAAGTGTGGATTTAGTGACTGATGATGTGTCAGTATTGGCTCCGTAATTATAATAACAGATGCACCGCACGAACACAAGGTAATAATGGAGGAAACTGGTGGGGGCACTAAGAGGTAATGTGGAAACTGTCCTTTCTGCTCCATTTCTTCTATAAAACTAAAACTGCTCAAAAAACATAAGGTTTTAAAAATGTCTAAAAGGATAATGAACTGTGAAGACAAAAAATAATGTTTTTTCTTGAAAAACTAAAAGCACAGCTATCACATGACCCACCCATTACACAGGCGGTTACTTATCTCAGAGAAGCGAAACTTACATCACACGAAGCCTGGATACGAACGTTCATAGAAGTTTCATTTCTCAAAGCATAAAACTGTAGGTGCCAAGGTCCTTCAGCGGGTGGAGAGTTAAACCCTGGTCTATCCACACCATGAGATATCGCTCAGCAATAAGAAGGAACGGCTAGTGGCACATTTAAGACATACATTCATCTCAAAATAGTTATGATGAGGGAAAGCAGCTCATCTACGGGGATATGTGCTATGTTATTCCATTTAGTAAAAATTACAGAAAATGCAAACTAATGTATAGTGACCAAGAGAAGAATGGTTTCCTGGGGATGCCGGCGAGGTTGGGGGGAGACAAGAGAAGGACTCATTACTGGGCAGCATGAAGTAGTTTGGGAAGTAATGGATATGCTGGAACCTGGATTGTAGTGATGGTTTTATGTGTGTAATTGTATCACAAAGCTAAAAAATGTGTTCATTGGAATACATTCAGTGCATTGTGTATCAAACGAGCCTCAGTAAACGCTGTATCCCCTTTTTTTGAGAGAGAGAGACACAGAGAGAGAGCGTGCACGATGAAGCAGAGGAGGCCAGGGGCAGAGGGAGAGGAAGAGAGAGAATCTTAAGCACACTCCCCACTGACTGCAGACCCCCTGCAAGGCTCAATCTCACCACCCTGAGATCACGACCCTGAGATCACAACCCTGAGATCACGACCCTGAGATCACGACCCTGAGATCACGACCCTGAGATCACAACCCTGAGATCACGACCCTGAGATCATGACCGGAGCCAAAATCAAGAGTCAGACGCTAAAAGGACCGAGCCACCCCGGCACCGTGCACCTCCCTTTAAAAAAAAGGAATGAAAAGGAATCGATAAGGATGTGGAAATTATAGTGAATTTTTCCATGTTAAGCAAGCGTGATAATAGCTAACAGGGCTTCCGAAAGAAGATACGTTTAAAATATACACATCGATTTTAGGTCAGAAATGTTAGTGAATTTAGGGGTGCCGGGGCGCCTGGGTGTCTCAGTCGTTAGGCATCTGCCTTCAGCCCAGGCCCTGATCCCAGAGTCCTGGGATCTAGCCCTGGGATCGAGCCCCGCATCGGGCTCCCTGCTCTGCTAGGAGCCTGCTTCTTCCTCTCCTACTCCCCCTGCTTGTGTTCCCTCTCTTGCTGGCTGTCTCTCTCTGTCAAATAAATAAATAAAATCTTAAAAAAAAAAAAAAAGAAATGTTAGTGAATTTAAAATGCGCCAGTGTCCTTTTGTTATCCAGAGAATAGGAAAAGGGACTGATGAAAGTTTAACAAAGTAAACTTTGTTTTAATGTGTACTTACTTGTTTTCACGTGAGGGTAACCACGAACACGGAGATACAATGTATGACTTTAAAACCAACAAAAGAAAAATGTCACTTTTGGTGATAACACACCCAATGAAAACCATTAATCCAGATTTTTAAAAATGTGCTCAGACACCTGTGGTTCCTGTCAGAAGGACACCAGTCAGGCGGTTCCTGTTAAGGGACAAGGCAGAAGAGGAACTGGGCTCCCAGGGATTCCAGGCAACTTCCTGCTCTGAAGCCCTTGGCCTCTGTGATTAGAAAAGTTCAGAGAACGCAAAGGGGCGGAGAGGCTACAGCTGATGCCATCGAATGTGCTGTTCAGAAAGTTTCCTGATGTCCAGGGCCATGAGGTCCCAGAGACGAGATCCCAGAGATCCCCCATGAGATCCCCGACGTCCTGGCTCTGCTTCTGCGCCGGGACGAGCCCCTCCGGCTGGGCCACAGTCACTGGACATGGTCCTAGGGCAGCAGGCTCGGGCAGAGCGGTCTGGTTGGGCACAGCGTGAGTTTCAGAAAAGAACTGGAAGAGAGCCCGGTTTCACTTGGATGAAGGGAAGACATTGCCCTAAACTATGGGATTTCTGCCCTAAACTATGGTGAGAAATAAACAGGGTAGAGGCAGAGGCCATGGTGAGAGGGCTCTCCACCACTCCTCATCCCTGCCGAACAGACTCGGAGAACAACTCACGGAGACGCGGGATCTCCATGACGACTTACCGTTGCCTCCTCAAACCAGCTTCAGGAGGCGTACCAAGTGGACACCAACTCCAGTCTTTCAGGGAACCGGGCAGCGTGGCAGCCTGGCATCTTAGGACAGAACTGCTCCCCCTCCCTGCGCTTGTATAACGGTCCTTCTGCGTACCCCACAGACTCTTCATGGCACACACAGGAGCCCCACGAAGGTCTCGAGAGCGTTCCACGAGCACACCACTGCCAGCTCCCACAGAGAGAGGACAAAAGGAAGGAAGTCCCCACACTGTACGGTGAAGAACCCGGCTGATGATGGGGTCATCAGCTGCGCACAGGGACCAGCCCCCGCAGGCATGGAAGCCACCTCCCGGGGCAGAGGCTCTCGCCTCAGGAGATGATTCCCAGGCCTTGACATCCAGCTAGAATGCTGTTTGCCTGGCTGAACTCTGAACATCCAGAAGGGATTCGGAAAATTCATTCTGCAGTTACTTAGGACTGAGGACTCCTTCCCTTCAAGCGCATCCCTCTTAAATGGGAAAGTCTACCGTGGTTGTCCTGTACCTGCCCCACCACTGCATTTTGGGGAGCAGAGAACTTGTGGCTTTCACGGCTGCAAATGGAGAGGAATTGCGCCCAGAATGGCTTCTACTAGAGCCTAACTCATGCCTACTCGGGGAGGTGTAGATGGGTTGATGCTGAACCGAGTTGAGATCTGGGGGAGACTGGGATGGGGTGGGCATTGTTTCATGTGAGAGAGGCGCAGGGAACCAGGCGGCAGGCGATGTTGGGTGTAGTAGTGTCTCCCCCCCCCCCCGCCCTGAGATCTCCATTTCCTAATCACCAAAACCCGTGAGAAGGTTGTCTTGCATGGCAAAAGGGACCTTGAGGATGTGACTGGGGTGCGGATCTTGGATGGGAAGAGCATCCTGGCCTCCCCAGGTGGGCTCAATGCAATCACAAGGGGCCTGGAAGACGGTGGGAGGAGGGTCCGAGTCAGAGAAGATGTGAGAACAGAAGCAGAGGTCGGAGCGGCAGGGTCCTGTCAGGAGCTAAGGAATGGGGGCAGCCTCTGGAAGGTGGAAGAGGCAGGGAGGAATTCTCCCCTGGGGCCTCTAGAAGGCAGGCAGCTCTGTCACCTCTTGGTTTGAGCCCCCGAGGACCCATGCGGACTTCTGACCTCCAGGACTGTCAGATCCTAAACTGATTCTGTTTTAAGGGACTAAGGTTTCGGTAAATTTCTCGGGCAGCAGACAGACAGACAGACATGCAACAAAAACAGACTCGCGATGCAGGTGTGCGCTGTGGTCGGTCCCTGCGCCCCAACGAAACCCTTGGAAGGACTCCCGCCCCATTTTTAACCCCGGCACCCGGACTGGGCACCCGGACTGGGAGCTCGGTGGGTGAGCGGGTCCTTGTGTCCGCGGACACACTTCTTTCTCGCAGGACGCGTGTCCGAGCGACAAAAGTCTCGTGCCTTCTCTGAGGCTCGAACTCAGGACCTTCAGATTATGAGACTGACGCGCTGCCCACTGCGCTAAGAAGGCACTGGCGCGGCCCCCAGCAGCCGCGTTCACGGTCCCCTCTCCAGGTCGCGGGCCGCTTCCGACCGCCTGGGCTCCGGCCGAGGGAACCGTGCGCTGCGGCTCACGAGCGCCGCGGCCCCAGTGGGTCCTCGGTGACGCCGACGGGGGTCCCCGCGTCCCGGGAACGCGCTCGCTGCCGGGGGACCGCGTCGCACGCGCACCGGGGAGGGGCCCGCGCCGGCTGTGCACGGACCTCCAGACCGCGACGAGCACAGGCGCCCGCGAGCCGCGCCCCGAGGTCGGGGACAGGACAGGCTGTCAAGGCGACACCCGCCGCTAAAGCGGAGAGGGCCCCCGGCCTGTCGGATCGGAGCGCATCGTCCGTGCGCCCTTTATTAAGCTCGGAAACACCATCCACTCGGCTTTGTGCCTGTGGAAGTCGCTGGATTTGAAAAGCTCCGATTCTGGGAACCGGGGGTAACGTCTCCCACTGTTACTTCAGGCGGACACCGGGCACGACCGGTCGTCGGGTGAATTCTCCTGACTGGTAGGAATTATGATAGTAACAGATATGGCAAAAAAAAAAAAAAAATGTTGAGCGGGGGATAAATATATACATGAGAACATGGGAAAGCGTGTAACTCAAGTAAAGGAAAGTAGATGTAGTGTTCAACATACAGTGTTGAGTAGCTGTCTAGGAAAACCAATCTCAATATATCACCTGCAACAATAAAATAAATTTGAAATAGATAAAACCACAAACTACTAACATTCCCAAGACAGATATTTTTATAACCTTGGTGTAGAACTAATTTTTGAAAAAAATTAAGAAACAATTAAAGTGACATAACTCACTATATTAAGACAATATTCTGCTTAGATATACTCTCCTCCCCTCAAAAAAATGCATAAGCAAAGGGGGAAAAATCAAATGTACAGACTGAGAAAAATGTGTAAGTTGCATTGTGAAGAGTTAATTTTCTTAATATAAATAAACCTCAGCAAGAAAAATTCCAACTCATGGGAAAATCTTGCAAAGGATAGAAATATTGAGTTCATGAGCCATGGGCTCTTGCATGACTCAGTTGGTTAAGCACTGAACTCTTGGTCTTAGCCCAGGTCTTGGTCTCAGAGCTCTGAGTTCTAGCCTCGTGTTGTAAAGAAGAAACATGAGTACTTATGGAAGTGTGAAAATTCAATTACTTTACTCTCAAGTGAAATTCAAAAGTGAAACTACATCATTGTATCTCATACGCTATCTTTTACTATCAGATTGGCCAACAAACAAACAAGCAAACAAAAACCACTGTTTGCTGCAGTGTAGCCTGTTAGAGTTCTGGAGGCCAGAAGTCCAAAAGTCAGTATTATTGGGGTGAAATCAAGGTGTTGACAAGGTCATACTGGCTATTGCAGCTGTAGGGGAGAATGTGTCCTTGCTTTTTCCAGAGTCTAGTGGCTGCCAGTGTCTCTGGCTTGTCTCTGCCTCTCTATCAACATACCTTCTCCCTTTCCACCTCTCTCTTGGACAAAGGGCATAAGGACACTTGTGATGACACTGAAGGTCCACGTGAATAATCCAGGATAAATTCCCCATTTCAAGATCCTTAGCTGAATTTGTTCTGCAAAGACTCCTCCAGTATTTGGCCACATGAGGTAATAGTTACAGCTTTCAGGAATTAGAACAAAGTATCTTTGGGGGGGGGGGTGTTTTTCAGTCTACCGGGGGCATTAACATCCTGATTCCTCTACCTACAGGAAACGGATTACCTGGTCCTAACTTTAGTCTCCTTCTCTGTAAAACAGGAATAATAATATAAACTTCCTTATGTAATATTGAAAATATTTTATGACTTAATATACATAAAGACCTCATGACAATATTAAGCTTAGTCAGAGATAAATGGCAGTTAATTGTCATTAGTACAATGCTGGTCAGGGTGTCAAGGAAACAGTCCCTTCCCAGGAGCTGCAGGAAGATGAATTAGTAACATTTGGGGAAGACTAAGACAAGACTCATCAAAATTACCATCACACTATGATTTGACTGAGCAATCGTGCTTTTAGAAAGTTGTCTAATACTGCACCTTTCTGAAATGCGGGTGTAAGTTATTGCAACATTGTTTGTATGATTAAATGTGGCTGTGAAGCCAATGTGGGTGGAGCAAGGTGGAATTAGGGTACACTTTCAGGTGTATGTACTGTTACATTTTTGTAATTGTGAACCATAAGGTTTTACTCATTTCTGTAGGAACCTTTTGACTTTAGGTATAAATCATTGGCAGTCAGACTGTCCTTTTTCTAAAGTCTCTACATTGATTGTCAATCTCCAGAGCCCTTCAGTTGTGAGAACTGACATTGCAATCCTCTTCCCAGGAGGTCGGTCCAGTCAGCAATATAAAGGTTGGCAGCGGTGGGATTCGAACCCACGCCCCCGCAGAGACTGGAGCCTTAATCCAGCGCCTTAGACCGCTCGGCCACGCTACCACATACCCGCTTACCTGCGGTTTTTCTACATGGTTTAAGCCTACAGGAGGTCTCCACCCACTTCTATTTCTCCAGCTTTTATCCCGGACTGCTGCGGTCAGACCCCCTCCCCCAAACTTTCCCAGCGGGACTGTTGACCCCGGGAGTCCCGCGAAGCCAGGATTCCGGGGCTCTAGGTCCGCGGGGACAAAACCAGGCCGTCTCCAGCCGTGGGAAGCGTCCCTGCACCTGCTTCTGGTGCGGTCCCGGAGGGAAGCAGCCTGCAAACAGACGCACTTTCGGGCGTGCGTTCTGCAGGTGCGGTCCGCCGGACGCGGGAGAGCCCCCCGGGCCCCCAGCCCCACCGTTCTCGTCCCAGCCGCCCCACCGACAGTAACCCGGCCGCTGCGAGTCACGTGGGCTGGCTGGGTCTCATTCCTCATCTGTGAAGTGGACGCGGTTAAAAAAAAAAAAGTGCCTAAAGAAAAGCGGTAGATGGATTGGCGCCAACGCCTGCGGTGGCTTAGAGAGCATCTCCGGGTAAAGCGCATCATCACCCTTCCTACCAGTCAGGAGAATTCACCCGACGGCCGGTCGTGCCCGGTGTCCGCCTGAAGTAACAGTGGGAGACGTTACCCCGGTTCCCAGAATCGGAGCTTTTCAAATCCAGCGACTTCCACAGGCACAAAGCCGAGTGGATGGTGTTTCCGAGCTTAATAAAGGGCGCACGGACGATGCGCTCCGATCCGACAGGCCGGGGGCCCTCTCCGCTTTAGCGGCGGGTGTCGCCTTGACAGCCTGTCCTGTCCCCGACCTCGGGGCGCGGCTCGCGGGCGCCTGTGCTCGTCGCGGTCTGGAGGTCCGTGCACAGCCGGCGCGGGCCCCTCCCCGGTGCGCGTGCGACGCGGTCCCCCGGCAGCGAGCGCGTTCCCGGGACGCGGGGACCCCCGTCGGCGTCACCGAGGACCCACTGGGGCCGCGGCGCTCGTGAGCCGCAGCGCACGGTTCCCTCGGCCGGAGCCCAGGCGGTCGGAAGCGGCCCGCGACCTGGAGAGGGGACCGTGAACGCGGCTGCTGGGGGCCGCGCCAGTGCCTTCTTAGCGCAGTGGGCAGCGCGTCAGTCTCATAATCTGAAGGTCCTGAGTTCGAGCCTCAGAGAAGGCACGAGACTTTTGTCGCTCGGACACGCGTCCTGCGAGAAAGAAGTGTGTCCGCGGACACAAGGACCCGCTCACCCACCGAGCTCCCAGTCCGGGTGCCCAGTCCGGGTGCCGGGGTTAAAAATGGGGCGGGAGTCCTTCCAAGGGTTTCGTTGGGGCGCAGGGACCGACCACAGCGCACACCTGCATCGCGAGTCTGTTTTTGTTGCATGTCTGTCTGTCTGTCTGCTGCCCGAGAAATTTACCGAAACCTTAGTCCCTTAAAACAGAATCAGTTTAGGATCTGACAGTCCTGGAGGTCAGAAGTCCGCATGGGTCCTCGGGGGCTCAAACCAAGAGGTGACAGAGCTGCCTGCCTTCTAGAGGCCCCAGGGGAGAATTCCTCCCTGCCTCTTCCACCTTCCAGAGGCTGCCCCCATTCCTTAGCTCCTGACAGGACCCTGCCGCTCCGACCTCTGCTTCTGTTCTCACATCTTCTCTGACTCGGACCCTCCTCCCACCGTCTTCCAGGCCCCTTGTGATTGCATTGAGCCCACCTGGGGAGGCCAGGATGCTCTTCCCATCCAAGATCCGCACCCCAGTCACATCCTCAAGGTCCCTTTTGCCATGCAAGACAACCTTCTCACGGGTTTTGGTGATTAGGAAATGGAGATCTCAGGGCGGGGGGGGGGGGGAGACACTACTACACCCAACATCGCCTGCCGCCTGGTTCCCTGCGCCTCTCTCACATGAAACAATGCCCACCCCATCCCAGTCTCCCCCAGATCTCAACTCGGTTCAGCATCAACCCATCTACACCTCCCCGAGTAGGCATGAGTTAGGCTCTAGTAGAAGCCATTCTGGGCGCAATTCCTCTCCATTTGCAGCCGTGAAAGCCACAAGTTCTCTGCTCCCCAAAATGCAGTGGTGGGGCAGGTACAGGACAACCACGGTAGACTTTCCCATTTAAGAGGGATGCGCTTGAAGGGAAGGAGTCCTCAGTCCTAAGTAACTGCAGAATGAATTTTCCGAATCCCTTCTGGATGTTCAGAGTTCAGCCAGGCAAACAGCATTCTAGCTGGATGTCAAGGCCTGGGAATCATCTCCTGAGGCGAGAGCCTCTGCCCCGGGAGGTGGCTTCCATGCCTGCGGGGGCTGGTCCCTGTGCGCAGCTGATGACCCCATCATCAGCCGGGTTCTTCACCGTACAGTGTGGGGACTTCCTTCCTTTTGTCCTCTCTCTGTGGGAGCTGGCAGTGGTGTGCTCGTGGAACGCTCTCGAGACCTTCGTGGGGCTCCTGTGTGTGCCATGAAGAGTCTGTGGGGTACGCAGAAGGACCGTTATACAAGCGCAGGGAGGGGGAGCAGTTCTGTCCTAAGATGCCAGGCTGCCACGCTGCCCGGTTCCCTGAAAGACTGGAGTTGGTGTCCACTTGGTACGCCTCCTGAAGCTGGTTTGAGGAGGCAACGGTAAGTCGTCATGGAGATCCCGCGTCTCCGTGAGTTGTTCTCCGAGTCTGTTCGGCAGGGATGAGGAGTGGTGGAGAGCCCTCTCACCATGGCCTCTGCCTCTACCCTGTTTATTTCTCACCATAGTTTAGGGCAGAAATCCCATAGTTTAGGGCAATGTCTTCCCTTCATCCAAGTGAAACCGGGCTCTCTTCCAGTTCTTTTCTGAAACTCACGCTGTGCCCAACCAGACCGCTCTGCCCGAGCCTGCTGCCCTAGGACCATGTCCAGTGACTGTGGCCCAGCCGGAGGGGCTCGTCCCGGCGCAGAAGCAGAGCCAGGACGTCGGGGATCTCATGGGGGATCTCTGGGATCTCGTCTCTGGGACCTCATGGCCCTGGACATCAGGAAACTTTCTGAACAGCACATTCGATGGCATCAGCTGTAGCCTCTCCGCCCCTTTGCGTTCTCTGAACTTTTCTAATCACAGAGGCCAAGGGCTTCAGAGCAGGAAGTTGCCTGGAATCCCTGGGAGCCCAGTTCCTCTTCTGCCTTGTCCCTTAACAGGAACCGCCTGACTGGTGTCCTTCTGACAGGAACCACAGGTGTCTGAGCACATTTTTAAAAATCTGGATTAATGGTTTTCATTGGGTGTGTTATCACCAAAAGTGACATTTTTCTTTTGTTGGTTTTAAAGTCATACATTGTATCTCCGTGTTCGTGGTTACCCTCACGTGAAAACAAGTAAGTACACATTAAAACAAAGTTTACTTTGTTAAACTTTCATCAGTCCCTTTTCCTATTCTCTGGATAACAAAAGGACACTGGCGCATTTTAAATTCACTAACATTTCTTTTTTTTTTTTTTAAGATTTTATTTATTTATTTGACAGAGAGAGACAGCCAGCAAGAGAGGGAACACAAGCAGGGGGAGTAGGAGAGGAAGAAGCAGGCTCCTAGCAGAGCAGGGAGCCCGATGCGGGGCTCGATCCCAGGGCTAGATCCCAGGACTCTGGGATCAGGGCCTGGGCTGAAGGCAGATGCCTAACGACTGAGACACCCAGGCGCCCCGGCACCCCTAAATTCACTAACATTTCTGACCTAAAATCGATGTGTATATTTTAAACGTATCTTCTTTCGGAAGCCCTGTTAGCTATTATCACGCTTGCTTAACATGGAAAAATTCACTATAATTTCCACATCCTTATCGATTCCTTTTCATTCCTTTTTTTTAAAGGGAGGTGCACGGTGCCGGGGTGGCTCGGTCCTTTTAGCGTCTGACTCTTGATTTTGGCTCCGGTCATGATCTCAGGGTCGTGATCTCAGGGTTGTGATCTCAGGGTCGTGATCTCAGGGTCGTGATCTCAGGGTCGTGATCTCAGGGTTGTGATCTCAGGGTCGTGATCTCAGGGTGGTGAGATTGAGCCTTGCAGGGGGTCTGCAGTCAGTGGGGAGTGTGCTTAAGATTCTCTCTCTTCCTCTCCCTCTGCCCCTGGCCTCCTCTGCTTCATCGTGCACGCTCTCTCTCTGTGTCTCTCTCTCTCAAAAAAAGGGGATACAGCGTTTACTGAGGCTCGTTTGATACACAATGCACTGAATGTATTCCAATGAACACATTTTTTAGCTTTGTGATACAATTACACACATAAAACCATCACTACAATCCAGGTTCCAGCATATCCATTACTTCCCAAACTACTTCATGCTGCCCAGTAATGAGTCCTTCTCTTGTCTCCCCCCAACCTCGCCGGCATCCCCAGGAAACCATTCTTCTCTTGGTCACTATACATTAGTTTGCATTTTCTGTAATTTTTACTAAATGGAATAACATAGCACATATCCCCGTAGATGAGCTGCTTTCCCTCATCATAACTATTTTGAGATGAATGTATGTCTTAAATGTGCCACTAGCCGTTCCTTCTTATTGCTGAGCGATATCTCATGGTGTGGATAGACCAGGGTTTAACTCTCCACCCGCTGAAGGACCTTGGCACCTACAGTTTTATGCTTTGAGAAATGAAACTTCTATGAACGTTCGTATCCAGGCTTCGTGTGATGTAAGTTTCGCTTCTCTGAGATAAGTAACCGCCTGTGTAATGGGTGGGTCATGTGATAGCTGTGCTTTTAGTTTTTCAAGAAAAAACATTATTTTTTGTCTTCACAGTTCATTATCCTTTTAGACATTTTTAAAACCTTATGTTTTTTGAGCAGTTTTAGTTTTATAGAAGAAATGGAGCAGAAAGGACAGTTTCCACATTACCTCTTAGTGCCCCCACCAGTTTCCTCCATTATTACCTTGTGTTCGTGCGGTGCATCTGTTATTATAATTACGGAGCCAATACTGACACATCATCAGTCACTAAATCCACACTTCTAGTGAGATTCATCTTTTGCATTGGACTTTCTATGGGTTTTGACGAGTGTGTAATGACACGTACGTACCGGTACAGTGTCATACAAAAAATGTTTTCCTGGCCCTAGTCATCTCCTGTGCTCCCCACAGCCAACCCCCCCCCCGTCCGAACCGCTCGCAGCCACTGACCTCTTCACTGTCTCCATAGTTTTGCATGTCCCTAATGTCATAACGCTGGAATCATTCAAGATGATTGGCTTTTCAGACTGGCTGCTTTTACTTCGTGATGTGTGCGTACGACCCCTCCCGTCTCGTTGTGACCTGGTAGAACATTTCTTGCTGTCGGGGAATCATATTCCACGGTTGGTTTATCCACTCACCTGATGAAGGACACCTCGGCTGCTTCCAGGTGTTGGCGATTATAAATAAAGCTACCGTAAAGATTTGCATATGGCCTTCTGTGTGGTTGTAAGTTTTTAGTTCATTTGGGTAAGTGCAGAGAGGCGTGACCACTGGGTCATACGGCAAGACCGTTTAGTTTTGTAAGAAGCTGTCCGGCTGACTTCCGCAGTGGCTGCACCCTTTCGCGTTCCCACCAGCAATGAATTAGCTGTGACTCCTGTGACTCCACATTGCCACCGACCATTAGTGCTGCAAGGGTACTGGGTTTGGGCCCGCTAATCGCTAGCTCGTGGTATCTCCTTGCTGCTTTCGTCTGCAATCCCCTAATGACATACGGTGTGAGCAACTTTCCGTAGGCTTATTTGTCATCTCGGCGTCTTCTTTGTTGTCTGTTCAGATCTTTGCACTTTTAAAAAATTGAGTCTTTGCGACTATATCAAGAAAAAACCCACTTCTGCACAGCAAAGGAAACCACGAAGAAAACTAAAAGTCAACCCAGTGAATGGGAGAAGATATTTGCAAATGACATTCCTGATAAACGGTTAGTATCCAAGACATAGAAAGAGCTGATACAACAAAACTCCAAAAACAAATAACCCAGTTAAAAAATGGGCAGAAGACATGAGCAGACATCTCCAAAGACGACATACACATGGCCAACAGACACATGGCAAGCTGCTCAACCTCACTCATCGTCAGGGAAATGCAAATCAAAACTCCCGTGAGATATCAGCTCACACCTGTCAGAACAGCTCAAGAAAGAACAAGTGTTGGGAGAGGATGTGCAGAAGAAGGAGCCCTCGTGCACTGGTGGTGGGAATGGAAATTGATGCAGCCACTGTGGAAACAGTGTGGAGGTTCCTCAAAAATCTAAAAATAACACTGCCCTATGGTCCAGGAATCACACTACTGGGTATTTACCTAAAAATACATAAAAACACGAATTCAAGAGGATACATGCACCCCTGTGTTTATTGCAGCACGATCAACGATAGCCAAATTGTGGAAGCAGCCCAAGTGTCTACTGAGCGATGAGTGGGTAAGGATGATGTGGTTTATAGGTACAATGGGATGGTACTCAGCCTTGAGAAAAGAATGAAACCTTGCCGTTCGCAACAACATGGATGGAGCTAGACGGTATGATGCGAAGGGAAATAGGTCAGTCAGAGAACGACAAATACCATGTGATTTCACTCCTATGTGGAATTTAAGAAGCAAAACAAATGAGCAGAGGGGGGAAAAGCAAAGAGAAAACAAGAGAGAGAGAAAGGAACCAAGAAACAGACTATTAACTATAGAGAACAAACTGGTGGTTACCAGAGGGGACGTGGGTGGGTGGGGTCAAGAGGCCATAGGGATTAAAGAGTATGCTTACTATTATGGGAAAAAATAGTATAAATGGAGTTGTTTCTTTTTTGTTGAGTTTTAAGAGTTCTTTGCAAAGGTTGGGTAACAGTCCTTTCTCAGCTATGTCTTTTGCCAATATTTTCTCCCGATCTGTAGTGTGTCTTCTCATATTCTGATCAGTGTCTTGCAGAACAGAAATTCTCAGTTCTCATGAAGTCCAACGTATCACGTTTTCCTCTCATGAATCATGTTTTGGGTGTTGTATCTAAGAAGTCATCACTAAACCCAAAGCCACCTGTTTCCTCTGTGTTACTTTCTGGAATTCGATGGTTTTACATTTTAAATACAGGTCTAGGATCCATTTTGAGTGACGTTCTGTAAAGGCTTTAAGGTCTGTGTCTAGTTCTGCACTAGACTCACTTTTTCCTGCACGTGGACATCCCGTTGTTCCGGCACCATTGTTGAAGAGACCCTCTTCGCTCCATGTACGGCCTTCGCTCAGCCATCAGTCGACTCCTCGGGTCTATTTCTGGGCTCTCTCTTCTGCTCCACTGATCTGTTTGTCTATTTTCTTCACCAGCACCACACTGACTTTATTCTGGTCACTTTATGGTAAATCTGAGGTCACGTAGTGACAGTCCTCCAACTTTGTTCTTCGGTTTCGTGGTGGTTATTTGAGTCATTTGTGTCCCCATAGACGCTGTAGAGTCGGTTTGTGAATATTCGTGAGATGACTTGCTGGAATTCTGATTGCGATTGCACTGAATCTGTAGATCACGCTGAGTTGAGTCTCGGGTGTGCGGTGGGCTGCGTCTGGGGGCGCGGGAGACAGCAGGGAGGTGTTTTCGAACTGTGTGGGTGGAAGTCGTTGGGGATCCCAGCCCATCCCTGCATCCTCCCTACTGAGTGGAGCTGAAGTCCCGGTTGTGCGTGCGGACAAAGAGTGAGACACAGAGACAGAAACAAACACCCAAAGTTTAGGGCGGGCATCCGTTTGCATTAGTGAGGGTCTTCAGGCCCTGCGGGTGGGGAGAGTAGAGGTCCTGGCGGTCCGGAGCCCACAGCGCGGTCTGGCCGGGTTCTGGGGTCACCTCCCACGCCCAGTCTCGCCTCCCAGCCTCAGCCCCTCCGCCCCTCCACTTCCGCCGTCCAGGCCCGGCCCACAGACCCCGGGAGTCCCAGGTCCCTCCCACGGGCGCGCACTGCAGCCAGGTGCCTCCCTCGAGCCCCGGTCTCCGCGCCCCGGGTGCGACCTCGGGGAGGGGGTGCGGGTCACCGCGGGGGTGCAACTTCGGGGTGCGGGTCACCGCGGGGTGCGACCTCGGGGGTGCGTGTCACTGCGGGGGTGCGACCTCGAGGATGGTGTTAGAGGGGAGCAGGCGTCCCCTGTCCGCCCGCTGATGGCGCGTTGCTCTCAGGACGAGGCCTTGGTTGTGCAGGAGCGGGCAGGGTAGTGGGCCGCAGGATCCGTGAAGCTGCTCCCCACCTTAGGAGGGCTGGACCTGGACCCAGGACACACCTTGGGGCGGGCGGGGCCCCTGCGCCTGCCCCCCCCCCCCGCCCTCCACCCGCGCTTGTGTGACGGGTCCGAGACCGCGACGTGACAGACAGCCGCGCTCCGCGTCCCCGCACCCTCTTCTCTGCCCGACCCGACCCCGGTCCGAGTCCCTGCCGAGCGCGAGGGCGGCCCCGGGCGTGCGGCCCAAGAGTCTTGCCCGGAGCCCCTTCCTGAGAGACGCTACCTTCGCGCGTGCGACCCTGGCGTCTGCGCTGCGAGGCCGCTCCGGGAACACGCGCCCTAGCTGGGACGCAAGAGCGGGGCCCCGACTGCTGCCCAGGGTCGTTCTTGGGCTGAGCGAGGTGCCGGGAGTCCTCACGCGCCCGCGGCGCCGCCGGGTGAGCGCGCGTCTTCCCGGGACACCGGCTGCCCCGCGCGGCTCTGGCGCGCCGACCGCATCTGGTGCAGGGGCAGGTGCAGCACAAGCCCCGGCGCGCGCGTGGGCTCCGTGGCTTAGCTGGTTAAAGCGCCTGTCTTGTAAACAGGAGATCCTGGGTTCGACTCCCAGCGGGGCCTCGGCTTTTCCTCTTCTCGGGAAGCTTATTTCTCCATTAACCCCTCAGCTCCCTGTTCTCCACTGTGTTCAGTGTTACTGCAAGCTGTGATCCAATCACCCCTAAGCAGTTGTGACTGCAAAATTCTCACTTTCAAGGAAAAGGGATGTGTTTCTTTATGATCAGAGTGATAACAACTGTAAGAGAGGGAAACAGAATGAAAACGGACCCTGTGGTTCTGAGAGCTGAGAAATCCAAAAGTCAGTAACTTTCTTTCTGATATCTTTGCTGAAGGTCCTCTCTTGTCCTCTCTTTTTTGGAGGGATGGGGGAAGAACAACACAAATGTTCCCAACTCTTAAAGCCTTTTTCTGAATTCCCATATAATTAATTAGTGATTCGAGATAACCCGGCATGTTATGCTTTACATATGATTTTCCAAATACTACTAAATTATAAAATACTAATGTATATTTTCTTATACGTTTTCAGTCTTCAAGGAAGGGTTTTGGTCCCCAAGGAAGTAAATAAATTGGCCCCACTGGAAACTGAATTTTAGTCCTGCAATTAAAAACACAGAACGATCCCATAATGCAGTGATTCCCAAGCTGGGTGTGCATTTAAATCACCCAGGGACCTTGTTAAAATACAGTGCCTTGGGACTCATCCCCAGAAGTTTTGATTCTGGTTTGGTGAAGGACCCGGAAATGCATACCTTTAGCAAGTACGCCAACTGATTTTGAAGCAAGTGAATGACCTTTGCAAAACTCCACTTTCCAGACAGAGCTGAACGAAAAGTGAGGTCAGCAAATGCCTAGCACTTTTGTACTAATTCAGTAACATCTACTTACCCTCTGATCACCAAATTAGAATTATTGGAAGTCTACAATATTCCAGGTGTTTGCAGACACACTCTCACTTAATCAACCCAACAATCCTGTCAAATATGTCTATCAGCTCTTTGAAGATGAGGAAACAGGCTCAGTAACGTTCACAGACACATAGTAAGGACAAAGTTCAATGTCAAACCCAAGTCTGTCCTGATTCTAGAACCCATGCTTTTCTCATGATATCTGTCTTCTATCTTCCTTAGGGTCAAGAATGAAGGTTTTGGCTACAAGAGCTAAACAAAATTCAGCAACTTAGACTAATCTCAAACCTTATTCCTATGGTTTAGGGGGGGCTGAGATAACTTTCTGTTTTCTGTGAGAAAGTCCTTGCCCAGTGAACAACTGACTCGTGTTTGAATCCTGGAAGAGGAAAATGTAAAATAAAACCTCGGAAATCTGTGTAGGAAGTTCTCCATGAAGAGCGATCAGGCCGTATGGACAAAGTGAATTGATCTTCTCTATCTTCTAGGCTCTATCTGCTACTGCCTGGGACATGCGCTCCTCATCTCCTGATTCCTTTGATATAAACACAGTGTATTAGTCAGCAAGGCCTGCTGTAACAAAATGTCAGATCAGCTTAAACAACAGAAGTCTCTCTTCTCATAGTTCCGGAGGCCAGATGTCAGAGTTGTTTCCTGGTGAGACCTCTCCTCTGCCTTGTAGACATCCACCTTCCTCTGTATCCTCACATGGCCTTTCAGGGAGGGAGGGAGGGAGGGAGGGAGGGAGAGAGAGAGAGAGAGAGAGAGAGAGAGACGGTGAGACAATGAGAAGCTCTGGTATCTCTTTCCCTTCTTATAAGGACACCAGTCTTAATAAGTAAGGGCACTGCTCTTATGATCTCATTTAACCTTAATTAATTCCTTTAAGTCCCTGTCCCAAAAATATAGTCACGTTAGGGGTAAAGGGATTCAACATATGAGTTGGAGGGGGGAACACAATTCTGTCCATAACAAGTAGGAGAGGGAGAATTGTACGGCTTAGCTCTGAGTGACAACTTCATCAGGACAGGATCTAATTAGCTAAAGTGACACCTGAAGAGGGAGCTTTGTGGATGTGGCGTAAGTGTGGGATAAAAGCACTGTTGCAGAGTTAGCAAGGATTTGGCTTTTAAAGCACTTTTTTTTTAAAATTTCTTTGCCAGAGAGAGAGAGAGCACAAGCAGGGGGAGCAGCAGACAGAGGGAGAAGCAGGCTCCTGCCTAGCAAGGAACCTGATGCAGGACTTGATCCCGGAACCCTGGGTTCATGACCCAAGCCAAAGGCAGATGCCCAACCAACCGAGCCACCCAGGCATCCTACTTTAAAAGTACTTTTTAGATTATTTCTGTTCTACCTCGTCCTGAGAAGAGACCTGCTCTGAGATATTCTTCTTATGACAGAGATGGCTGGAAATTGTACCTGCCTTTGTAAGAAATAAAAGGAGGACTTCATTTGACTAACAGCATGCTGAAGCCAGTTGGAAAGGACATGAACCTTGTCTCCAATGAGCCTTCAATATGGTTGAACAGATCAAGTAAGCATGTACCCCAAACACTACAGACATAAGAAAACCGATGTTTACTCATGACACTTGCAAAGCGTTCACTTCATGTTTGAATTCTGAAAATGTGTGAGCCTTGCACATGGAGGACAAATGACTCCTCAACTATAACATGAGGACAATAATGGTTCCCGCCTCAAGGAATTGTTAGGAACATTATATGAGACCATTCATGAAAAGCGTCTACATGTATTAAGCTACTATCATCATCATTATTAATGGAGCATTCGTTTGCTTTCTGAAAACTGTTGGGGTAAATCCTACTCTCCCTTGCTATTAAGATGGACTAATGAGTGGAAGAACTGATGTAATCTATAATCACAACCAGAACTGTAAATGAAAGCTGGATACTGCTTCTCCAGGGAGATGCATTTCCAATGATAGCCCCTCCGGGACCACTGGCGTAACGGGTGAGAACGGGTTTTATCTGCCTTTGAATCAGAGGTGCATTCACCCTACCTGCCACGTCAAGACCTTTCGTGGCTCATACTGAAGTTCTAGCCAGATTGTGCCTGCTTCCCTCTCTCAGGACTTTCGGACTCCAACCCTTTTGCAACCTTTCTCTTGACTACATTTTTATAGCGAATGACACCTGCTTAATACAAGTTCACAGGAGAAGAGGTATGTTCTGGTGATGTCTCTCTCTATGCACCCCAGCCTAGATGGTACTGGGTGTTATTCAGTTTTATTTTGTTTTGAGACAGAAAATGAAGATTCTGAATTTTGAATAAGATCAGGCAGGGTGACATGACTCCACAAGCTAAACGACTTCTCATTATGCCAGTCCAATGGCTGTCATTTGTTGACTTCAATCTCAGAATTATGTCCAAGAGTTCCCGTAGTCTAGGAGACACAGGAGAGAAAGCAGGTCAAGCCACTAAAGATCAATTCTCTAAAGGCCAATACTCTGCAGATAAATTTGAAGATCAAACATTATGGGGGCGCCTGGGTGGCACAGTTGTTAAGCGTCTGCCTTCGGCTCAGGGCGTGATCCTGGCGTTCTGGAATCGAGCCCCACATCAGGCTCCTCAGCTGGGAGCCTGCTTCTTTCTCTCCCACTCCCCCTGCTTGTGTTCCCTCTCTCGCTGGCTGTCTCTCTGTCAAATAAATAAATAAATAATCTTAAAAAAAAAAAAACATTATGAACAATGACCAGTAAGCCAAAGTATTGAGGATTTTTGGTGAGGGGGGGCTGATGTGGGATCTTGGTTTACTCTTTTCCATCTTACATGCAGATGCGTGAACTTGCTAGCAAATGTAGTTTAGTAGATTCTCTGCTTTTGGAGACGTGTTCCTTTGCCACTGCCTCTGCCTGTCTGTCCCCGTCCCTGTCCTTGGTGGTTCAACAGAGCAACAAACCATCCTGGCCATGGACACAGGTAGTTGCATGACATTTGGTGGAGGGGAAGCTGGTCAAGTCGACCTGGAGGAGCCTTGGGGAAGCAGGAATCCATCCTCTGGTGAATGGACCCACAGGCCAAGCTTTACACTGACCTTTTTTCAGGAGGCCTTTTCTGGTTGAATCACGTATTCCTATGAATTCGCACATACACCTGTTTCTGTTCCCTGAATTTCTGCCCTCTTCAGCACCTCATGAACACCTGGCTCTTGATTTCCCAGCTGACATTCTCAGCCTCTCTCCCGTGACTCCTGCAGATTTCCAGCCAACCCCCCAGCTTCCAGTGGCCTAGTAAATGTTCTAAGTGCTGCTCCCACCATTTCACAGCCGTTCCGAAAACATCTTCATTTGATCGGGCTCCTTAATCTAGTACTCAAGATTGTCCCTATCACCCAGGCTATTTTTACAGCCTGGTTTTACTCCTCCGCTTTGTGTGCCCTGTGCTGCAGTCACTGATAATGTGTGCCCCCATCTGTCGGAACGTGCATACCTCTCTGGTGTCCTTTGTCGTCACTTAGGGCTGCTCAGATCCCCTTCCGTTGCTCCTTGCCTTCTCACTTCCACGGCTGCTGTGGACAAGTTCAGGGCCATTTTTTAGGTACTCTGCTTCATATGCATATTTCCCCCTTCTGGAAGTCTTTGGGGTCACCTCATCCTGGTTTATCTGAATTTCATGGATAATGCAACCAGATGTGGGTCTTTTTTCTTTCACTGTGCTTGGATACCTGGACACTCATGTCTTTTAGTTTGGGAATTTTTAAAGATAAGTTCATTGGCTGATTTCTTCCTCTACATTTTCTATATTCTTTCTAGGTAGAACTCTAATTTGGATTTGAATGTTGATGAGGGAGGAAGAACACTTATTTTCTAATCCCCGCTTTTAACACAGTGGAAGAAGTTCTAGTACATTCACCAGGTAGGAAATGTATGGGGGAATGCTCCCAATTTTTCTCAACTCTCTCCTTCATAGTTTTGAGAAAGAAAAAGGAATTTATCAGATTAATAAACTTAATTTTTTAATTAAAAAAATTGAAGTATAACCTACAATATTATATTTTTAAATTTTTTTAAATTTATTTTTTAAAAGATTTATTTATTTATTTAAGAGAGAGAGCAGGGAGAGGGGCAGAAGGAGAGGGAGACAAGCAGACTCCCTGCCAAGTGGGGACCCCCCCCCCACGCAGGGCTCCATCCCAGGACCCTGAGATCGTGACCTGAGCCAAAATCAAGAGTCAGCTGCTTAACTGAGGGAGCCACCCAGGCGCCCCTATTGTATTTTTTTAAATTGAAGTACAATTAATATATGATGTTAGGGGCAGCTTTGTCTCTAAAAAAATAAATAAATAAATCTTTTTTAAAAAGCATAGAGTGATAAATTAAGATTGGTAAGCTTACACATGGAGCTAAGCTTGCTTGACTCAGACACTTTCTGTCTGGTTGAATGTAACCTGTCTTCAGGACTCACCCTGCTCTGCTCTGCCATTTGCCGGACCTATAGGCGCAGATTCATCATGTGGTTCTGTGTGTGTGTGTGTGTGTGTGTGTGTGTGTGTGTGTGTGTGTGTCTGTTGGGGACAGGGGAGGGGGGTTGTCCATTTGTGCCAGTAATTGATGGGGTAAGTGCTCTCAGAGGTGGAGAAAAAGCAAGATGAGTTGATTGCATGACATAAACCGTGATCTTCCAACAGCTCTAACGACAAAATGCAAACACATTTTGATCCTCTCTCTGGCATCTATGTCCTTTTTTCATTTTGTCTTGAATTCAAGAAGAGAAGACAGAAGTGTTATTAATCAACTCCTCTAAAACCTGCAGGTCTCCTAGTCTGATACTTTAATTTTTTAATCTATTTTATTCCATTTCTGTATCTATATTTTTGTTCTGTTTTCTAAGAATTTCCCATAACCTTTCAAACCTTTTATTTAACCTTCCTTTATATCATATAATTTTCAACTACTATTTCATGTTCTCTAACTATGCCCCAATTTTCTAGTAATTCTGTTTTTTTCAAGGTTACAATATCTTCTTAATGTTACCTGAGGTTTTCTCCTCCCTCCATTGTCTCTTATATTTGAGTTCTTTAAAAACAACAACAACAACAACAACACTCATATTTGGTTTTGTCTCTCTCTTATAGTTAAAAGCTTTCCTAGGATGTTTGGTTGTTCTGATCCGCTCATCTCAGAGTGAGACACCACGGTGCTGATTGGAATTTTGTGAATACGAGGGGCTTGTTGATGGATGGCTTTCACTGTAGGCTAATCAAGTGTGAACGCAGCTTCTCATTTTAAAATCTTCATTTGAAAACGCAGGTCTTTTCCAGGACTGTTTCTCAAACGACAAATCCTCCGAATTCCTGATTAAGTTGTAATGACACGGCTGCCAGTGTTCTGATAATTGAGAAAAGTTGAGCGTCACGGATGGGTAAACAGAGTGCCATATGATTTTCATTCAGTCCCCTCCTGTTCTCAGGTTTGCCTGGTGTCCCCAAGTCCGAGGTGCGTCTAGTTCACCTTCACAGAGGAGCAAACATGCTGCCCCCTGCAGTCACTTGGTGAAGCTGGGACCTGGGGGTCTAACTGTTCCTCATACGGTCTCTCACACAGTCCTCTTGGTTTCACTTTGTGCCATACCCATCACCTTCAAGGTATGTGGTTCCTCCGATCCCACACCTTTCTGGGTGTCTCCCCTATGAGTCTACTTCTTGTTGACCCCCCCATTGCTCTCAAGGTCTCTGCTTTCTCAGATCTTCTAAGACAACCACCGCCCAATCCAGGTCTAGTACTTGAGATTTAGTTCAGTAGCACTTACCTTCACGATACCACCAGCTCCTTGATTCCTGCCTACACGTGATTCCTTCCACCTCCAGATTCTCTTCGCCCTTTACCGGTACATCTAGGATGGCACTTAGCACATTTTTAGTGTTTCTTAGTTATTTATGCATATGTAGAGAGATACTGGTATATAATCTTCTTGGAATGGAGGTTAGTTTTCCTGCCCTGCAGTGCCTACTGTTGTGCCCTGGGCTTAGTAGGCATAAAAGTTATGTTAGTTTAATGAGCGAATGGATAAATGACTGTAAGTGAATCAACCAAAATATTCTGATTTTAAATATTAAGGCCATGTTCTATGTCTTGAGAATTGTGGGCATGTTAATTTTCTTTTACATACATTTCCCCTTATGAAGTATCTTGCTTCCATGAATAGTTTATAAGGTCTCCAAGAAAGAAGGGTAATTGTTGGATCGTATGGTAAGAGTATGCTTAGTTTTGTAAGAAACTTCCAGGCTATCTTCCAAGGTGGCTGTACCATTTTGTATTCCCACCAGCAATGAATGAGGTCCTATCGCACCACATTCTTCCAGCATTCGGTGTCATTGTCCTGAATTTTGGCCATTCTAATAGTCACGTAGTGGTATCTCATTGTTCTAATTTGCATTTCCCGGATGACATATTTCTCAGCCCATCTGGGCTGCTAAAACAAAATGCCTAAGACTGGGCAGCTTGTAACTTTATCTCCCAGTTCTGGAGGCTGGGAAGCCCAAGATCATAGCACTGGCAGATTTGCTGTCTGGTGAGGAACCACTTTTTGGTTAACACATAGCACCTTCGAGCTGTAACCTCCCATGGTACAAGGGAGGTACAAGGGGTCTGTGTGTTCTCTTTTATTATAAGAGCACCAATCCCATAGTTAAAGGCTCACCTTCATGACCTACGGCCTCCCAAAGGCCCCACCTCCTAATACCATCTCACTGGGAATTAGGGTGTAATGCATGCATTTTGTGAAGGGGAGGGGGACTAAACATTCAGTCTCTAGCAACGTATGAGGTGGAACATCTTTACATATGCTTATTTGCCACCTGTATTTCTTCTTAGATGAGCTAAGGTCTTTGGCCTGTTTTAAAATTGGGTTGTTTCTTGTTGAGTTTTAAGAGTTCTTTATATATTTTGGATAACAGTCCTTTATCAGATATGTCTTTTGCAAAAATTTTCTCCCAGTCTGTAGCTGATCTTTGCATTTTCTTGGTAGGTATAGCACTGTCAAGCAAGGCAGCTTTGTTAGACAAAAGAAATGTGCCTTGGCTAGAATGGGAGGGTGGGTGGTGGGGAACCATGAATACCCTGGGTGCCACATATATGCCACATATATCCGCATTCAAATTCTTGGAGTCCCACTCTTTCCTCATCAGTGCCCTAACAAGAGATCAGAAAATTTCAACCCGCTTTCTGGTACCATTTTCTGTATTAGTCAAGGTCCTTGGTTGTAAACAAAGAAAATAATTCTGGGGGTGCATGGGTGGCTCAGTCAGTTAAGTGTCTGCTTTTGGCTCAGGTCATGATCCTGGGGTCCTGGAATCGAGTCCCACATCAGGCTCCCTGCTCAGCGGGAAGTCTGCTTCTCCCTCTGCCCCTCACCTCACTCATGCTCTCTCTCCTTCACTCTCTCTCTCAAATAAATAAAATCTTCAAAAAAATAATTGAGAATTTAAGCAGAAAGAAGATATTGGAAGAGTGGTAGTTCACAGAATCAATGTGAAAGGTGAAGAACCAAACTTGACAAACAAGCAAACATGAAGGGAAGCAAGATATAGCCAAGATCCCACTCCAGAAAGGTACCGTGTAGGACATATCCTTTAGTGCTGTCACCTGGGACACTAATCAGGAAGACATCTGCTCTAACTGTCCCCTCCCCCCTCCTCATTCTTTTGTCTCCTTTTACCAAGTTTCAAATCCTGTATAGAAGCATGTGATTGACCAAATCTATACCACATGTACCCTTAGCTGCAAAGTTGCTGGAAGAATACACTGCCCACCGCCCAAGGGCTTCTTTAATCATACAAAAGCACCGTAACCAATAATGTCCACTAACCTATCACACAGTGCTTTGATTTAGGAAAAAAATGTATATATTTGAAACTTGTCTGCTGAAAGGACTTTTTCTTTTTCTAAGATTTTATTTATTTGACACAGAGAGAGCACAAACAAGGGGAGCAGCAGAGGCAGAGGGAGACGCAGACTCCCCACTGAGCAGGGAGCCCGCTGTGGGGCTTGATTCCGGGACTCCAGGACCATGACCTGAGCTGAAGGCAGGTGCTTAACCGACTGAGCCACCCAGGTGCCCTGAAAGGACTTTTCAAATGTTACTTTATCATGTTAATTGTAATTATTATATTCATTAATCTTATGATTTCTATTGAGGGTGTAACTCATCTCTCTCCCAAAAAAGTATATATATTTTTCCTCATGTCTTCAAAATTCTGCTAACTTGGGGTTTTTAAATCACTCATATCTTCCTTGATTTTAGCAAGTGTCTCCCATCAAAATTCAATGAAGCACATGAATGAAAGTTTCCCAGAGGATCTCATTCTTATGGGCTTTACCAAATACCCTTGGTTGGATCTCCCTCTCTTCTTTGCCCTCCTGATCTCCTACACATTCACACTGTTGGGAAATGTTGCTATTATTCTGGTTTCTCAACTAGATTCCCAACTCCAAAGTCCTATGTATTTCTTCCTCACAAACCTCTCCTTTTTGGATCTGTGTTTCACCACCACCACTGTACCCCAAATGCTATTCAACTTGGGGGGCCCCAACAAGAACATCACTTACATAGGCTGTATGGCCCAGGCCTATATATTCCACTGGCTAGGCTGTACTGAATGTGTCCTGCTTGGCATCATGGCCTTAGACCGCTACGTGGCTGTGTGTGAGCCTCTGAGGTACTCCGTCATCATGGACCCTAAGCACTGCCGGCGGCTCTCCGGCACCGCGTGGCTCGTTGGTCTGGTGAATTCACTGCTGCAGTCCACGCTCACAGTCCAACTGCCTCTGTGTGGGAACCAGGAGCTAGACCACTTCTTTTGTGAGCTGCCCGGGCTTATTAAGATGGCTTGCGTGGACACCACAGTCAACGAGGTCACTTTAGCTGTGGTGGCCACCTTTCTGATAATGGGTCCCCTCTCCATGATTCTTGTCTCTTACAGTTGTATTGCCCAAGCTGTATTTCGAATCCCCTCCGCTGATAAGAGACTTAAGGCCTTCAACACTTGCTCTTCACACTTACTGGTGGTGTCTTTATTTTATGGCCCTGGCATCTACATCTATATGCAGCCCTCGGGGGATAGCCCTCAAGACCTTACCAAAGCTCTGACGCTGTTTTACTGTGTTATTACTCCGATGGCCAACCCATTCATCTACACCCTGAGAAACAAGGATGTTAAAGGAGCTTTGAGGAGACTTCTCAGGAGGGCCATTTTGTCCAAAAGAATATGAGAAAAAGATGCTTTATTCTGAATGGAAAAGCCCCAAATAATCTGCAATAGATCCTCCCTTAAATATATGTTTCACCAAAATCATACTCGAAAGTCAAGAAAGCCTTCGTGTGCTGTGTTTACCTACACCACTTCTGACAGCAAGTATGCCAACGTGGGTTTTCCCCACGCCAGCCAATTCTCTGACCTCAACTGGGTGGCCTGCAATTCAATTCAATTCAATTCTGACACTAACTACCCAGAATTAGCATAGACTCCACAATTTAAGGGCCCAGTCCCACAAAAATGGCCTCCCTGGACAAAAATACATATATTCTTCCATCCAGCAATCTTACTTGTGAGAACCTGTCCCCTAGAAATAAAATCATCTGTGCGTGCAGAAGAGATCGTGTATAAGAATAAATGTTGCAGGGGTGCCTGGGTGGCTCAGTCGTTAAGCGTCTGCCTTTGGCTTAGGGCGTGATCCCGGAGTCCTGGGATCGAGCCCCACATCGGGCTCCTCCGCTGGGAGCCTGCTTCTTCCTCTCCCACTCCCCCTGCTTGTGTTCCCTCTCTCGCTGGCTGTCTCTCTCTCTGTCAAATAAATAAATAAAATCTTTAAAAAAAAAAAGAATAAATGTTGCAAAAAAAAAGAATATTGCAGACTTGTTCATAACAAAAAATAGAAATATATTTTAGTATGCCTACTGATAGTAAATTAACTATTAAATTAAGTGCCTTAAGACCATTAAAAATAATGCTTAAGAATTATTCCACATGACTTGGAAGGATCTACCCGGCTGCAGGAGCTCTTCACATGTTAACCATTCAATAGTCACGATAACTGTCTGATGTTTGTACTATTATTCTTATTTTACAGAAAAGGAAAATGAGGCAGAGAGATATTAAGTAACTGGATCCTGTAGGCACTGCCCCAAGATGGGCCTCCTAGGCATGAAGATTATTTTGAGTTAAGGTTGCTGGAGGGGAGGTGGCCATGGGGGGGATGGGGTAATGAGTGATGGGCATTAAGGAGGGCAGTGGATGTAATGAGCACAGGGTGTTATATGCAACTGATGAATCACTAAATTCTACTCCTGGAACTAATAATACAGCATATGTTAACTATTTAATATAATTTAAATTAAAAAAATTTTTAAAAAGCAACTGAAACCCAGCAGATTCTTGAAAAGCTCTTTACCTCCCCTACGACTACCCCAAAAGAATTTAGATAAGAGGTCCTGCTCCAGGAAGAGAGCTGTCACCATGGATAACTACATTATGGTATGAACTAGGGGTGGTGGACAGAGAGGAACCCAGCAAGACCTGTTGGGTCAAGGTCCTCTATGTCTTTGAGTGGCCATGAAAACATTTGTTCACCATTTACTTTTTTCCATCGTCCTGAGGATTGCATTCCTTCCCTTTGAAGTCCAAGACCCCTACTAGGTTCTCCTTAATCGAGGATGACATTTATACCTCATTTTGCTTGACTGTCTTGGAATTTCATGTTTGTGTGCCTTTCCCGCTTGTATGCTATCAAATTTGATTTTCCCTGATTAATGTGCCCCCCCCCCCCCCGCGCAGCTGCAAGCCCCTCACATCCGTCCAAGGCCCAGCCTGACTCTTCTCCAGCTCTCTGCCCCCACCCCCACCCCCGAGAGTGAACCAACTCCGTCCTGCGTGTCGCTCAGCTCTCGGTGCAAATCTCTGCCACTCTCGTCACCGGCGTAACACTCTGTCAGTTTGATTCTTAGTCGGCCTAAAGGACCTCGAAGGGGACAGGGTACTCTTGCCCCCCGACAACCGCGGCACAACACCAACAGGACGTCCGAGTCAAGCCCCGAGGCACCACACTTCTACACTTGCACAGAAACCCGCACGACCGCGTGAAGACTCGCGGGGAAGGGAATGCGGAAGAACGCACGCCGGGAGGGCTACACATGCCGCAGGAACGGGAGGGGCTGACGTGGGAATGGCGGCAGTGCAGACAGGAAGATAAAACGGGGCGTCGACTCCGGAAGGGGTTGGCTCGACACCGAATTCCCGGGCAACACGTGCGCGCCCTGCGACCTTACGCCGGCGCGAACCATAGAGACGGGGACTCCTAAGGGGCACGGCGCACTTCCGGGAGCGGGGTTTCCGGGCTTCCGGGAGCGTGCGTCTGGCTTGTGGCCGCGGTCCCCGGGGCTCAGGGGGCCGCTCCCGCACGCGGGGTCGGCTCCTGGCCTCCGTGCCGCAAGAGTGAGGCCCCTCGGGCTGTCCGGGCGGCCGCGAACCATAGAGAAGGGGACTCCTAGAGGGGCGCGGCGCAGTTCCGGGAGCGCGGTTTCCGGGCTTCCGGGAGCGTGCACCTGTCCTGTGGCCGCGGTCCCCGGGGCTCAGGGGCCGCTCCCGCACGCGGGGTCGGCTCCTGGGCCTACGTGCCGCAGCCGTGAGACCTCGCGGGCAGTCCGGGCGGCCGGGCTGGTCTCTGGTGGACTCCCCACCCCCGGGCCCGCCTTGGCGGCTAGGGTCTGCGGCGCCGTCGCGAAGCGGAGGACTCCGGAGTGTAAGGAGGGTGGCCGTCCTGCAATCCGGTGGGTCCCTAACCTTACAGAAAACGGCTTTTCTCCAACCCCTGGGGTCGGAAGTGTTTCGGAACCCGAGTTTGGGGGGTTTTATTTAAAAGCATGGTGCTTGTGTGGTGTTTTGAATGCCTAGCTCCCCAGGAGTCCAGGGCGGCCCGTGTACACGCGTATTAGTAGTTGTGTCACGAAACATGACTGTTCACACTAAGACTATAAGCTTCATGTCATTTCAGCACAGGTTTTGTTACTGAACAAATCTGTTACCCTGAGTATGGCCTTCCAATGACTTAAGGGAAATACTGTTGGTTTTCAGAGCATGGAGGGAGTTCACGATTGTGGAAAAGGGGTTGTGGACCTGTTGTAGTTACTGTTTTCACTGCTGTGTTTGTGTAATCAGATTTGTTTATCACACAGCATAAAGTAAACAATTCCCGAACGAGGTTTGAGAAAGTGTTACAGTTAATGCATTTCATTCGTCTTCTTTCCGGCGTAGTTATTGACGACTTATACGTATCAGGCAAGATTGGCACCGCCTAGAGTGCGGTGTAGAGAACAAATAACGCACTGCTCACATTATCGTGGGGGTAACAAGTAGCAAGTAAGTGTATGACGTCAGGTGGTGGTGGGTGTCACAAAGAGCAATGTAGTAAGGGTCAGAGGGTGGTAGTGGTTGGAGAGCTACTTTATATAGGGCGCTCTAGAAATGTCTCTTTCAGGAAAAGATTTTTGAGCATGCTGTCATGAAAAGAAGGAATGTCCCATGCTAATATCTGGATAAGAGCATTCTGAGCAGGTGGAATGCATTGACAAGTCTAAAATTGAAGAGGATTTCACTGGAGTAGAGTGAGCACAGGAAGCGTTGGTAGGAAAAAGGTTGCTCTTAATTTCTAAAATAGTCTCATAAATTTTCATTAGCAAGAATGTCAGATCCTCAAATCATCTATATCACTGTTAGCAAAATTTCAAAAACCTCTTCTGTTGTGTTTTTCTTTAAGTGTCCTGGGCAGCCTTTAATAGTACGTAAAGATTTTCTTTTTTAACTGGTGGCAATTTTTCATTTTGATGCTGGTCTCTATTTTGTGATGGGGACTCTCCTTGGGGTGTAAAGCCATCTACAGGTACCCTTGCCCTGAGAGAAAATGGCTACAGGTCTCATCATCCAGGATGGAGAACAAGAAAGAACCTGGGATAGTAAAGGTGGAGGAAGATAACTTTTTTGTGCAAGAAATTGACTTGCAGAAGAACAGCCAGTCCCCTTAGGAGGCCTTCTGCCAGCGCCTCAGGCAGTTCTACCAGGAGACACCTGGGCCCTGAGAGGCTCTTCGAAGACTGCGAGAGCTTTGCCGACGCTGGCTGCGGCCCGAGACGCACAGCAAGGAGCAGATCGTGGAGCTGCTGGTGCTGGAGCAGTTCCTGACCATCCTGCCCGAGGAGCTGCGGGCCTGGGTGCGGGAGCAGCATCCACTGAATGGAGATGAGGCTGTGTCTTCGTTGGACGATTTGGAGAGAGAGTTTGATGATCCGGGATTCCGGGTGGGAAGAGGTGTTCTGTGGTGGCAGTGTGCAGCATCTACTGGTAGGGTTCATAGGAAAGCAGTGAGGGCAGCCGTGAGCTTTTGTCCCCGTCATGCTTCATAGTTTCTGTTGGTTCCTTTTTCTGTCTCATCTCTCCTCCTTTTTTTTTTTTTTAAAGATTTTTTATTCATTTATTCGACAGAGATAGAGACAGCCAGCGAGAGAGAGAACACAAGCGGGGGAGTGGGAGAGGAAGAAGCAGGCTCATAGCGGAGGAGCCTGATGTGGGGCTCGATCCCATAACGCCGGGATCACGCCCTGAGCCAAAGGCAGACACTTAACCGCTGTGCCACCCAGGTGCCCCTCATCTCTCCTTCTAAACCTGTTGAGTCCTTTTTCCCTGTCCTGTCTCTCCATGGGAAGTGTTTCCTAAGGTTTTACTTCTAGTTCTCACAATAGCATCTTCCCAAGCCCTATGGTCCCTCCTTGTCTCCAGGGCACATCCCAAGCAGAGGGACAGGAAGTACTCTGGGAGGAGGTGATGTCCCTGGGAGCTGCACCCTGGTCACCAAGTTATCAGCTCCAGCACATGGAGACCCTGCTCCAGCACGCCTCTCTGGAGTCTCATTCTGTACGAGAGAGAGGTGAAGAGAAAGAGTAGGAACCGATCTGGGAAGGTGGGTTAGGATAGCAGGCTCCTGCTTGGCCAATCAAAGCCATCCTTTACAGCTTAATCATGAGTGTGTCTACCCTGACCCTCACCTGAAATGCTCACTGTCTCATCTGCCTCTCTCTTTACAAAGTACAACCTTTATTCTTGGCCTCTGAAGCAAAAGGTTTTTATTTTATTTGTTTTTCACATACCCATCTTTGCTTTTTATTAAAGCACCGAATGATCACATCATCTTATTGCTTCTCCTTTACCATCTCCTTTACAGTTGTCTCCCCAGTGTCTTGCCCTACCGTCTGTCTCTTTAAGTTTTCTCGACCCATCAGGGATGAAGCCACCTTTAAAACCTTTCATGTTGACTGCATTTCTCCTATCTTTCCCCACATTAAATTCCCTCCTCTTTTCACACTGGTACCTTCCCCTACGTGTTGCTCCAGTGTACATTTGGTACGTTTTCCTTTCCACATTCTCTACATGTCAAAGGTGCTTCCCATTTACAAAGCTACCCCCCTCCTTACATCCCCATCTCCTTCACAGTCTGTCCAGAAAATAGCAGTAAAGTGACCAGAGCAGCCAAGAAATCAGTCCTTTTCCACTATTTCCTTTGAGTGCAGGTGGAATGCTCATTTTAATGAGTTTGATGGGACATTTATCTCCCTCAGGCCAAATTTCACTAAAACTGTGTTTTTCTATTGAATTCATAAAGGAATTCTGATCTTAGTTAATATAAGGTAATTACTGGTTTATACTGAATCTGCAAGCAATGTCCTATTTGGGGGAAGATTAAGACAAAGAATTTTCTTTCCAACCAATAGAATAAATACACTTTTGCCTTTCCCCTGTAACTGTATTTGAATGCAGTTTGAAGTACTCTTTATACACTTAGGCTTTTAACAAACGCTTTAATAATTTGTGCCCTTTTCATGGTAAAGATTGTTCCCATTATTCCCTTAATGAATACAACATAGGTTATTTATTCCAGAATATGTCTGTTTCACCTTTCCTCTCTAGCACTTTCCTTCCTTAATTGAGCTGAAGAAATATTTATCGATTGTTGGGGGGACATGACTAAAAAAGAGAAAAATGGTCCCTTGGGGTGTAATAGTCTATCAGTTCAAACAGGTGACATTTCCATTTTATTTACTTCTATATATGTCTAAAATTTTCCATAATAAAAAGCTTAAAAAGAAAGTGACATTTGAATGATCCATTTCCTATTTTAGATAGTGAGACCAAGCCTGAGACTGGGAAATTGGCTGGAAAGCAGGAAGTATCCAAGGGGTTGGAATCACAGAAGATGGTACTCTGTAGAATCTGCAGAGGCAGGAACATTTTCCGGAGGACCCATTTTGGAGACCTTCATGAACGCAAGGACAGGTTTGGCAGGCATCAAGGAAATTCAGAGGAAGGACAGCAACACAGGTGTGATCAGTGTGGGAAAAGCTTCAGGCACAGCGTCAGGCTAATTGGACATCAGAGAAGCCACACAAGGGAAAAGCCCTTCAGTGTCAAGAGTGTGGGAGAGCCTTTGCTCAAAACAGCTCTTTTTAAGCACCTCATAAATCACACCGGTGGAAAACTGTATCAGTGTCATCAGTGTGGTAAAAGTTTTAGTCGAGGCTCAGTCTTTATCAAACATCAGAGAAATCACACGGGGGAGGAACCATATGAGGGCAGTGACTGTGGTAAAACCTTCAGTAACAACACCGGCCTTGCTCGGCATCAGAGATATGACAGCTTAGTAAAACGTTACCAGTGCACTGACTGTGGGAAGCTTTCAGGGAAAGTTCAGACCTCACTCAACATCAGCAAATTCATGCAGAAGAGGAGCCCTATGAGTGTGATGAATGTGGACAAGCCTTCAGTGGAAGTTCTGACCTTAACAGATATCACAGAATTCACACTGGGGAGAAACCCTATGAGTGTGATGAGTGTGGGAAGGCCTTCCATCTGAGCTCATATCTCACTGAGCTCCAGAGAATCCACAACAAAGAAAAACTGTACGTGTGTAGTAAGTGTGGAAAATCCTTTAAACAGAGGTCAGGTCTCTTTCAACAACAAAAAAACCCCCACAACTAATCAAAACCGCATTGCTTAAAATGTAAAAATGTTAGTAAAAATGTTGAGCGGCATTTGTTCCTGGCAGAATTTAGATGAGCTGGGTGAGACTCTTGGTATCTGTCACTTTCCCAATCTCCTGACATCACAGTATCCACAGATTACATTTCCCTCTTTCAGAATGAGCCAACCGCATTATCTGTTTCAGGGCCTGAAGGCTGGCTAATTAGAAGTGCACAGCCTCAGAATGGCCACTTTCATCCTACTCACAATGAAAGTACACACAAGCGTACTATCCACTACACACACTATGTGACCTTTTAGGCAAGTCACCCATGCTTTCTGGGCATCTGTGAATTAGGGGATTAAAATACATAATATCTCAAAGGTCCCTTCCACCTCTAAAATTAAGTGGTTTTTTGTGAATACCAGCAACCCTCTATATTTAATTACTAAACATTCAAAGAGTGTCCTCCACAAATTTGTCCCAGGATTTCCAATGTTACTTTCCTTTACTGTCCTGCAGCAGCTCTGTTGTATTGGTCTCATTTTGCCTGGCCACCCCAAGTACACTCCAGCTTCCATGTCTTTGTCTTCCATTCTTCACCCCTCATGCCCTGAATGCCCTGTCTTCCTTTGTTGAAGAAGTTTTACATATGTCCGACTGTAACCCCATTTAGAATAAAGCTTTCTGAGTGTTGAGCCTCCCAGAGGTTGCATCACAGTGCTCATAATGTGCCACTAAAAATGGCGTGGCTTAAAGATTAATGACCCTGTTGAGTATCTACCCTTAAGATCATGACCTGAGCCAAAGGCGGACGCTCAACCGACTGAGCCAATCAGGAGTCCCTAAAGGATATTTTTTAGAGAAAAAAATTCCTCTAGATTCCTACCTCCCCAGTTTGAGAATTACTTTCACTTATTTACATTGTCTATTTGGAGAGATTTTTTTCACACACACACAGGGAGAGAGGGAGAGAGAGAACATAATTTTAGATGTGTTTCAAATTTTTCTGAACCGTGCTATTTTATCAATCACCCTTATTTAAATAAAACACTCTGTATTTCTATATTATCACCTTAGGGCTTGTATAATAATTTTAGGTTTCTTTTGACTTTAAAATGTATATATCTCCACCTCTGTCTATTTGAGAAACATTTCTGGAATAGCTGGGTAAGAAGATTATCATATATATGTATCTAAGTATTACTAGTAGTTCTATTTTTGTCTAATGGACACTGTGTTAAACTCGCAACAAAAGAAATGGCCCCTTTAAGACCCACATGCAAGGAGTCCTAGCTAAAGGATCCTTCAGGGCTAAGGAAGCTACCTAATCAGGAAACCTGGATTTAAGTGCCGGCTCTGCTGACCTCAGTCATGGAATATGCGTGTATTCAGCTTAGGAGATATGCCAAAGAGTTTCCCCAAAATAATGTTACCAATTTACACTCTCATCAACAGCCTATGAAAGTTCTCATTGCTCCATAATCCTTGCTAACGTGTGGCTCTGTGAATCCATTTTTTTTTTTTAATCTACAAATGGACACTTGGGCTTCTTCCATAGCCTGGCTGTTGTAAATAATGCTGCAATAAACATAACGGTGCCTGTATCTTTTCAAATTAATATTTTTGTTTTCTTTTCACAGATACCCAAATGTGGAATTACTGCATCATAAGGTAATTCTGTTAATTTTTTGAGAAACTTCCATACTGTTTTCCACAGTGGTGGCACCAGTTTACGTCCCCACCAACAATGCACGGAGGGTTCCTCTTCCTCCACATCCTCACCAGCACTTGCTATATCTTGTCTTTTTGGTGTTGGCCCACAGTGTGTGTGAAGTGATGTTGTGGTTTTGATCTGCATTTTCCTGATGATGAGTGATGTTGAGCGTCTTTTCACGTGTCGGCCATCTGTGTGTCTTCTGTGGAAAAATGTCTATTCATGTTTTCTGCCCATTTTTAATTGGATTATTTGGTGCTGAGTTGTATAAATTCTTTATCTATTTTGGATATTAACCCCTTATTGGTGCTGAGTTGTATAAATTCTTTATCTATTTTGGATATTAACCCCTTATTGGATATGTCACTTGCAAATATACTCTCCCATTCAGTATTTTGCTATTTTGTTGATGTTTTCCTTTGCTGTGCAAAAGCTGTTAATTTTGGTGTGGTCTTGATAGTTTAATTTTGCTTTTGTTTCCCTTGCCTAGGGAGATATATCTAGAAAAATGTTGCTGGCTCCAGTGTCAAGAAATTACTGCCTATGTTTTCACCTAGGAGTTCTATGGTATTGGCTCTCACATTTAGGTCTTTAATCCATTAGCTTATTTTTGTGTATGGTGTAAGAAAGTGGTCCGGTTTCATTCTTTTGCATGTAGCTGTTCAATTTTCCCAGCACCATTCATTGAAGAGATTGTCTTTTCCCCATTGGATATTCTTGTCTCCTTTGTCAAAGGTTAACTGACTACGTATGTGTGGGTTTATTTCTGGGTTGTGTATTCTGTTCCACTGATGTATGTGTCTGTTTTGTGCCAGCACCATAACATTCTGATTACTAGAAGTTAGTAGTATACTTTGAAATCTGGGATTGTGATACCTCCAGCTTTGTTCTTTTTCAAGATTGCTTTGGCTATTCAAGGTCTTTTGTGGTTCCATACAAATTTTAGTATTATTTGTTCCAGTTTTGAGAAAAATGTTGTTGGTATTTTGATAGAGATTGCATTAAATCAGTAGATTGCACTGAGTAGTATGGACATTTTAACGATATTGGTTCTTCCAATCCATGAGCATGGGATAGCTTTGCGTTTGCTTGTGTCATCTTCAATTTCTTCCATCACTGTTTCATATTTTTTGGAGTATACTATGAATCCATTTTAACAGGGATTTCAGCACTGGGGTTGTGGTTGCTTAAGAAATACATAATGACCTGTCATATTGACAAAATACAAAAGTCTGAAAACATAAGTTGGGGAGGCTGTTTGAAAACAGGCACTCTCACACTTTGCTGTTGAGAGTACAAAATAATACAATGCTTGCAAAGATGCTTCCTTTTCTCTGTATTCCCTCCTTTTTCTTCATTGTTCATTGTAGCATTATTTGTTTAAACAAAATATTGAAAACAATCCGAATACCCATTCCTTACAGACTGGTTGGAAAAATTATAGTACGGCCACGTGTTGGAGTACTATGCCACTGCAAGCAAGCAAGCAAGCAAGCAAGCAATAAATAAATAAATAAATAAATAAATAAATAAATAAATAAGGGATATTTCCATGAACAGATAATTTCCAGGTGTTTTTTTTTTTTAAAGATTTTATTTATTTATTTATTTGACAGAGAAAGAGACAGCCAGCGAGAGAGGGAACACAAGCAGGGGGAGTGAGAGAAGAAGAAGCAGGTTCCCAGCAGAGCAGGGAGCCCAATGCGGAGCTCCATCCCAGGACCCTGGGATCAGGCCCTGAGCCAAAGGCAGAAGCTTAACGACTGAGCCACCCACGCACCCCATCCAGGTTATTTTAGTAGGTGATAAAGCAAGGTTCAAAAGAATGTATATAATATGGTAATTCATAGTGATAAAGAAGGTAAGTGCTTATTTTTGTAAGAGAAAAGAGAGTAGAGAAGAGAGGAAGGAAGGGAAAGAGGAAGGAAAGACAGGATAAATTAAAACTAATGAAAATGGGGCATGATTATACAGTTGACACTTGAACAATGCAGGGGTTGGAGTACTGACCCCCATGCAGTCAAAAATCTATGTATAACTATTGACTCTCCCAAACTTAACCACTAACAGCCTACTCTTGACTGGAAGTCTTACCAATAACATAATTAGTAGATTTACACGTACTTTGTATGTTGTATGTATAATATACTATATTCTTATAGTACAGTAAGCAAGAGAAAATAAAATGTTAAGGAAAATACATTTATAGAACTGTCCTGTATTTATTGAAAAGATCTGTGTATATGTGAACCTGCACAGTTCAGACCCATGTTGTTCAAGGGTCAACTGTAAAGGGTTAGGGATGGAAGCAGAGCTCTGGATATATCCTTTTATATCATTTACATTTTGAACTAAGTGTTTTTGCATGTTCAGAAAGGAAATGAAAAGGGATGAAAGGAAAACAAACCCTGAAGTAGAAAAACAAACAAATAGATGATCCTAACTGTTTATCAAGTTTATAACATAACTATAAAGAGAAAAGAATTCAAGTTAGTGTACGTATACAGTGCTCTGTATTCCCCCAATGGGATGTATTTCAAGAACCAATAATCCAAGCAAGCGGAGAAATTTTGAGCTCCACACAGCAGGTGTCTTGGTGCCGGTGATACCGGCGAAGTAAATTTGAAACCACTTTGTTTATACTGTAAGACAGCAAATTGAATGAACACACGGATGCTATTGCGAACCAGGTTTTCTGTGGGGAAAAACAGAAAGGAAAAGGAAAAACAAACGTGCAATGGTGAAAATGAAAAAAAAAAAAAAACACAAAAACGAAACAAACAAAAAACTATGTGGATTTGTATTTGAACTGGAGACATTGTATAAAATCCTGCAGAAAATGTAATCATCGGTAGGGCCTAGAAGTATTGATATGTCCCAGTGCCAGTGAGCTTCTCTGTTGGTTTCTGTGTCCCATTCTCCAGGGAAAGGAATCAGAGCTTCATGGAACAATGGTAGATTCTAGGTCTAGAGCAGGACAAGTATAAAAGGAGCCTGGAATGTCTTGTGCAATTAGGTAAAATGCACAAAAACTGTTTGGTGGATGACAACTAACAAACGCGGGAGTAATGCAAGTCCGTTTTCTCATTTGTTTAATGGGGATAATTGCACCTAGCTTACAGGGTTGCTGTTTAGAATGAATGAGTTAATACGTGCACAGCTCTAAGCGGGCTGTTATTACATTTGCCCCCCCTGGGGGACAGCCTGCCTCCCCGCGCATCACTCCACTGGAGAGGAGATTCCGCGAGGCGATCACAGAGGCGTGAGACCTCCGGGCTTGCTAGAAGGAACGCGGCCGGAAGCGCTGTCCCCGGGAGGCGGTCCGCGTGACGCACTTCCGGCCTTTGTAGCCGGTCTCTCTTCACGCTACGGTTGTCAAGGACTCGGAGGTGGTGCGGTGTGGCCGGGTGGCCTCTCGTCCCACGGATGCCCGGTGAGCTTCGGAGTCGGGCTCCGCCGAAGGCCTTCGAAGGGGCCGGTGTGGGATGCGGGGCGGCGGCCCGGACCCGCCCCCGCCCCGGGGTCTCTTCCCAGCCGGTCCACCGCCTGTCCCGGGGCCCCGGCCGCTCGGCGCTCTCCCCGTCGGCCTCCTCGGATGTTTTCCCGCGTCCGGCGGGCTCTGCTGGGGACCCCTTGAAGCGATGAGCGGGGGGCGTTTCATAATCCGCCGCAGCATCTCGTAGTCTGGTCTACCGACGGCAGAGGCTCTTGCCTGGTGTCCATTTTCCTTTTTGTAGCGAGTGTTTAAATAGCAGTTGTTATGTTCCAGGCAGGCGTTGTTGAAAGCACTTCCCAAATATTAACTAAGTCACTTCTCATAACTCTAGGAAGTAGGCACTGGTGTTATGTAAGCTCCCCCGCTCTTCCCCCTTTTTTAACATCGAGGGGAAAAAATGAGGTCAAGTACCTTTCCCGGCGTCATGCAGCTGTTGTCATCAGGGTGCGAATCCAGGCTGTCTGGCTCGAGTCTGTTTGCTGCCCTGACTCTGCATTAGCGTTACAGCCACAACCCGGGAGGTTACTTCTCTCTCTCGAATCTGATATGCACCTTTTGGACCTCAGTAGTCTTGGGCTTCTAGTTAGGATTTAAGATTGGAGAAGAATAGATCTGAAGAGGTGTGTATTTTTGAGAGTATGTCTGCAAACTTGGTGAAACCGCTATTTTATTTGTGTGTTCACCTGTGTAGTGCACGTTTCCGCACCCTTTCACCCACGTTGGGCTTTGGGCAGCAGAGAACATGACCTTGTCCCCAGGGGTAGGTAGCAGCGATTGACTAAGCCATCTTAAACCAAAAATTGCACATTATCTCTTTAGAAGGTGGTTAATTTGCAAGCTTATTATGTGCCAGGCTTTGTGCAAAACCAGTTTATCTGCATTATCGTTTACTACCTGTGACAACTTCGCAAAGTAGCTGTCCTCGTTTTGTACATGAGACAGGGTCAGAAAAATCAATCAGGTAACTTGCCCAGGATCACACTGTTAGTAAGTCAGGATTCACAACTAGACCTGCTACCTCATACTATTCTACTTATTGCAGATAAACAGGAAAGATAAGAGCTATGTTGTGTGTGTGTGTGTCTGCGAGCGCGCACACCCGTGCCTGAGATTGAAGATGGACAGAGAAGGTCTGAAAGAATCCATTCTAATTTTTAACAGTGCCTGCTTCTGTTGAAGGACTTCTTTATTCTGTACGTTTTGGATTTTTTTTTTTTTTTTTAATGTGAGAAGTAACCACAGGATAGATTGTGACTGAGGGTAAAAGGTGGGGCTCATGATATAAGAGCTGGAAGGAGAAAAAGGTTGGACGGAACAGATAAGGAAGACCTCAGAGGATGTGAGAGTCAAATCAAGGTGCAGAGATTGGGTGGGGTCTGGTTAAGTGTAGAAGGCAAGATCGTAGGCATGGAACACGATGAGGAAAGCCTGATGAAACAATAGTGAGAAGAAAAGCCTAAGTGAAGCCGCAGTTTTAGCACGTGGAATAGAGGAAAACAAGAGTGGACCCCACAATTGAAGCTAGAGTTGTGACTGGTCTTGAGCCAGGCTTGGGAGTGTGGGGATGCGTCCAGTAAGTACTGGGGGGCCTTAGATGGTGACATCGGAGGGGAGAGCGTGGGGATACGTTATGATAAAGACACATTTGTATTGCGTGCTGCTTGGTCTTCACCTACATGCCTGTCCTTGGTAAAGAGCATTTTTCCTTGAGAGTCATAGTAGATTTGGGGGTATTGAGCTTTCTGGGGCTCTAGGAGAAACCAGCTTTAAAATGCAGATTTTTTTTTTAAGCGTGAGAGATTATTATGCTAATTATATACCTGGCAGGTACAGATGATCCCCAACGACGAAGGATGATTTTTCAACTTAACAATGATGGGAAAGTGATTCACGTTTAGTACTACAAATTCTGAGTTTTGATCTTTTCTTGAGAAAAAATTATGAGAAACAACTGATAAACATACAGCCATTCTGTTTCTCACTTTCAGTACAATATTCAGTAAAGTACATGAGATTTTCAACACTTGATTACAAAATAGGATTTGTGTTAGACAATTTTGCCCGACTGTGGCTAATGTAAGCGTTCGGAGCACATGGAGGTGAGGCTGAGCTAGGATGTTTGGTGGGTTCGGTGGGTTCAGTGCACTTTCAAAGTGTGATATTTTCAATTTTGATGGGTTTATGAGGACATAACCCCATTGTAAGTTGAAGAAGACCTGTGCAATGGGGTGGTGAACCTAAAAGAGATTAAATACTGTTTGTGACCAGGAGGGCAGGGTTATAAAACATTTGGGAAGCGTTTTAGAGGCACTGGGTTCAAAGAGGAGCTACAATGTGCTGCTGTGAGGCAGTGGGATTTTAGGCCACCAGACAGAAGCAAAATGAGGAGAGGAAAGCAAAAGGGAGCCTAGGCTGTACAGATAATAGAGAGGATTGATCGTAGTAAAACTGAGTTAAAGATTTGAAACACCATATAGCAGAAATGATTTTTTATGAGCAGAGCTCAAAGCTTTAGCTGCATTTTCTGTGAATAGAAAATCTTTGAGTTAGGGGCGCCTGGGTGGCACAGCGGTTAAGCGTCTGCCCTTGGCTCAGGGTGTGATCCCGGCGTTATGGGATCGAGCCCCACATCAGGCTCTTCCTCTATGAGCCTGCTTCTTCCTCTCCCACTCCCCCTGCTTGTGTTCCCTCTCTCACTGGCTGTCTCTCTCTGTCGAATAAATAAATAAATAAATCTTTAAAAAAAAAGAAAAAGAAAATCTTTGAGTTAAAACGAGAGTGGAGGGCAACAAATAAGAAAAAGACATTTTTCAGGGCCTAGAAAGTTGACAAAGCAGGAGGGCACAAGTAGCTGTTTAATCCTTTGAATGCATGCTCTGTTACTTGAGTGACTGAGAGCACACATTCTTCATTGCCCTATTTGATATTTGCACCCAGAACTGCCTCACCCTAGAGCAAACTCTGCAGACCGTACTTTATGCCCCCATCATTGCTGCCTGGATTATGAGATAGCTTCTCTTCGTGCTTCCACTTCTTAAAGTCTGTTGTCACAGTGGCCAGTTATACTTTTATAGTAAAACTTTAATTTTACTTTTTAAGTAAAATTTGGCCACCCCTCTGCTGAAAACCTCTGATGGCTCTCCACATGTCTTAGACTAGAGCAGAGTCCTTACAGTGGTATCTCAGTCTGTTCCCAACCTGGCTTTATCTCCCATCACTGTACCTTTCACTTTCTCTTTTGTAGCCACATCGTTTGTCCAACTGGCCGTTCCTGGAAGAATCCAGGCATGCTCCTACCTCCAAGGACTCAACCTTCCCTTTGCACGGAACAGTCCGTCTCCAGATAGTCACATGACTGCTGCTCACGTCCCTCAGGTTTCTGCTCAAACTTTACCTTCTCAACAAGGTAAAGATCCCTGAGTCCTCCATACAGAGACCTTTCTTTCCCCTGCTCCCTATCTCCTTTACCTTCATTTTTCTCTGTAGGATTTATCACTGTTTGACATCTGTTTCATTACTGTCTGTGCCTGTCGGCTCCTTCCTTCGTCCTGTTCCCTTCTTCTGCGGACGGACAGGAGAGAGAGGGGTGGTGGTTGCGACTGAATTCTGAAGTCGATTTGCTGGGTTGGAAATGCAGCGTCATCGCTTACTGTGTGTGAGACCTTGGGCAAACGACTGAAACTCTTTGGGCCTCGGTTTTCTCATCTGTTAATATGTGTGTGATAACAAAACCTTGCGGTTTTTTCAAGGAGTCTGTGAGTTAATATATGTAAAATATCTAGTACGGTGCCTGGTACCTTAAAAGCAATATAAATGTCAGCTGTTATTGATATTGTGATTAGAATGTAAATTCCATTAAAGTAGGGACTTTGTTTTGTTGGCCACTTATCTCTAGTGCCTAGAACAGTACCTGGAATATAGTAGGCTCTGAATAAGTATTTGCTAAATGAATGAGTGGTGTGTGAGAAGGTTTGAAAGAAAAAGATAATATGGAACTCAAAGTGATAGGGAGTCAGCACCAAGAAAAGTTGGGGGGGAAATAAGAGCTCAGAGATCCTGTCCTTGGAGGGAAAAACCCTCTTGACTCTTCCTGGGGGTGGCGACTGTAGAGGTCAACGAAGTCACAAGTGTTAGAGATTTGTGGGGGGATAATGTTCACAGGTTACCCAGAAGGATGCTTCCCCACCCCAGTGGTTTTCCCTGCTTGGTAAGTATAACTGATAGTGGCAATATGGGTTGAACGTTCTTGTAGTGTGAGCCGTGTCCAGTCATAACTTAGATACACTGTCCTTAGTTTTTTTCTTATTTTGCAGTGCATGCCAATACCTAAGAATAGTGTTGGGTTACACTTATGGTGAATTATAATCATTTTACTTAGATTTGGAACATTTATAAGGCTATAGGTCATGGCTCATGTGGATCTTGAAGTCTGTGTGGTGGACTATGACCAGGGTTTTTTGCTTTGGGGTTTAAAAAAAAAAAGCAGGATTTTAAAAACAGTAGTATGTGTCACATAATTCAGGATTCATAGTGTTTTGTGAAATTATTATTATTTCCGTTACTTTGTGTGTGTATCTCATGCATACATACATTCATGTGCACGTGTATGTGCGTGTTCTGGGTCTCAGTATAAAATGTTTCTTTCTCTTTTTTTTCGTTATAAAATATTTCTTAGGGTCCTGGTCAAAATCACTAGGCTACATAATATTCTTTCAGAAAATTGCTTTCATGGGGACACCTGGGTGGCTCAGTCGGTTAAGCATCTGCCTTCACCTCAGGTCATGATCCCGGAGTCCTGGGATCAAGTCCTGAGTCAGGCTCCCTGCTCAGCAGGGAGTCTACTTCTCCCTCTCCCTCTCCTTCTGAGTGTTCTCTCTCTCTCTCTCTCTCAAATAACTAACTAACTAACTAAATAAATAAATCTTAAAAAGAAAAGAAAATTGCTTTCATTACTTACTATCCTGGTTAAAATTTTATCGTAAGCTTTAAGTGGTCATAGACACTTGTCTCTTTATGAGCACTAATTTTATTTTACACACAGTTGCCCACTCTCCATCCTCAGGGGGATTAAAAATTAAACAATTTCCAAGAAATTAAAGGACAAGAAACAGCTCAAAGGGGGCGCCTGGGTGGCTCAGCCGTAAGCGTCTGCCTTCCACTCAGGTTATGATCCCAGGGTCCTGGGATCAGGCTCCCTGCTCAGCGGGAAGCCTGCTTCTCCCTCTCATACTCCCCTTGCTTGTGTTCCCTTTCTCGCTGTCTCTCTGTCAAATAAATAAATAAATCTTAAAAAAAAAAGAAAAGAAACAGCTCAAAGTCTACCTCTGTTTTAAAATATCAGAATCAATATTTCTTTCATTTTAATACCTCTGACTCAAGACCAGTTCAGTTGGCTACTTTCTGATTCTTTTGCCATAGTGTTTTGATCACTAGGATCCATTTTGTTTCCCTTTTCTCCTATTCTTGGCGTCCTCTATGACCACTTGGCACCAAAATGCTGGTTTACCTCCATTCAGCTGAAAATTTACTCTGAGTCTCCTCTTTCAATTCAAATGGAAACCCTGTGTGTTTCAGCTGATTTATTTGAGCTTAATTCATTCAGGATGATCCAAATGGTCCCTTCTTTTGATAAAACTCTGTGTGTGTGTCTGTGTGTCTGTCTGTGTGTGTGTGTGTCTGTGTTGGGACCAGGGTTGGTGGGGAGAGGTGTTTTTTTCCTGCTTTCCTTCCAGTGTCACCTGCATCAGAATTTGCTTAGTCCTTAGCATTACTCGTGCATTCAGTGTTCTTCACTAGACAGTGACTGCTTTTGTTACACAGACTCCCCGTGCCTACCAGCAGAAAAGATTTTCTACATTTTAGTATTTTTTTCTCTGCAATTATTTTTTAGATTTTGGGATTTCCAGGAGAAAAGCTCAAAGAGGAATCATCAAGAATAGACTCTTTTTCTGAAGAGTTAAGCCTAAGATGGCCACAGCCTTGGCCCTTCAGACTTCAGAGATGCAGGAAGGACTTCAGACAGTAAAGGTAGAAGAGGAAGAGGGGGATTGTGCCTGTGGGCAGGAATCTGGCCTGTCGAGAGATAACCCTCATACCAGAGAGATCTTTCGTAGACGCTTCCGGCAGTTCTGCTACCAGGAGACTCCCGGGCCCCGCGAGGCGCTGAGCCAGCTCCGGGAGCTCTGCCGTCAGTGGCTGCGGCCCGAGACCCACAGCAAGGAGCAGATCGTGGAGCTGCTGGTGCTGGAGCAGTTCCTGACCATCCTGCCCGAGGAGCTGCAGGCCTGGGTGCGGGAGCACCGCCCAGTGAGTGGGGAGGACGCGGTGACTGCGCTGGAGGATCTGGAGAGGGAGCTGGATGAGCCGGGAGAGCAGGTGGAAGATGGGAGAACGGAGGTTTGTACCTGCAGGAGCAAGGGTGAGGTTTCAGTGCAGCAAGAGGAAGAGGAGGAGGATTTCTTTGTGCCTCACATGGTCTATTGTGGGCTGTCCATCTCTCTGCCTCTTGTCGCCAGTTTCTTGGTGGTATTTTTCCTATACAGTGGACCTGGGAAGGCCGCCTTACAATGTGTCTCTGATATTTGATTTGTGACTGTCCTTAATTTCCACCAGGTCCCAACCTATGCTTGTGAACAGGGAGAGTTTGCGAAGGAGAAAGCAACTCGGGGAGCAGCCCAGGAGTTGTCAGGTGGCCCGCTCCAGCCGTTGGAAGAGCTGCCTCCGAGCAGTTCGCGAGAGCTGTGCCCGGTTCAGGAGATCGGTGAGGATCAGAATTGCCTCGGGAGGCCTCCCTCACTCCCTGAGTGTCCATCCGTTCAGCACATCTGTTCAGTGTGTGCTGTGCGTCAGGCCATGTGTTTGGTCCTGGGGATTCTGTGACAAGCAAGGTAGACATGCTCCCTGCCCTCAGGAAGCTCGCAGCTTGGCAGGAGAGGCAGACAGCACACGAGCAGTTACAGTTCAGTGTGTCTTCTCCCTGAGGGCAAAGTAAAAGTAAACAGAAACTGTGGTTATTCGTCCCCTGCCACCCACTCTCCCGGCTGGTTTTTCCCTTTTTCCTTTGGAAACGTAATATTCACGTGATCCACAAATTATTTCAGGTCATGAGGCTGGGACTTGGAACGTGGAGTTAGCCCCACAGAGGGAGCTTTGTAAAGAAATGAGATCTCTTGTGGAAGTACCTGAAAAACTGAATGGTGATATTACTCAGATGCCTGAACGTGGAGACGACTGTGACCACGAGGGCAGATTGGAAAGGCAGCGGGCAAGCTCTTCCGTGGAGAGACCCTATATCTGTGGTGAATGTGGGAAGAGCTTCACCCAGAATTCCATCCTTATCGAGCACCAGAGAACCCACACGGGGGAGAAGCCCTACGAGTGCGATGAGTGTGGGCGGGCCTTCGGGCAGCGGTCAGGCCTGTTCCAGCACCAGAGACTCCACACCGGGGAGAAGCGCTACCAGTGCAGCACCTGCGGCAAAGCCTTCAGTCAGAACGCCGGGCTCTTCCATCACCTCAGGATCCACACGGGGGAGAAGCCCTTCCAGTGCGGTCAGTGCAGTAAGAGCTTTAGTCGACGTTCTGTCCTCATTAAGCATCAGAGAATTCACACTGGGGAGAGGCCTTACGAATGTGAGGAATGCGGCAAGAACTTCATTTACCACTGCAACCTCATTCAGCATCGGAAGATCCACCCCGTGCTGGGTCCAGCCGGCCCCTTGGAACAGGTAGGGCAACATTTCCCGACGTCAGGCCACTAGCGCGGTCGCAGGGTAGGCTCTTACTTTGTCCCTGAAGCAAGGTAATGGTAAAAAATAGTTTAATCCTCTTGAGGAGGAAGCTCCAAGGAGAGCCAGTGATATTGTCCGTACTTTTATGCTGAGAGAAGCATAATATCTTAAGTACATCTGTCAGGATCTGACAAGTCAACAACACCCACACTTTGCAATACTGAGTCTTGTTGTGTAGACTTTATCAACATAGTCTCCAGTCTCACACGCTCCTGTGCAAAAAGTTTTCTAGGTGTACTTCAGGAGAACTTCATCCTAGTTTTAAGAAACTTTTAAAAGAGGTTTTTAAAAATTATATGCTGTGTGAAATTATGTTAAATGAGTATTTAAAAACTAATTTAAAAATAATTGCAGTAAAACCTGTAATGTAAACGATTCGACTCTTTTCTGTTTTCATAAAATATCATTTGCTTTTTGACCTACAACAGGGGGCAGATGAATCCTCCCATAAATACACAAAAGGCTTTTCCCTATAGGAGAACTCTGTAGAGTTCCAGTAACTCGGCCTCCGGTTAGGATCCAAGGAATTGAAGCAACCATGTGTTACTAGTAGCTCAGTGGCTAGACGTAGCTGATACTGCTCCAGATTTTAAATTTGTGCGGACCAAGAAACTTAGCTAAAAATCTGATATCTCACTTCCGATCTTTGTTATGAAAATATAGGCCTCTTTGCATTTTTCCTGTGACTTACAAGTGTTTGCAGTTTTTGCTTTCTTTCTTTAACCTTAGTTATGGAGAATTTCAAACACATACAAAAAGAGAAAAGTATGATCAGTCTTCCATGTTGATTGTTTTTTATAAGCTCCAGGCTTCTCAGCATTACCTGCTGATTACCACCAAGGTCATGCATAAAAAAACTTCTTTCCCTTAGCAGTTATTGAGTGTTTCCTTTATACTTAAGCCCAGGACACACACAAAGGAAAATCTCTGGAGATGACAATCTGTATCTGAGTACCAAATACACAGCAGATCACTCAACAATAATAGAAACACTGTAAGGGACCTTAGAGATCACTTCTCTGTCCCCTTACATGATTGATGCAGAAATGGAGGCTCTGGGAAGTAGCTGTAAGATCATACGGACAGCTGGTTAATGGAGCTGGAGCTGGAGCTAGAACCCTGTCTTCTAGCTCCTTGTGCTCTTTCTACTAAGCCACTGGAAGCATTTTATCTCCAAACAGAAATTACTAGCATATGGAACTTAGAAGATTTAGAAGGCACTGAGCTTTTGCTTTTTAGCTCAACAAAGCCTCCCATCTGTGTGTTTCAATAAATGCACAGCTCCTCTGTTCAGTTTACAGTGGAGTTCCAGGAAAGACTCACCACTTACCCCTCATTTGGGGCATTTTATTTTTAAGTAATCTCTACACCCAATGTGGGGCTCAAACTCACAACCCCAAGATCAAGAGCTGCGTGCTCCACTGACTGAGCCAGCCAGGCAACCCAATTATTTTTAACCTTTAAATTTTAACTTACTTAGAGGGACTTTTCAAGAAGGGTAACTCGTTCTTCATCCGACTCAAGTATCAGAACAACATTAAAAAGGGAGCCTATCTTTTCCCTTATAGGTAGCCATTTCTCTAGTATCTTACATATCTTCAGTGTTTCTTTATGTAAATACAAGAAAACGTGAATACATATCACCTTATTTCCTCTATTACCCAGAAAGATGGCCTCCCGTTTGCACTGTGCTACCCCTTGCCGTGTTTGCCAAACAGTACAGTCCTTAGAGTAACAGAGCTTCCTTGTTCTGTTTACAAGTGGACAGTATTTCATCTGTTGGGGCTCCACAGTTTTTAACACATTCCCGTAGATGTACAATCTCTATTTTAAAAGGTCGCAAATTGTTTCATTCTTCTCCCAAATGTGGTTCAAGCCAAATTCTGTTTAAAAACAACAGCTTCCACATGAGCTAGGAAACAGGGTTTGGGCAACTAGAGTTGTACCTAATTCTTCTGCAGAGAAATGCAGAAGTGATGGCGGTGGTTTTCAGTCTTGTGTATTTGGCTCTATTATGTATCCTAGTCATAATATTTCAAACCATTTCTGTCGCCATTTGTGGCTAATTGTAGGTCTTATCAAAACTCTTACATTTTCTCAACAGTGTATTTTACTGTGTGTTGAGGTTAAATTATTTCCAAAAGAAATACATATGGATTTTAAAGTGAAGTTAAGGAAAATATAGTAGACAAGTTTGAAATAAAAATCAGCTTCTCCAGTAATTACATACTCCATGTAGTAATATAATACATATGCTATTATAACCTGAGTTCGTAAGTACCTCAGACGCCGCTGCATATGCCGGAGCAGCATGTTTGGGTAATTCGATTATATCAGCTCTTAAAAGATTTAAAATATGAACAGATCAGGATTTTAAAGGCTGTATTTCTAATGGACTGTTTTTACACCTACAGTTGAAGATTGGATGTTTGGTTTGTTTTGTGCTTGTCTTTTTGTTTTGTTTTGTTCACAGCTTCTCAAAAATTCTAAATTTTCTCAACAACTGGTGAAATACCAAGAAACAAAAGCTGTCATATATGCTGTAGAGACATACACCACTTAGAATGCAGTGATGGTTGACATCATTAAATGACTTACAGTTCACCAAACTAACTGCTTGTTCTCTGATACTAATTGTTCTAATTCGCTTATGCTAATTCTCTTATCTAGGGTGCACATTTGTCATTACTTGATCACTGATGTTTGCCGTAGCCTGTGGATAATGGCCTGTAGGGCCGCACACTGTTTCTGTCTCAGTTGTCTCCCTTTTACATTCCTACGTTACCCTCACTTCTCTCTTTTCTGTGTCTACCCTGGCTCTTCTTATTCAACCCATGAAGTCTCTGGCATTGATCTCCTTTCAGGTGATCCGTAAACCAGTAGCCATCCCTCCCTGTGCCTTTGAAAGTCCAATCTGAAAGAGTAGTCAATTTTATGGCTGAGCAAGGTGTAAGAAATACTGATTCATATCCAGTTATGGTTCTTGGGGGATGGTCCAGCACCGCTCTGAGGACTGTTAGGAGATTGGACACTGTATGTCAAGAAATGGCTGAGAATTTTGCAACCAGAATTTGTCTAGGGCTGTGGGTATAAGAGCCCTGAAGACACTATTTCACTGTAATTTTTATTTGAAGGTCAGGACTCAAGGAGAACCAAGTCTCTGTCCACATTTTATATTTGGAAATGACTCCTGTTTTCTATATCTGACAATACTTTTCCTTTAAAAAACATAATTTATAGTAGAACATTGTTTTATATTTTTCCTATAAGACAAAAGTTATTTCTGAGGATATTTTAAAATACAAGTATATCTAAAGTCCAGGCCCCTGGGTGGCTCAGTCAGTTAAGCATCTGCCTTCAGCTCAGGCCATGATCCCAGGGTCCTGGGATGAGCCCCATGTTGGGCTCCCTCCTCAACTGGGATTTTGCTTCTCCCCCCCCCCCAACTCATGCTTGCTCATTTCTCAAATAAATAAAATCTTAAATATGTTTTCTTTTCTTTTTTTAAAAGATTTTATTTATTTATTTGACAGATCCAGCGAGAGAGGGAGCATAAGCAGGGGGAGTGGGAGAGGAAGAAGCAGGCTCCCAGTGGAGCAGGGACACCAATGAGGGGCCCGATCCCAGGACTCCGGGATCACACCCTGAGCTGAAGGCAGACGCTTAACGACTGAACCACACAGGCGCCCCTTAAATATGTTTTCTTTTAATTTTTTTAAATTTTGTTTATTAGAGAGAGTACAAACAGAGCAGAGGCTGAGGGAGAAGCAGACTCCCCACTGAGCAGGGAGCCCCGATGTGGGGCTCGATCCCAGGACCCTGGAATCATGACCCTAACCGAAGGCAGGCACCCAACTCACTGAGCCTCCCAGGTGTCCCTAAATAAATAAAATCTTAAAAAAATAGTATATCTAAAGTCAAAATTATAAAATATGAAGTACTTTCTCAGGAGCAGTTTTGAAATATAAAATCTATACTAGTATACGTGTGTGTCGGTTAAATGTTGAGTTAGAAGTTGGGAGAAAAGTAGATTATTTGTAGAAGGACATGGAGGATAGAGGAAGGTGTTTTAGGCAGAGGGAACAGGGTGAGGAAGGCCCAACTAAGGTATGCTCAAGAGCCATGCGTTTTCCAGTTTGGCCAGGTCATGGAGCTCCTGCAAGGAAGCGCAGGAGTGGGAGCCAGGTTGAGAGGGCCTTGAACACTTTGCTGTGCGTTTGGTCTTTGTTTGGTAAGCATAATGGGGTCACTGAAAGTATTTTGTTGTGCTATAGGGGCTTTTTAACACAGAATCAGAGATGTTACCCTTAGGAAGAAATTTTGAGTGTACCCATTTCATACCTACCTGAGAAAAGTGAAGCCCTAAGTGGTTAAATACTTGTAGTGATCTTTTTTTTTTTTTTTTTAAAGAATTTATTTATGTGTGAGAGAGAGATAGTGAGAAAGAGCACGAGGGGGTGGGGAGAGGGAGAAGCTCAATCCCAGGACCCTGGGATCATGACCTGATCTGAAGGCAGATGCTTCACCGACTAAGCCACTCAGGCGCCCCTGTAGTGATCTATTTTTTAATCGCATTAAAATTTTTAAAAACAAAAGTATGAACAGAGATCATTGTGAATTATATGTAGTTTCATAGACACTTAGACTTGGAGCCTGGGACACATTTTAGGCATCTGCAAATAGCAACAGCAGCAACAAAATGGGAGGGAAAGAGAAAAGGGAAGAACAAAATGTGAGAACATAAAAAGGACTTTGGCAAAATTACACATTAAAACTGGATTAGACCAACAAATATTGACCAAAGAGAAAGTAAAATAAGACGTGGAGACAGTGTTGCCAAGAAATGTGCTTTATCTTTATACTAGCTGTTATTAGAGATCCCTCTGTCTCTCAGTTGGTCCACGTGTCTTAGCAGTGAAAACAGCCACTGCTCTTTGTTCCTCACCCATTTCAGTGCTTTACATAAAAAAGAGAAGGAGGAGAAGAGCACAGTGTATAAATTACTGATTTTTGTTTTTAGGTCCCTGTGGACCCACACCCAGTTTGCCATGCGAACGTCTCCGCTCTATGATGAAGCCACTGTTTTCTGAATGTACACCTGTGTTAGAATCACCTGCGCTGTTTGAACTCCAGTTTCCTGGGCACTACCCCAGACTGGCTGAATGTCTCTGAGGGCAGGACCTGGGAATCTGCATTTTAGCTAGCTTATCAGTGGTTGTCAGACATAAGGTAACTAACCATATATAATTTATTGCCCAGTCTGGGACACTTGAGAATGAAAGGGTATTAATAATTACACCCAGACAAGAGGCGGAACAGGATGGGTGGTCTTTCCACTTCCGACTTTCCCAGCTGAGGAGATAGAAGATGAGAGAATCAGAAAGAATACAGTGTTCTCATGAAAGCTCAGGTAGAACATCTATGAAGGAGGCTGTGGGAGATGGCGGTGTAGCCGCCACCTGCCTGGTTTGAAATAATTCTTATTAACACATCTGTTGGGTTAGGTAAGAAAGGGTGGGTATGCCTACAAAACCACACTCCCCCTAAAAAGATCCCCCCAAAACAACAACGATAAAAACAGTTAAGATAGCTAGTCACCGAACGTGAACCTGTTGAGGTCATGGTTTACCAGACAAGGTGGATGACCTCTCAGAAGTGTAAGGAGCATCTCGGTGAATAGGGACTGATGGACTAGTGTGGGATGCTCATTTGTAAACTGGAGGAGAAGTGGGAGTATAGGGCACCAGCGGAGAACCTTGCGGGAATGAGGCAGAGGGTGAGCCAGCTTAAGCAAGATGAATGGGGACCGGATCCTGTGCCAGGTAGCTTCGTAAGTTACCATAACTGACGCACGTACTTCACTGGCTGCGGAACCAGAGTCGTGTTCCGGCCGCAGCTGACCCTGCCGCCATGTCCCCAGCACTGCGTGCCCTTGGCTTTCTGCTGACGTGGTACAGTGGGGGATCTCTAAGTGGTTCCGGTACCCAAAGGACAAGCCCTGAGACGGTGGAGAGCAAGCCCGCGTGCCGCTTTGCTCGGGGTGGTGCTGATTATTGCTTCGGACCCTGGGGGCCCATGGACAGTGGGCTCTGCACAAAGGGGATCTGCAGGGACCCTGCGGGCTGGGACCGCGGACGACCAGAGTCTTGGGGGAACGGAAGGCAGCGCAGCATTCCGTGAGAGCGGACAGGTGTCCTCGGTCGGGCAGAGAGCTGGGGGCCCAGGCAGAGTGGCCGCTGGCCACCTGGGGGACCGCTTGCCGGAGGCATTCCCAGGCCGCGGCGCTGGCGAGGGCCCCACGCCGGAGGTGCGAGCCCAGCCACCACTGAGATGACGGGTCCTCTAGGCTTCCTAGAGAGGCGGCGAGGAGCCGGCGGAGGCGCGCCCCGGCGTCGTGATGTACTTCCGGGCTGCCGTCGCGTGCCGGGCTCGGCGCTTCTCCCTCGCGTGGGTCCCCGGGATCCGGGCGCCCCTGGGTCGGCGCTCGCGTGCACGAGCGGGGCGCGGGTTTGCGGACGCTGTGTGGCCGCGGCCTTGAGGCCGGCGGGTGGTTTTCTGTTCCGTGGGCGGGTCTCCTGGGGTGATGGCCCACGGTCTTGCATATTGTGCGGTGAAGGCTTGGTGCCCTCAGGTACGATGACGGGGTCCGCGCCGACTGTTGCGGGCCGGAGCGACGTGCCGGGGGCGCTTCTGTGGCAAAGGAAACGGGAGCCAGCCCGTCCCTCAAGCACACACTTGTACGTGCCGCTCGCCGTGGCTCTGGAACGGGGACGCGCCAGATGACAGGGGCGCTGTGCCTTCCAGTGTGGGGAGGACGGCGGGTGAACTATCGCAAAGCAGCGTGAGGGCCTCGAGGAAGTAAAACGTCGCACACTCGAGGGCCTTTGGAGGTGCGGGGTGGCGAGTTCGAGGCCAGACCCCGAGCAGGAGACAGTAAGCGGAACGAATAGGAAGCCACTGGCACGGACGGCGTGTGACGGAGCAGAAAACTGCCGCGGGGGACGTGGGTGTGGTGTGGCCGGGGCGGAGGGGGAAGTACGCAATGACTGGACTGCTCCAAGAACGCAGACGTCAAAAGGCAGTGGCGTCTCCATTTCTAATGTAACAGCTCGTACCCAGAATGTGGGCACACTGCCCTGCGGAAGAGCCCGCGCCCCGGGCTTCCGCCCTCGCAGCTCTGCTCGGCCACCTCAGTAGAGTTCGTCGGCGTGCCGGCACCCCGTGAGCTGCGGCATGGCCCCGTGGGTGGGAAGGGCCGCTCCGCAGAGAGCGGACAGCTGTCTAAGCAGGGCAGTAACGTAATCCTGCTAGGCTTCTGGGACCATTCTGGGAGCAGCGTGGTGGAGGAATGGGAAGGGAGCAAGCCCGGAGGCAGGAGGGAAGAGACGTGCAGCTGTCACAGAAAGAGCCAGTACTCTAAGTTGGCGAGAGTAAGGCGGTGGCTGTGGAGATGAAGAGGGGTGGAGTGGAATTACGTGGGAAAGGTAGATGTAACTGTGCTTGATGACCAAGGACTAAAAAGTGCTGAGCACACTGCCTGGCATATACTAAGCATTACAAAACTTTTAAAAGAATATATAGTCAGGGAGGGGCCCCTGGGTGGCTCAGTAGTTTGGGCCTTTGAGCGTCCAACTTGATTTCGGCTCAGATCGTGATCTCAGGGTGGTGGGATCCAGCCCCGTGAAGGGCTCCACGCTCAGCGTGGCATCTGCTTGTCACTTACCCTCTGCTCCTCCCCTGCTCTCTCTCTCAAATAAATAAAATCTTTAAAAAATAAAATATATTCAGAGATAGGTTTTTGGATTAGATGATTAGGTGAATGAATGTCCCCCCCCCCTTTTTTAAAGTAGACTCCATGCCCAGCATGGATCCCAGTACAGGGCTTGAGATCACAATCCTGAGATAAAGACCTGAGCTGAGATCGAGAGTCAGATGCTTAACTGACTGAGCCACCCAGGTGCTCCATACATGTGCCATTAAAAAAAAAAAAAAGGGGGTCCAAAAAAAGAAAGAAATGGATAATTTTGGAGGAGGCATTGATTATAACGGGGGAAATGAGTTAATTTTTAGTGGTGTTGAGATGCTTTTAAGACGTATAAGCAAAAGTGTCTACTACACCATTGGACTATAATGGTCTGGAGCTCCAAAGCAAGATTGGGATAAGAGAATCAGATTTAGGAGTTCTTAGGTGACAGCATCTCAGTTCTCAGATGCTACTGAATGGACAATGTTGCCCAGAATGAATGTGGAATGAGAAGGAGGCTGGGTCTCAACTTAGGATAACCAGACATTCTTGGCAAGCTGAAGAAGAGCCATAAAGTAGACTTAGGAATGAGCTATTTGACAAGCCCTTATTTAATACTTCCTGAGCGCTAGGCATTGGTCTAAGCACTTTACAAAAACCAACTCATGGAAAACAGCCAGAAGACTGTAGTTCTTACCAGACTGAGAGTGGCTAGCAGCGTGAGGTGCTGCAGAGGCATCTGGGAAGCAAAGGACTGAAAAATACTCACTGGGTTTGTGTACAAAGCGGGCCTTGGTTAATTGACTTGGGACCCCTGACTCAAATGTGGGACACATTGACTGACACGCACACTGTTTTTTTCTGAAACTAAAAATGCTTTTGAAAGTATCTGGCACAATTCTTGGCACAGAGAAGTTGATTTGTAACTATAACTGACTTAATCTGTGGCAGGCAATTTAAGCAGGCAAAGCTGTTTGCTTTGTTTTTATTCATTATCTGAGTATTTCACATTATCTGAATTTGTCACTGAATTTTCTAGATCTAAAAGCCACTAGTATTGTTCTTTAATTCTAAAGTAACTGAATTGTTTTTTCCTTAATTTTCTGACATTATTCTAATGACATTTTGTGCTTGTTTTATCTTTTACAGAGCATGTTTACCTTCAAATCATTGGCCTGACCACAGCGATTCACCCTAAGTATGTTCTTAGTTTGGCGTTAATCTCTTAACAGTGATGTGTTATGTGTTACCTCCCCCTACTGTTGTAGTGAGCCAGTCTTCCGAGTGGTTTGCTTAGGAATGGATTCAGTCAAGCCCTTTTGGGCTGCAAACAGAAGGAATGTCAACTAGTTACAGAATTTAGCTTGCACAGAATTGGTGCTTCTGACGGGAGTTCTTCAGACAAAACTTAAGGCAGTTCTGCTGGGAGGATTCCCTTCAGCTTCTGAAGTCCAGCTTTAGGCTCTCTGCGGTCAGTGGCTGTGGCCGGAGACCCACAGCAAGGAGCAGATCCTGGAGCTGCCGGTGCTGGAGCAGTTCCTGACCGTCCTGCCCGAGGAGCTGCAGGCCCGGGTGTGGGAGCAGCCCAGAGTATAGGGAGGAGGCTGTTCCTGGATTGGAGGGCTTGTCGAGGAAGCTGGATAATCTCTGAGGAAAGGTGAGATAAGAAAGAAATGATCTATCATCAGAAGGTGGGTATTCTCTCCAGAGAGAAGAGAGTTGAGATCTCTCAGGAGAAGTGAGGGAAATGGCCAAGATATACTGGCCAGAGTTGCATTCCTCTCCCTGTCCTTTTATTCCCTGCCATTGCAGGTCAAGGGAAACTCTGCTTTCTGTCCAGCGGTTCTATGTTCTCCATTAATGTTGGGATCGAAGCTCTAAAACTCTCAGCATGTGTCACCCTGGTCAAATTTATGTCATTGTCCCTGCGTCCTAGTCCTCCTACAGGGACAGGAAGGGCCCAGGGGCAGACAGCTTATCTGGTGGCAGGAGAGGACTCACTAGGGGTCCAGCTCCCACCAAAACAGGTCGGCTCAATTCTGAACCTTGGGAGCTGCCCCCTGTTTAGGAGAAAGGTGAAGAGATTCCATTCCCCCCCGGGGGGGGGGGGGCGATAGGAAATGTCTTCTTGTATTTTTCCAAATGAACCTCATCACTAAAATTTTTGCCTACCTTTCCCTTGATCTTTTGTTCCACATTTAACCTGTTCCTCTAAGCACACCATTTTAACCTTATGCTTCTTCCTTCACTTCTTTGTACTAAAATTGTTGAAAATCCTTCTCCTATTAAATGGTTTAGTTTCTTCATTCTAACTCAATTCTACCAACTTCCCTGACCCTGACCTCTTATCCTAAAGGCAGGAGAACAACTTCTACATTGAAACCAATGGAAAATGATTCAAAAGCCACGTGCAGTAGAGAAAATTTTAAATGTACATTTAAAAAAAATTAGTATAGGAAACAAAACTTACTATTTTTATGTGCTTGTTGGAGAAGCACACGTATATGCCCAAATATAATCGTACTGAACATATCAACTGCCACTGCTTTTAAATTTAGTATTACGTTCTGGACATATTTCCGAGTTACATGTAACCCATATATATAGCGGACATAGGTTTCATTGTGTGGGTATCAAATAGTTTTTTATTTTTTTGCTTTTGATCAGGTCTTTATTCAGAATTTGCTGTCCAAAATGAGTCAATAGTTATGGAACAAACAAATTCAAGTTTATGCAGCCGGCTTCTTGTCTTCTGTGGTGGGTTTCTTTCCTACAGGCTTCTTCTCAGCTTGCTGGTTTCTTGGTAGCTGTGGCTTTTTTTTTCCCCACCAGAGGTTTCTTCTGCTTCTGAACACCAACAGCCTTCTTTCCTTTCTTCCCTACCACAGGCTTCTTTTCTTTTTCTTTCTTTCTTTTTTTTTTTAAAGATTTCATTTATTTATTTGTCAGAGAGAGAAAGAGCCCAAGCAGGGGGAGTGGCAGGTAGAGGGAGAAGCAGGCTCCCAGCTGAGCAAGGAGCCAGACGGCAGATGCTTAACTGACTGAGCCACCCAGGCGGCTCTCTACCACAGGCTTCTTGCCCAGAACCCCCTTCTCATCCGATTTGGCTTCTTAGGCTGCTGCTGCCTTATCCATCCGGAGCTTGTGATTCTTGGCCTGGTGAAGAATGGTGTTCAGCACGTGGTCTTCACGTTCAGGTTTAGCTTCAGTGTGATTCCAGGCTTTTAAGTTGGTTTCTGTCTTTTTCTTTCTTTCTTTCTTTCTTTCTTTCTTTCTTTCTTTCTTTCTTTCTTTCTTTCTTTCTTTCTTTCTTTCTTTCCCTCTTTCTCTCTCTCTCTCTCTTTCTCTTTCTTTCTCCCTTTCTCCCTTTCTTTTTTTTTTAAGATTTATTTATTTGAGAGGGAGAGGGAGGTGTGGATAGGCAGAGGGAGAGAATCTTCAAACAGACTCCCTGCTGAGTGCAGAGCCCAACACAGGGCTTGATCCCAGGACCCTGAGATCATGTCCTGAGCCCAGACCAAGAGTCAGCCGCTTAACTGAGCCACCCAGGCTTTAAGTTTCTTAAAATGCAAAACAGCCTCCTTGTCTTCTTGTAGCCTTCAACTTTGTCTTCAGCCAACAAAGGAAGTTCAGGAACTTCTTCAATACGTGACCTATAGACATGGCCAGCGCTGGAAAGGCTCATGCAGCCAGGGCAGAGCAGATGGCATATCGCTTCTGTGTTGTTTTGGTTGGTGCAAATGTGCGGCCCCCACGACACATATTTGCAAAAGTACCCTGGCCACAATAGCAAGTCCCATCACCTCGTACTCTAGGAATTCGAGCCACGGCTTGGCCAGTACCCCAAGACTGAGCACTGGTTTGACAGTCTGCTAATTCACTGACAGCATAGAGTCATCTGTTGTTTTTGCACAAGTTGGTGTGAACAGAGTTTACAATATCAGGTCAAATGGGAGCCTTGAACACAGCAAGCAAAGTACCATTTTTGCCAGATGACTACCCCTTTTCAGAGTACACATATATCAGTGGATGAGCACACACCATGGGGAGAAGAAAGGGCCAGGCTCTTCTCAACCTGGCGGCTCCTGCAGGAAAAGCCCAAATTGTCTTTTAACTAGGAGGGTTTGTAAGTTGCTTCCTTTTTCTTTTTCTTTTTTTTTTTACACACTACCAACTAAAAGCCCCAAATTCTTATCTTTTTTATTTTTTTTAAAGATTTTATTTATTTATTTGACAGAGAGAGACAGCCAGCGAGAGAGGGAACACAAGCCGGGGGGGGGGGGGGGTGGGAGAGGAAGAAGCAGGCTCTCAGTGGAGGAGCCTGATGTGGGGCTCGAACCCAGAACGCTGGGATCACGCCCTGAGCCGAAGACAGACACTCAACCACTGTGCCACCCAGGTGCCCCTCTTTTTTTATGTTTTATTATTATGTTTTATGAAAGAGTACAAATCTATATAAAAGAATTGTATAATGAATCTCCATGAACCTGCCACCCAGTTTCAACATTATCAAATCATGACCATCTTGTCCATTTATAACTCTACTCACTTCCATATTATTTTTTCCATATAATTTTGAAATATATCTCAGATATATTCTTTCAAATGTAAATATCTATATAGCTCAAAAGATGAATTCTTAGAGGCATGACTTAAAGGAATTTCTTTAATGTAACCATAATAGTATTATCACACCTAAAAAAATTAGCAAAAATCCCTTAATACCACGTTTCTAGTTGTTTCAAAGATGTCATGGATTTTTAAATCTTTTGTTTTGGCTTGTATGTTTGAGTTGGGAATCCCAAGAAGAAAACACATTTTGATCGGTTGATATGTCTCTTAACTTTCTTTTAATATATAGGCCCCTCTTCCTTCTTATCTCCCCACTTGCAGTTAACTAAAAACATCAGGTTGGGGGGGGGCGCCTGGGGGGCTCAAGTGTTTGAGTGTCTTCCTCCGGGTCAGGTCATGATCTCCAGGTCCTGAGATCAAGCCTTGTGTCGGGCTCCCAGCTTGGTTTGGGGGTAAGTCTGCTTCTCCCTCTCTCTCTGCTGCTCCCCACTGTCTGTGCTCTGTCTCTCCCTCTCTCAAATGAATAAATTAAAAATCTTTTAAAAAAAAAATCAGTTTGGGGGCACCCGGCTGCCTCAGTCAGAGGAGCCTGTGACTCGGTCTCAGGGTCATGAGTTCAAGCCCCACCTTGTGGGTAGACATTACTTAAAATAAATAAATTAATTAATTAATTAATTAAAAAAAACTAAGCACACAGGTTGTTTGTCAGATAGAGTCCCATAGTGAGGACTTTGCCATCTGCATCTGGTGCTGTAGTTTAATGTCTTCTGTCCTCTCCGTTTTCTATAAATTGCAGTAAACTGGGGGCTTGATCAAAATCGAGTTTAAGGTTTGGGAACAAGGGAAGTTTAACTTGGCAAGGTGGTGTGTTCTATCAGGAGCTTACAACATCTGGTTGTCTCTTTTTCTGTGATGTTACAGCTCGTGATCCTCAGTACCTACATCTGTGAATCCATTAGCGGTTCCAGAATGTCGATATTCTTACTGTGTTGTCCTTCATTTAACAAAGCTAGAATATTTATATAAAGAGATACTTCCCCTATATTCTTACTTGGTTACCCAGTGGTTCTTACAGAAGAAGCAAGATGATTGATTAACTCCCTCCCCACTACCTGTTTTTTGGTTTTTTTAAGATTTTATTTGATAGCACACAAGTGGTGTGGAGAGGCAGAGGGAGAGGGAGAAGCAGACTCCCTGCTGAGCAGGGAGCCGGATGCAGCACTGGATCCCAGGATCCTGGGATCATGACCTAAGCCGAGGGCAGATGCTTAACCAGCTGAGGCACCCAGGTGCCCCTCCCACTACCTATTTTTAAAAATCAGTTTCAAAACAATGAATTCATTTTGCTGTCATTGTCTAAAACAGTGGCCAATTGTTATTAATAATAGTATTTAGAACTCATGGATTTAAATATATTTCATATTTTTCAATCCATTGTACTTAGCTATCCATATTGAAGCTCATTGGTCTCATCTTTGGGTAGTAGGAGCCTGTTGAGTTTGACTCCTCTATTTATGATGAGTCTAGGCATTCCGATAGCTTTCTTGCCATCTGGTATAACAAGAGGTACAGACTCAGCTTCTGATTCCTTCCCACTCCTGGAATCAGTCATTTTTCCAAGGCCCCTTGATTCTGTTTAGTGGGAAACAGTATGTCAAGACCAAAAATAAGGTACTAGGAGTGTTCGTTGCTTTATTGGACGTTGTTCCTAGGCCTTTTCAGTACTCAAAGCTAAGAAAAAATTTAAGATAAACTATGTATTGTGAATTCATATTGATAGTTCCAGTTCAAATTCAGTATTTCAGGGGCTTAATCTGTCTTTCATCTGTATCTCCTTTTGGAGAATTCTCAAAAGACATCAGGAATGGTAGAGTATCAAACACTCATTTGCTTTATCCCACATTATATACACAATAGCCTCAATTAAAATGCTGGCATTACCATCAGCTAGTATGATTATTATAAACAGCTTCATGCTTGTGCCTGTGTTTTCCCATTCTTTTTGTTATAGATCTTTGGGTACATACAAAAAAAATTACTGTTCTAAGGACACTGGAAATAATTCGTCTTTTGTGTACTTATGCCACCAACAGGTACACATTTAAAATCAGTTTGTTTCACTTCTTGTTCAGTGTTTAGGGATTGATTATTTTATTTTATATTTTAAATGTTTCATTTTTAAAAATTATATGAAATATAAAATTTTACATATGAAATCTATAAAATATTTTCAAGGAAGTTCTCTTCCTGTTCCTTCTCTTCCCTCTCTTCCCCATAGGTAAGCTTTTCTTCCTCTTTTATGGTTTATCCTTTTATTATTTATTTATCATAAGCACATGTATACATTCGTACCCCTCACCTTTAAAAATAACAGTATAATTTAAGTCATAAACTCAAAACACATCTCTCTTACATAAAACATTTTGTTTCCTTTAGCATGTACTTTTTTTTAAGACTTTATTTGAGAGAGAGCAAGAGTGAGAGAGCACAGGTGGGGGGAGGGGCAGAGGGAGAGGCAGAAGCAGGCTCCCTGCCAACCAGGGAGCCCGACGTGGGACTCGATCCCGGGACCCTGAGATCGTGACCCGAGCTGAAGGCAGACGCTGAACCAGCTGAACCACCCAGGCACCCCTAGCATGTACTTTTAATGAGTGCTTGTTCAATGAACAAGTAATTGAGTAAGGTATGTGTGAGTGGGTGAATGATGCTGAAATGTTCAGTCTCCTCTTTCAGATGATTTAGCTGAAATGGAGAATGAGAAGATGCTTCTAAAGTAGATGAAATCTGAAGAGATAACATGCCAACAGAGACACATTGTCAGATTAGATGGAGGTGTTCCTCAGCACTTTGATACGTAGAACTGCAGAAATATCAGAGAAGACTAGAAAGATATCCATGATGGCCTAAGTGTGATGAATGTGGAATGAGTTCCATCCTCATTCAGCATCCGAGCTACACACTGAGGAGAAATGCTATGAATGTGATGAATGTGGAAAAGCTTTTGGTGAAGAGTGCAGGCTTCGCTGAAGAGAGTTCACACTGAATTAGACCACAGATGTGGTGGATATGGGACAATATGCAAACACTGGACTAGTTCATCACAGAGAAGGCACCCTGGAGAGAGACCTTATAATAGAAGTGACTTCACGCCAGTGAGAAGTGTTACCATCTGAACAACTGTGGGAGAGCTAACAGTTGGAACACAGAGCTTTTCCACTGTGTCAGAATTGTGTTGGAGGAAAACTTTTAGTGTAATCAATGTAGTAAACATTTTCCTGGATGTTTCATTCCTTATTCAATATCAGAAAACTCACTCGAGAGAATGTGGGAAGTTGATAAATATGGATGGAAAGGATGTGAATAGTAAACACTAAACTTTTAGCTAACACTAAAACCTTTTAAGTGTCCAGCGTCTGAGACTGGCAAAGGCAGAATCTCGTCATACCAGACCTCTCGGTGGTCTTTGATGGGAACTGACCCTTCAGAATGTCCCTCAAAACCTGGTCAGATTCAACAAAGCAAGCCAGTTACTTTTTCCTTAACAGCCTCTTCAAAACAAGCTACATTATTTTAGTGATTCAAAGTGCTGCCTATGGACCACCACTTCAGATTTCCAGATGTTTAATAGTTGTTCCTAAATGCAGTTCTTACGAAGGCTTGGACTGTTGTTTAAGTTTTTTTAGTGACAATTTAAGCAGTGTACAAAATACAAATAGGAATATTACTAGTTAATGTATTTTAAATGTTGCTGCAGTGATTTCTCAAGTAAAAAAAAACTTGTTCAGCATTTTTTAGTGACAACACGGTGAATCCTTGGGCCTTCCATTCCTATCTAAGTTATGATGTATGACACATAGCCCCCAGCCAAGACCTCAAACGAGAAATATGCATCTTCTTTTTAAATAGAGGTATATTAATTTGCATTAGGAAAACAAACAGACCCAAGTTAATCTTCAGGGGAGAATAAGCAAACTCAAATGCCCAGGGGACAAGCAGGTAATATAAATAAATAAAGCAATCCTAGAGTCAAAAACAAGGAAAAAACTAAAACCATTATTTTATTTACATTGCATTAAGTTCAAGGAAATTGACAGGATTCTCTATTGATTTTGAGTTCTTAAGGAGAAAGGTGATCAGATTAATTGTTCATTGTGACCACCGTAAACATGATCTTTTCATACATTTGAGTATAGTACAGTTGACCCTTTAACACTATGGGGGTTGGGGCACTGACCCCCTTCATGGTCAAAAATCTGATTATAACTTGACTTAACTACTGATAGCCTACTGTTGGCCAGAAGACGACTGATAACAGTTAATTAACACATATTCTGTATGTTACATGCATCATATACTGTATGTAAAGAAAAAAAATTTTTAGGATTTTTTTTTTTTTTTAAAGTAATGTCTACCCTCAATGTTGGGCTTAAACTCATGACCCTGAGATCAAGAGTCACACATTCTACTGAATGAGCCAGCCAGGTTCCCCAAGAAAATGTAAAGAAAATGATAAAAAATACATTTACGGGTGGCCCCTGGGTGGCTCAGTCAGTTAAGCGTTGACTCTTGATTTCAGCTCTGGTCATGATCTCAGGGTTGTGGAATCGAGCCCTGGGAAGGGCCTCGCTCAGCATGGAGTCTGTCTCTTTCTCTCTGCTCCTCCCCCACTCACTCCCTCACTCTCTCTCAAGTAAATAAAATCTTTAAAAAAAAGAACAGAACATTTATGGTACTGTACTGTATGGGGAAAAGTCCATGTATAAATGACTTGCATAATTCAAGCCCTTTGTTCAAGGATCCAATGTGTTCAGTAGTTCATCAGTTAGATGCAAATTGGTTGTTTTTTTAAAAAACAGCTTGTTGTGAACCTGGAACTCAGAAACATTAGGCATTTTACCTTTTAAGTAACATTTTGTAGAACTATTTGTAGAAGTATTTGAGTTGCTTAGAGCCAAACCCTGGGGACTCTTTGTTAAGCCCTCCCCTCCCCCTTTCCTTACAGCTCTCATTGCCTCCGCATTGGTCTATAAACGCTTTGTCTCCTCTCCACCTTTGGTGCGGGGGCTGAGAGGCAGTCCTGGCTGAGACATTCATGCCCTGGCAAGGTGGCAACCACGGAATTTGCAGTCCTGGCTGAGACATTCATGCCCTGGCAAGGTGGCAACCACGGAATTTCGTTGCTAACCCATCAGTTTCTTGTTCTTTTGGGGAGGTCAAGGCCAGGCCCCCACTTGGCTTGAAGGGACATTTTCAGAATTTTCTTCCTGTCACTGGGGTGTCTCTGCCTCTCATATTTCCCTAATAAACTCCTCAACTTAAAAAAAAAAAATGTAGCATGTCCTCAACACCTTCTTCTGGTTCTAAGTCAAGAAATGAATTACAAATTTAAGATTCCTTGTAGACTATACCATCTAATCTAAGGAAATTTAATATCCTCAGGGAATACTCCAACCAAGCTGTTTTTGTAACATATTGCTGCAAAAAATTTACCCGAAAACAATGGCTTAGAATAACCATCCCATGATGTTTTGGGCCAGGAATTTGGGGACGACTCAGCTGGAAGTTTCTTCCATTACATGTGGCATCTTCTAGTGACACTTGGTGTTCATCTGGCAGCTGGATTTGCCTGGAAAGTCCAAGAGAGCTGCACTGCCATGCCCAGTGCCTTGTGGCAGGGGCCGCTAGAAGGGTGGGCTCAGGGCCTCCTCGTGTGATCTTTCCAGCAGGGCAGTCAGACTGTTTCTGTGATGGCTAAGGGCTCCAAGAGCAATTGTTTCAAAAGACAAAAAGTGAAAACTGCTGCTCTCTAAAGGCTCAAGCTGGGAAATTCAAGCAGCATCACTTTTGCTGTATTTTATCAGAGCAGTGATGAAACCCACTCGACTCAAGGGGAAGTGACATAGACCCCCACCTCCTGATGGGAAAAGTGCTGAAGAATTTGTAGCCATTTTTAATTTTCCAAAACAAAGCCTGGGAGATAATAATAAAGTTCTTTTTGGATTCCCTTTTCCTAAATAATTGTTTGACTTTTTTCTCCTTTCTTGCCTCCTTTTCAACTTCCCTCAATACACCCAACATGATTATGAGCTAATCAAGTGTATTTATAGGTTTATTTCTTATACACAAAGTAACAGTAATCTTCTGACATTACAGTTTCACCATGTCTTTCTTGAGTCCTGGATCTCAAAGTCTGCTGTATCCCTACATCCGAGTTTCCCCCGTGTTCTTGGGCCCGCCCCGTGTCTGTGCTTGGATGCTCTTTCCTGTGGCTGCATCGCCCCTGTGGCCCAGGCGGACTGCTTTGCCCATATTCTGGTGCTGGCTGACTCCTTCACTGTCAGCCTCTTGTAGAGAGCCACGCACTGTGGGGCCAACACTACCAAGGACATTACAGAATGGAAAACTACGGGCCCGTATTTCCCACGAGCAGAGATGCAAAACCCCCAATAAAACACTGGCAAGTTGATCCTAAGTGGCACCTACTCCAGGTGTGCCAGGCCTCGCCCACCATGGGGCGGGGGCAGCGGGGCGGGGGGCGGGGGGAAAAGCCTCGGACAGAGAGCTGCGACACCTGCCAACTCGCCCGTCTGACTTCCGCGGCCTCGCCCCCTCCCTACGGCTGCGGCGGAAGTGCGCGAGCGCCGACCCAGCTCGCTTCCGGCCTTTGTGGGGCGCTGTCGGCGGTGTAAGCTCCGGACCGCCTGGACGCTGCGGCCTTTCGTACCCCAGGCGGGACCCGCGTGCTGGCCTCCCCGGGCCGCGGGGGGAGCGAGCGTGCCGCCCTGTCCCGCTCTCGGAGGGCCGTGGGACGCGGCGTGAAGGAGCGGAGGCAGCGCCCGAGGGGCTGGAGTCCTGCGGCGGCTGCGTTGCTGACCGCAGGGTTTCCGCCGGACGTGCGGCCGTTCCAGGAGAAAGGAGACCGATCGAGGATGTCTCCACGTTTTATGATTATTTATTAGCTCTAAATGTTGGATGTACTCCCTTTGAATGCCCTTTATTCTAGGACTCAATGCAGGTGCTTCCTGCCAGGCCGTGCTGTTCGTTTGTAAAATCCTCAGGCCGCTTCACACCTTTTAATCTTTCTCTTTAGATTAGTCTGTTCTTAAGTCTTTTGTAATCGGAGTATTTCCTTGAGTATCGTAAATTAACCTGGAGGTGGCTTGCAAAGCACAGAAGTAAATGTTTAGAATTCTCAGTTTTTGCTTATGGATGTAGCTTGTGTTGAAAGTGACGGCTTCTCCCTCAGGTCCACCCAGGGAGAACTTAACAGGGAATCTTCCTTGCAGCACTGATAAAGCTTTTGCACAGCTATGATGGCATCTGCTTGGGCTCTCCAGGCCCACGAGGACCAGGATGAGCTTTTGGAAGTAAAGATCGAGGAAGAGGAGAAGGAGGAGTATAAGGACACCACCAGGCAGGATCAGAGCCTGCGGAAGAACAACACCCGCAGCAGGGAGGTCTTCCGACAGTACTTCCGGCAGTTCTGCTACCAGGAGACATCTGGACCCCGCGAGGCGCTGAGCCGGCTCCGGGAGCTGTGCCGACGCTGGCTGCAGCCCGAGACCCACAGCAAGGAGCAGATCGTGGAGCTGCTGGTGCTGGAGCAGTTCCTGACCATCCTGCCCGAGGAGCTGCAGGCCTGGGTGCGGGAGCAGCAGCCAGAGAGCGGCGAGCAGGTGGTGACTGTGCTGGAGGATTTAGAGAAAGAGCTGGATGAGCCTGGAGAACAGGTGAGAAAAAGAGATCGCTTTATGATTGAGAAAAGGTGAATTATGGATTTCTAGGCCAGAGTGTGTACAGCTTTGTTTCACAAAGTGTGTTCTTGACACTTCGGTGCATCAGGCCTAGCCTCATGGAAAGTTGGTTAATGTAGTCCTAACTTATTTATAGCTTTTTTGTGGAAGGATCACTTATTTCTGAACCACGCCTCCAGAGTTCTGTTTGATGAAATGCTGCTCAAAAACATGAGTAAGATTTCTAAGAGCAAATGTTAGAGAGATCATGGTAACTGGGGTGGGCAGCAGTCTCTTGAAAGGGACATGCTTCTGTTGCACAACAATGTATCCACTTCCCTGCCTCCGTTAAAGGACTAAACAATGTAGAAATCAAAGTCACCACCTTGGAGGAGTGGGAGGTAGGAGCAGAGTGGAAGGTTAGGAGGGAGGGGCCAGGCAGGGATGGGACTACTGGGAGTAGGAGAAAGCTGGTAAGTTGGACAGGTGAGCTGTGTGAGTAGAGGGGTTGAGAACAGAGTCCAGGACTTTGAATATCACCTCTGGAGTTGAGATTTTATTCTGTAGATACAAGCTTCTCAGGTTTTCTGTTTGAGTCATAATGAGCTTCTCTAACCTCAGGATGTAACCGAAGTATGTAGGACCTTGTTCTGTTCTCTTTTGTTTCAACACTGTTAAAAGACAATGGTTCTCACCAAGTGGCAATTTTGTGCCCTACAGGCATCTGGCAATGACTTGGGACATTTTTGGTTGTCATATGGGAGGGGTGCTACTGGCATCTAGTGGCTAATGGGCTAGTGAGACTGCTGCCCACCCACTGCTGCCCACCCAATATCCTACAGTGTGTAGGATAGCTGCATACAACAAAGGATTATCTGACCCAACTTGTCAGTAGAGTCAAGGCTGGGAAGTCTTGCTAAGAAGAATATAAAACAGGGAAATGATAAAACAAGAAGTGCAGCCCAGGGGCGCCTGGGTAGCGCAGTCGTTAAGTGTCTGCCTTTGGCTCAGGGCATGATCCCGGGGTCCTGGGATCGAGCCCCACATCGGGCTCCTCTGCTGGGAGCCTGCTTCTTCCTCTCCCACTCCCCCTGCTTGTGTTCCCTCTCTCGCTGCCTGTCTCTATCTCTGTCAAATAAATAAATAAAAAATCTTAAAAAAAAAAAAAAAGTGCAGCCCAACACTGGGGCATGAAGGAGGGGAGGAGCCTGTGGCAGAAAGATATGACTCTGAGAGAGTTGTGACGGTGAGACTACAAAGGATGAACCATGTCGTAGATAAGTATTAATTGGAAACGATGACAGAAGAGTGAATAGAAAAGGAAGGATGAAGGGAAAACTCTATACTGAGCAATCTCTTCTAGGCTGAGCACTGGGGACTTCTGGCTTGAGAGACTAGCGTGATCCAGGTGCTTCTAACAGAGTTCAAAGGTGTAGGGGAAGGTGGATTGGGGAAAAGTTCATTGGTTCAGGAGACATTTACTGAATGTGGATTTTTGTACCAGGCACCATTCTAAGCACTGGAAACGTAGCCGTGAACAAAGCGCAGAAGTTGCTTCTGTCTCATCGATAGATTCTAGTCAAATGAGAGGAGGAAGACAGTAAACGGGGGTGCTGAGTCACTGGAGAGTTTTGAACAGAAGAGAGGTTTAACCTGACCTAAATTTTAAAAATAATCACTCCAGCCACTCTGTTGGCAGAGTTGTTCATTGGGGCTGGTGGTCGGGGTGCGGGAGGCTGAGGGGTCAAAGACAGAAGCAGGGAGACAGGTTCAGCACCAATCCAGGCAGCAGGTGCTCGCGGCTGGGACCAGAGCAGTAGCGTGGAAGTGGTGACACGCGATTGGATCCTGCCTCTTCTGGAGGTAGCACTTAGTTTGTTTTTCTGTAGGATGTGGGATATGAGAGAAAGTGAGTTTAGGATTCGGCTAAGGTTTTTGTTCTGAGCGTCACGACTTGTGGATCCATCAGTCATGGAGATGGTAAAGGCTGGGAGAGAGGAAGGTTTGGAGTCAGGACTGGGATCAAGGGTTACTAGGTTTTTGGACATGTTGATTTTGAGATTCCTATTAGAATCCACCTGGAAAAGTTGAGCAGGCAACTGGGTATAACAAGCTGGATTTGGTGGAGGGATCTGTGCTAGAAATGCAAAATTGGCACTTGTCAGAATATGGATGATATTTAAGGCTATGAGACGAAGGGAGGTCATCAGGGCAGTGGAAACGGAGAAGGAGTGGCCAGGGAGACAGGAAGAGAACCAGAAGAAAGAAGGGGATTCTCAAGTGCGGGCAGAAGTAGTGTGGTTTTAAACATGTTGAGTTTGTTTTGCCAACCAGCCCCTTCCCTCAAAGCACACTAGGGGCAGCTAAGGGAATTTACACTTGATTTCTGAGGCCTTGCCAGAGATGTGCGGATAGAAGGCACAGCCCACTGTACTGGCCTTTTCCTCCCTCCACATTCAAAGTTGAAACATCTTTTTCTGTCCATCTCAGCATCCTGCTGATTTTGGCTCTTATGGCCAAATTTTGGCTCTTAACCTCTTCTGGGCAGAGGTTACCCAATGCACCTGTGTTGGAATAGAGGCAGTGTGCAGTGATTTGTTATTTACAGAATGTAGGCACTGGAGGGGATTGGGGAGCAGTTTGAGGGCCTGGTGTAGCTGTGCCCCCCGCCAGGGGCTTTGTGCGCACGGTGCCATGTAGTCCAAGTAACCAGCCCCAGCTCACAGAGCTCCTGGACTAAGACACAGACTAAGGAACGAGAGTGGTCCCAGATCCCTGCGTTTCACACCCCACTGGGGAGCCCTGTTATTTTTAAATACAAGGGGAATGATTCCGTGCAGGCATGGAAGCTACAGAGTGGCTTAAACTGCTAAATAAATGAGTTCGTTGCAGGAGCAGGGGTCAGGGGTGCAGGAAGGGATGGGGCTGAAGGCAAGAGTGGAGAGAAAAAGGCCTCTTCCTCTAAGTGGAAGTAAGTAAGTGTGTGTGGGGGGGGGGGGGTGGAGGGAGAGATGAAATGAAGGGTGGGTGATCTCTCATGTGACCATGAGCTTGGACAAGGAGAAAACAAGGTCATCTCCTGGAAGGAGGTGGGGTGGGAGCCTGGAAGGGCACAGTCTGTAGGGAACAGCTTCTGGAGCCTATGTGGAAGAGATTTCCCCTCCTTCCGCCTCCCCCTGTCGTTCCTTTGTTTTCTTCTGCCTTTCTCCGAGCATAAATGAGGTGAAGGTGGTACAACCACCATTGTTTAGCTGTGAAGACCAGGAGAAAGGAAGGTTTCTCAGAGGAGGTGCCGTGAGGAGGGATACAGCAGGCTGGTGTCTGGAAGGAAGTTGATGCATCAGAGAGCTGGGTGTCACTGCCATGGATCGTGTACTCTTATGTGCTGTTCACAGACTGTGTGTGTGAGCTGTGTCTCGTTTGCCACAGGTCTCAGTCCACACTGAGGAACAGGACCAGCCCTTGCAGGAGGTGGCCCCTATGGGAACAGAACAGGAGCCCAGCATGTCCCTCCCCCCTCTGATGGCGCAGCTCAAGTGTGAGTCTCCGGAACCTGAAGTCCAGCTGGGGGAGCAAGGTACGGAAGACAGAGCCGTCTTGGGAGGAAGGGGAGGACGGGCTGGCCCTGGACAACGGGCTGGCCCAGGACACCAGGCCTCTGGGGCATGCTGTGCTGTTTGTGATCATTAGAGTCAGGAAGTCTCTCCTGCACAGACTCTCAGCCGCTTTGGTTTGTCATTCTTCAGTTCTTGTTTTATCTTTATATTTAAATATTTTTCCTGAATTCTTGCACTGTTTTATTTGATTTAGTCCTTCTGATAGTTATTTTAGTCCTTGTACTGATTTCACTGCTTTTTAGTCCCATTTAATTTAGTCCTTCTGATAGTTATTTTCCCTTGTACTGATTTCACTGCTTTTTCTACTAGTGTCTTCACTTTGGCTGTATCCTTCCTCCTTCAGTTAAGAAGCCTCTGCCCCACGATGTCTATAGTTATCAGACAGTTCAGGAAAAAATGTATATGTGTGTGTACGCTTACAAAGAGAAGGCACAACAAAGCAAATGTGGCAGAATGTTATAAGTTGGTGAATGGGTGAAAGACCCCATATCTTTTTTATCTCTACTTTGTCTATATTTATTCTTTTCCATTTAATTTTTTAAAATAGGTAAAAATTCATATAATTCAAAAACAAAAATTTAAAGTTATCCAGTGAAAAGTTTTCATTCCCCTCCGTTCCCTCAGCTGTCTGGTCTCCTCCAGCCCTGAAGTAGGTTGTCACTGTTTTCAGTTCTTGTGTGTCCTTCTCTTTAGAGATATATATGTTTTTCATATTCAAACAAATACCTTTTCTTCTCGTTATTACTAGGATGGTAAAAGCTTGCATTTTTTATTTCTTAACAGCAGGTTAATAGTAAAATGTGTGGATGAACCACACAGTTAACTTATCGATCCCCCAAGTTGTCCCCAGTGTTTTACTGTCACAGGTGGGGCTGTGGTGAATGGGTGTGAGTACGTTTGCAGTATAAATTCCTGCATGTGGAATTACTAGGCCAAAGGTTAAATCCATTTGTAATTTCGATGGATATTGTCACGTTGCCCTCTGTAAAGCCGGGGTTAGTTTACGCTCCCACTGAGAACGTGTGACACCCTTTCATGAACACGGTGTCACATCATACTGATGGGCAGGATGATGGGTGAAAATTGTGTCTCAATATTGTTTAAATTTGCTTTTCCCTTATTTTGAGGTGGAACATCTTACGTTTAAGAGCTATTGTATTTCCTTTCCTGGAGGCAGTCAGCTTTTCTTTTGCCCAGTTTCTATTGGGTTATTGGTCTTTTGCATGACAATTTTTGGAGGACTTTATGTATTATGTCTGTCCTGTGTTCTAATGCCATTTCATAGTCCTGCAGAAACTCTAGGTTCTTATGTATTTTTCACCGAATAATCTTATGTTGTAAACTAGTTGATTTGGCGATCCATTGTAGTTTCAGGTGTTGAGACTGGAAATGAATACAGGAATTTAAAGCAGGAAGTTTCTGAAGAAGTGGAACCATATGGGAACGTGTCTAGATTTGAAAGCCAAGTGTCCTGGCCTGCTCGGTGCAGAACAGCTGATGAATCTGAAGCAAAAACAGAACAGTCTTCTGGGCACTCCAGGGAAGGTGAACAATCTATGGGTGATGAAAACAGAGTCAATCTGACTGAACAGCAGAGGGTCTGTCTGGGAGAAAAACCTCACGAGTGCGAGGAGTGTGGGAAAGCCTTTAGTCAGCACTCGCGCCTCGTGGAACATCAGAGAGTCCACACTGCAGACAGGCCCTACAAATGTGAGGAATGTGGAAAAACTTTCCGTGGGAGAACTGTGCTTATTCGGCACAAAATAATACACACTGGAGAGAAGCCATATAAATGTAACGAGTGTGGCAAAGCCTTTGGCCGGTGGTCAGCTCTGAACCAACATCAGAGACTTCACACAGGAGAGAAGCACTACCACTGTAATGAGTGTGGCAAAGCCTTTAGCCAGAAAGCAGGCCTCTTCCACCATCTCAAGATCCACACACGAGACAAACCGTACCACTGTATTCAGTGTAATAAAAGTTTTAGTCGGCGCTCGACACTTACTCAGCACCAAGGCGTTCACACTGGGGCGAAGCCCTACGAGTGCAGCGAGTGTGGAAAAGCCTTTGTTTATAACTCATCCCTTGTTTCCCACCAGGAGATCCACCACAAAGAAAAGTGCCATCAGTGTAAAGAATGTGGGAAATCCTTCAGTCAGAGTGGCCTTGTTCAGCATCAGAGGATCCATACTGGGAAGAAATCTTACAAGTGTGACGTATGTGGAAAAGCCTTTATTCAGAGGACGAGTCTTACAGAACATCAGCGAATTCACACTGGGGAAAGACCGTATAAATGTGATAAGTGCGGGAAGGCTTTCACTCAAAGATCAGTCCTCACGGAACATCAGAGAATCCACACTGGAGAGAGGCCCTACAAGTGCGATGAGTGTGGGAATGCCTTCCGAGGAATCACCAGCCTCATTCAGCATCAGAGAATCCACACTGGGGAGAAACCCTACCAATGTGATGAATGTGGCAAAGCCTTCAGACAGAGGTCAGATCTTAGTAAACACCAGAGAATCCATACTAGAGGTGGTCCCTGTGAATGTAAAGTGTGGGGAATTGTTCAGGCAGACCTCAGCTCTTACTCAACATCAGACCGACCACAGAGGAGAAAAACCTGTTTCTCTGTGATGACTACAGGGAAGCTGTGTCACAGAGTGCAGGCTGCAGAGAAATCCTAGCTTTGAAGTCATTTAGGGCAAAACGCCAGTCACTGTTGCTATGAGGAAACCTCAGATATTTTATAAAGAATTCCCTGTGTGCTGCCCGTTCTCTCAGGTGCTGTGGAGATCAAGAAACAGAACACCAAAGTCCTCTTCTCCGAAGTTTACAGTCTAGTTTGGGATAGCTAAGATCCACGTGTGAGGTTAGGTAAGACTGCAGCAGGACGGGAGGACTGATGATGCGAGTCCTGTGTCTTGGAAGTGGCACGTTGCGCACAGTAAGTGCTGTCCATCCGGGAGGACGGACCACCGATGCCTCGGGGTCAGGAAAGCTCTTAGTGACCATAAGGGTTGGATGGGCAGAATTGGAAGGCAAAATGGAAACCATTTAGGGTAAAGGAAATGCAGGCAGAGGTAAGAATGCTCGTGGTTTGGAAGCATCCAGGCCAGCCTGAGGTGGAGAGGCAGTTCGGAGTCCATTTGGATGGGAGTACGCTGGCAGCAGAGCTTAGGGACAGACTGTGGGAGGGCGAGAGTGCCTCTTAGAAAACGCTTTTCTGACTTCATTCCTGAAATAGCGCTGTAACTTGAAATTACCATCCGTTGTAAAGGTGAGGACGCTGTTGCACACGGAGATGGTGACGTAGCTGCAGTGTCACAAGGGAAGGACCAGGCACCGAAGTGTAGGTCTCCACCTTCAAGTCCTGTCTGTTGTGGGGATTCCTCCACTTCGCTGAACATCAGAGTCGCGTGTGGAGCTTGTTTAAAATGCCCACGTCCTACTCACAGACATTCTGCTTCATTAAGTCTGGGGTAGGAGCCGAGAATCTTCATTTTTGTCGCCGGTCGCCTGATTCTGCAACTCGAGAAACACTGCCTTGACTCCCAGCTGCCTTCATGGTTGCCTGTGGCGTGCGGACGCATGAACCCAGTCCTGTAACCAGGGACCGCTGCTGGTTTATGGCATAAGGGAAGCCCGACAGAGGACAGGTGCCACCAGTACTTTAGAATGAACAGGGAACCTGACCACTGTCCACCTGCAAGGGCTTGAGGATGGCCTTTCCACCTCTTCAAATTTAAGGGTGTCAAAATAGGAGACCTACATTTGAAGGCTCCCTGGGTCATCTGAGCACGAGGCTGTGTGTCCAGTTAGGGGAGGGTGCTAGTGTTCTCTGTTTGGCTCATAACCTCTTTTTCCCCAATTACATAGTTCGCATGTTCTGAATTCCCTAATAACTCCTCTTCAGAACTGGTTTACAATTTTTTGGTTTGTATACCTTCTTGAGCACATAAAAGAGCCAAAGATTAGTGACTCTGTCCCTTGGGACTTGTGGAAACACAGGTGAACCAGTAACTGGTTGACTTTACTCCTGTTTTACTGAGTAGCCAGTTTGGTCCTGGATGAGGGCCTGTGATGATTGCGGATAAGTTGGCAGCCACAGAGAGGCACACATGGCTCCTGGTCTGTTTATCTTTTTATTCTCGGAGACTATTTTTAACCTTCACTGAGCTGTCCTCTGATTTCCTTCCCTTGCTACCTTGCCAGGGCAGACTATAATTTCTGGGACTACCTCCCCACCCCGCCTCATCCCATCAACTCCAGGATCCTCTCCATCCCTCGCTTCTAGCCGGTTAGTGGGTTTGAAGTGGTGAGACAGAAAGGGGAGGGGAGAAACAGGCGTAATTACCGTTCTTTACTCCTAACTGCCATTGTATCCAGCCCTGTGTCTGTATCCCATCTCTTTCCTGCTCCTATAATGTACTCTGCCCCCTGTCCCTACGGCCCCTCTCTCTTGCCCCTCTACTGTAGCCCTATTCAGAACATAAGAGTATCATCACTGGTTTGGAACCAGAAGAGTCCCTGGAGAAAGAGCTATGTAGCTTCTAAGCTGTAAGTGTGAGCACATTTTCCCATAAAAATACTAATGGTATTAGTACTATAATTTAGGCATATTATGACATAATGTGTCAGATTTGCTTTTGGGATTGGAATTCACATGATCATGGGAAAACATCCTGAGTTCACAACAGAGGAAAGCAAACAAACATTTGAAAACTCAATCACACATTGAGGACTCTATTAGTTGTTTATCCTCAGACCAACATGGGAGCTACATACATGAGACATTGAGGCAGCGAGGGTTGGGTAAATAATTTTTTACATCCAAAGGACAGTTTATTGCCCCGAGTGAGCCTGAGAGCTCTGAGCTGTGTGTGTTCCTGTTCCCTTCCCCAGCTCACCCTGCCTTGCCTTTCTCACTCTCGCAAGCTCCTCGCAGCTTAGTGATGAGAACCCGTATGAGCATGTCCTCTTCACCAGCTCATGCTATTTGTGCTCGTCACCTGATCTGCTTTCAGACATGGTATCCAAACAAGTACTCTTCAGAGTCCCTTAGCCTCTCTTGAATCCTCCTGCTCACTGGAACACGATTTTTATTTTAAACTTGCTTTCTGTTCACAGTGCTCTTACAGGTTATGCAGTTCATCTTCCGTTTAACGTGTTCTCAACACAGACGCGTTCCTCCACTTGCCTCTAACGCCTTTAATTGCCTAATATAAAGTAGCCATAGACAGAGACCCAGAACAGCAGGATGTGCTGTATCCTATATAATACACAGTTCATAACTTGTTTAAAAATAAAGATGGGAGTTTTGTTCTGGTTGTTTCTTGTGCTTAAATATAGTTGCAGTACCAAGAAAGGGTGGGGTGTTGTGGAATTTCCAGGTAGGCATCAAAGTTGTCAAACTATCCAGGATAAGGAGAAAATAGAGTATGGTAACTGGAGCTAAATTGGCAACACAGAAGTAGAAGGCGCTGAGGGGCAAGTGGAGGACATGATAGGTTAGATATGAAATTGGGGAGTGCGGCAAACAGAGTGATGAAGTGATGAAGTCCAGAGTGCATCTTTATGGATAAAAGGTAGATGTGGCCTAACAGGGACAGGATCCAGGAAATCAGGATCCTTTGAAGCAGCTTACCCTTGTGGATTTTGAAACCATCAACAATAACAGGCAGTAGGATGGAAAGGAAAAATGTGAAATTGAAGCAAGTCCAAGGTAGAAATAACGTCAGTCAAGAGTCGTAACATAACAGCCAGGTTGAGAAACTGGTGTTAACACTCAAATCACGAAGCAGTGGCTTAGAAATAAAGTTAAGGATGATAGTGAGATTGACTGGCTTCTCTTTTCTAATCGATTCAAGATAAACAAGATACTGAGTGTTTTACGACAAAAAGCTCCTGGAGAGGTTGGGGGAGAATCAAATTCCTAACGCAATAAAAAGTGAAGGGGGCTTTGAATAAAGAGTAACCTGACAAACAGAGGTTGCAGGGGATGTAATAGAAGGGGACTGCAAAGGGAAGGAAGCTGCCCCCCCTTCCAAAAAAACCCCAGTTGTTTGAAGGGGTTGCTGGAATTTTAAGTGTGAGGTAGAAGCTGAGGAAACAATGAGATTGAGCAGGGCTCCGAATTGAGAAATGTCAGTTGTGGGGTAAGGCCAGCAGTGGAGAGCAGGTCCACACTCCTGTACTCTGAACAGAAGTAGCCTCTTGTTATGTCCCATAGATTATTCATTATAGAGTTCTTACAGTCAAAACAGAGCCCTTATTGGCTGTCTTTGGGAGTCGAGAACAGGATATGTCTTACTAAAACATCTTATTAAGGGCCTGGCATTACTAAGCGCTTTATTTTATTTTTAGCTGGAGAAACAAATCAGTTTTGAATTGAAGCTGCCTGAGGTCACAAAGTTAGTATGTGGTGGAGCCAAGCTTTGAACCCAGGCAACCCAAATCTAGAGCCCACGCTTACTGTTTATTTCAGTTGAAGGAACCCTGTGTTGCAGTGGTAATCAATGTCTTGAGTAATTATCTGTGGAAGCTTTTCTACTCCTGTCATTCTCAGAGATACTGCAGAAATCCCGGAGTCCTAGGTCCAGGCACCCAAGGTAATGATATCACCACCCTCTCTGCACACCAAATCCTGGATCAGATTTGGCCAGTGTAACATGAACTTAATGCTTGTTGCCTACACTAAGGAGGGTGTCCACAGGAGACATTCCACTAAAAATGGGCTCTTTATAGGAAAGTATCACCCTCTGTTAGGACAGAATATGGGATTTTTGTCAGTCTTCATTAATACAAATCGTAAAGATGTAGATGTTCCATTATGGATCTATCCAATACGCATATGGATCTATTCTTGATCAGGGTTTTATATTGGTAGCTAACACCACTTCTAGGATTAAAAGAAATGGGTAATTATATAAAAATAGTTCTTTCAGGTACCTCTCCTGATTCCATAAGCCCAAAATTTGAGCAACAAGCTGCCCTATTCAACTTAGGGATAATCATTTGATAACCTTGAATTAGATATTCTCAACTTTCATCCTTTCACATGAAATGAAAAGTTCTCAGATCACAGTCCCTCTAGCAGTTCATTTGATTGGAATTTCTTTGGATCCTCTCTCACGCCAAATGGCCTTGCACATTTTTATACATGTATAGTATTTTTTATATCTATAAAGTATATATGAATATATTTTATAAAACTATGTGTTGTACATAGGCTTCATTTGATACATGTAATTTGGTTCTGACCCAGCCGGCCGTGATGAGTGAACTCAGTTGAGGGGCCCTTGGCTCACACTGTAAGACCATCATTACGAGCCAGAGGTCTTCCCGATTTCATGGAAACCACTGACTTCACCCACAGTTGCAGGTCTGAAAGCCCGTCGGGCAGGGCCCCCAGAGCTGTCCCCCAGCACGGCGGAAGGTGACTTCGGGGGCGGCATGTTGTGCGCGTCACCGCAGCGCACGCGGCTGCTCCTGGGTGTCCCGAGGACGACCTCTACGGGGACGTCATTTGTCACCTGTGACTTACGGTTAGATCCTGACCGGCTCTTCGGGCTTGAGAGCATGTTTTACCTCATGAGCGGGCGCCTCCGTCGTGCCTGCTTCAGTGGTGGTGGTCTCGTCATTTCACACGCGCTAAAAAGGTGGCAGTTTCTGTAGTCAGGCCGGGTTCTGGCAAGTGACGTGACTCCCCCAGGGAAAGCGGCGACAGTAGCGGCCAGACTGGGCGTCGGGGCGGGGGGGTAGCTGGGTTATGCGTACAGGGCTTCGCGCCGGTGAGGTGCTCGTAGCCCCGCGGGCGCCGCCGCCGCAGCTGCGCCGCTGCTCCTCAGCGCGGAGGGCGCAGCCGTCGTTCGCGCGCCTTGTCCCGGCAGCGTGGGCCCCACGCACGTCGGCCGCCGCCGGGAGGCTCTGCGGGGCGGGGACGCCGCCAGGCAACCACCGAGAGGACAGAGCCTCCCGATTCCTAGAGGAGACCGGCCGGCTCCGCGGCGGGGACTGCCGCCGGCCCGGAAGCACGAGCGCCGGAGCCCGGGCGCGCACCTGTGCGGGGGCGGGGCGCAGCCTCTCCCGCACCCTGGGACTCCGGGGGGTCAGGGGTAGGGTCCGACGACGGAGAGTCGCGAGGGAGTCAAGGGTGGCTTCCAAGTTTTGAGTTGTATTAGGATTCCTGGGCTGTTGAGAGAAGGAAGTTCTGGGGTCCCGGTTTTGTAAAAGGAAAGTGGGGTTGGTGGGGGAGGTGGTCTGACTCCCGACCCTCCCTGCAGTAGATGAGGCGACGCTGGAGTGCAAGAAAAGGCTTAGAAGCCACTTACTGCTGTGAGTTAGCAAATGATAGCTCTGTACCACAGTATCATTCAACTGTCAGTGGGATTATAATAGTACCTATTTGTAGTCACTTTTAAGTAAATATTAGCTGTTATTTTCTCATTTCTGATATTACTTTCCTGTTTATTCGGGATTCTCTGAAGGGGAGAACCCAAGGGAAGAGGGTCATGGTCTTCCAAGTTTTATTAACAAACGTTTAGGAAGTAAAACATTTTAGCACGGGGTGCTGGCTAATAATTTGCAGAGGCCCTCCCACTCCCCTAAGTCATTTAGCTTCCTGTCAAAGTTCCTTTTTCTTTCAGTGCCTTGTCCGGGTAGTGAGTTCTTGGGTAAAAGAGCTAAACAAAAGTTAGAGTTTCTGTTAACAGTGTTATTTTATGCCCCAGGAAGAAGACTAGCTACAAGGAAATACTTCTGAAAAACTCGTGTGAACCCCAGGCTGGAGTGAATCTTCTCCTGAGTGCTCTCATTCCAGAATGGCGGTCCTCCTGTGGGAAGGTCCCTAATAGTGACTGATGGCAGAGGGAGAGGGCTGTGCCTGGGACCACGCTGGCAAAGAAGTCATGGATAGTCCTTCAGACTTCAAGTTGCTACTACAGGAGATAGCTACCTGGGCCTCCCAGGACTGTCAGAAGACTCAGAGAGCTTTGCCTACAGTTGCTGAGACCACAAACACACCGAGGAGCAGGTGCTGAAGCAGGTCCTGACACCTCGCTGGGTTGCTGCAGACTCAGGCAGGGATGATACCCAGAATGTGAAGAAGAGGCATCACTTATGCTAGAGAAGTTGGAGACAGCTTGGAGGAGAAGCCACCAGGTGGGAAGGGTTGGGATATCACTTATGTTATGGCTTGAGTGGTGGAAGCCCTTTGGAATAGCAGAGAAGGCAGCAAAACTGAACTTTAGGATCCATGTCTCCGCAGCCAAAACCCAGCACCACCCTCATGGGCTTTAATTCCCCTTGGGATTCATGTGCACCTCCAGAAAGTTCTTCCATATTGCGCTGTTGTTTGGGCGTTTTTACGGAGAGTTTAACTTCCAATTCAGTTTTCCAAGACCAGCTTCATCCCATTGCCTTTAGGGTCCAGCCTAAAGGATAGAACAGGAAATGCTTATGGCAGAGAGAGTACTTTGGAATCCAGGGTTTCAAGTGCAGCCTGTTAAGACCCTGTCATAGTTTGACTTTTGAGCATTATTGCCGTTTGAAATGGAAAGCCAATGAGAAAGGGTGTCTGCAGAGAAAGGAGATCCTTGAAAGGAAGCTTTTTAGAATTCTCAGTAATGTCCTTTCCCTCGAAAACTTACCCCTACCCATCATCTCCTTCTCATTATCTGCCCAATTCTTGAGGTAGAAACTCTCAGTCATATTTGTGAGGGGTTTTGTTTGGTTTGTTTGGACCTATTCAACTAATTTAACTTCACTGTGCTGCTTTTTTCCTATGTTTTAGTCCTGAACATTACTGAAAAAGTTATTTTCCCCACTTTAGTTTTTCCATATCAAAACTGTATTTTGAAACTGTTCTAGTTGTTGCTTCAAGTTAACTTTTATCATATACCACTGTTCACTGACTCAGTAAATGTTTGTGGAGCATTCTGCTTGTCTATAGTAGTGGCCTAGGTACATTTCAGTTGGTATAACTGGTCCTTTTAACTCACACTAATAAATTAAAATTTCTCTTGATTTCTTGATACTCCATTTTTCATCTCTGGATTCAAACTGATCTCCCCTTTTTTGATTATACCTTCCTAATTCTTTGTCACATTTTGTGAGAAAATCTTCCATGTTCTTCCAGACTTTCTGCCCAGCTGTCTTCTCCTCACCCAAACTGGAACCTTGCGTGCCTTTTTGGGCACTTCGCCAAATTGAGATGACAGTTCAGATACATTTAGAAAAGGCACGCACTTTAGATAAAACTGGGTTTTATTTTTATCACTGTTCTTCATCTTAAGTCTCAGCAGAAGAGACAACTGACATTTGAATTGTCTGTGCATTTTTTTTTAGATGGTGTTACTGAGAATGAAAATAAGGACTTGTCTCCAACATAAAACAATTCTGAAGATGCTACATCTTCTGGTGGGATCTCTGTAGAACTTTAACACCTGTGCAGTAAGTGTAGGAAAAGCTTTAGTCGCTGTTGAGTGTTCACTCAGCATTAGGGATTCCAGATGCCAAAGAGAATCTCTTTGAGAACAAGTTTGGAAAGGCTTTTGTTTAGAGTGGGTCCCTCCTTTCCCACCAGGAGATCCACCACCTGGAAAAATGCTCAGTGTAAGGAATGTGGGGAAGCTTTTGGTTATACATCAGGGAATCACATAAAGGAGAGACTGCAGAGATGTGATGACTCTGAGGAGGCCTTCCTCAGCACAGAAACCTCACAGAACCTTACAAGAAGTAAAGAGGAACGCCTTCACCCACGAGTCAGGATTGACAGTGCACTGGAGCGTCTACACAGGAGAGAAATCTAATAAATGTGATGATGTGGAAATGCTTTGCGTGGAATCACCAGCTTTATTCAGCATCGGAGAATTCACACTACGGGGAAACGCAGATAGCGTGATGAGTATGGAAGTCTTCAGACAGTGGTTAGACCTTGGTAAATATCAGTGAATCCACATCAGACAAGTTCTTATAAATGAGAGGATCGCAGGAAGTTGACTGGACAGAGACCAAGTCTCCACAACAGAATCTCCACAATATTGGAAAATTAATTTAATTAATGTAAATGGGTGAGTTGTATGGGGAATGGGTATTCTTAATTGCCCAATTTAGCCAGTAAAAACATTCAGTGAATGCCTCAGGTCAAGAAAAGGAAAGGTCAGCAGTTCTTTGCTTTCTAGAGGAGTCTATAGCTGTAAGCAACAAGGACGTTTGAAGTAAGTTGCGTCCCTGCATCCCAGGACTTGTGGTACTGTCTCCTGGATGACTGCACACATGTTACTCCCAGGCCTGCTCTAATCTCGTAGCTTTAATTCATTCAACAAGAGTAGATCATTGTCTACTATTACATTTTATTTTCTTTATGACCTAAATAGGTTTGTGTCTGTATCCCAGGACACAAAAATCACATTTATAAAGTTTCAGTACATGTAGTGAACCACATCATTAATTTGTTGGACACTTCCCTAAATTTGAGACTGCTTTTTTTTTTAAGATTTTACTTATTCATTTGACAGAGCAGGGGGAGTGGCAGGCAGAGGGAGAGGGAGAAGCAGGCTCCCCACAGAGCCAGGGGAGCCCAATGTGGGACTCGATCCCAGGACCCCAGGATCATGACCTGAGCTGAAGGCAGTCGCTTAACCAAGTGAGCCACCAAAGCACCCCTTGAGACTGCTTCTGTGTTCTCCAGCATAAGGTCATGTAAGTGTCCTTCAGAGAATATGTGTTTTCCAGCTTTGGTTTGATTGTTTTTTCTTAGTGAAAGATAATTAACATACAGTCTATTGACAGATAATGATGGAGATATTTTCCCTTATGGATAACACATAATATAATGTTGTGAAGGCTAATACTTTAAGTAACGTGCTTATTATCTTTTTTAGTTCTATAACAGGCAAAAGAGGAAAGAATCTTTAGAAGCTCTTCAGCAAGTTGTTAATATAGCCCAATCTCTATGAGAGAGAATGAGGCTTATGTGATTTATAGTAGGTCACTAAATACAAGAAACATAGATTTTAAGACTTTGCAATGATGATTTCAGAACTCGGAGTGCATTTGTTGTATATTCCTAAACTTTTTTGAATAGGTGTTACGGGAGGCGCCTGGGTGGCTCAGCCAGTTAAGCATCCTACTCTTGATTTTGGCTCAGGTCGTAATCTCAAGGGTGATAAGATCAAGCCCCACGTCCAGCTCAGTGCTGGGCGTGTAACCTGCTTAAGATTCTCTCTCTGTTGGGGCGCCTGGGTGGCTCAGTCGTTAAGCGTCTGCCTTCGGCTCAGGGCGTGATCCCGGCATTCTGGGATTGAGCCCCACATCAGGCTCCTATGCTGGGAGGCTCCTTCTTCCTCTCCCACTCCCCCTGCCTGTGTTCCCTCTCTCACTGGCTCTCTCTCTCTGTCAAATAAATAAATAAAATCTTTAAAAAAAAAAAAAAAGATTCTCTCTTTCTCTCTCTGCCCCTCCCCCCATGTGTGCTCTCTCTCCCTTTCTCTTTTTCAAAGAAAAAAAAACGATAGGTATTACAGTAATTTTAGAAGATGAACTGCATTCAGGGCACCTGGGTAAGCTCAATCAGTTCAGCGTCTGCCTTCTGCTTAAGTCATGATACCAGGGTCCTGGGATCGAGCCCTGCATGGGGCTCCCTGGCTCATCAGGGAGTCGGCTTCCTCTCCCTCTGCTCCCCACCTCCACTCATGCTCTCGCTCGCTCCTTCAAATAAAAAAAAAAGAATGCCTGCATTCTGTGAAAGGCCTTTATAGCATCTATAGAAATCACGTTTTTTCCCCTTAACTTTATTATTACCTTGTATTATGTGAAAGGATTTTCTAATAACGAACCAATCTTTCATTCCTGCAATAAGTCCTACTTAATCATGGTGTATTCTTTCCTCGATATGTTAATGAGTTTGACTATTCATATTTTATTTAGTACATTTTTCTTCAATGTTTATATGAAATTGGTCTGTAATACTTTTTTTTTTTAGTACTATATTTTCCAGATTTAGGTTTCAGCATTTTAATTGCATCATAAAAGTAATTACATTTTTGTTCATTTTTAACACTCTAGAACAATTTATAGAGCACTGGGATTAGCTGGTCTTTGAATGTTGAATTTTTTTTTTTTTTTAAGACTTTACTTGCTTATTTAAGAGAAAGCATGAGAGGGGGGAGAGTCAGAGGACAGGCAGACTCCCTGCTGAACAGGGATCCCGATGGGGACTTGATCCCAGGACTCCAGGATCATGACCTGAGCTGAAGGCAGTCGCTTACGCAGCTGAGCCACCCAGGTGCCCCTGAAGGTTGAATCCTGATGTAAAACCATCTGGGCTGGGTGCTTCCTGTGGGATAGTTCCTTGGTAACTTTTTCTGTTTCTTCTACAAAACCAGTCTGTGTAGGTGCTCTATTTATAATGAGGGTCAATTCCAGTAATATATTATTTGCCTAGAACATTATCCATTTCATCTAGATTTTTAAAGTTGTTTGCCTTGAATCTGCAATATAATCAGCTATGATTTTTAAAACAGCTTTACTGAGGGAAATCGATATACAGTAAACTGCAGAGGTATACAGTTGTACGTGAGTTTTAACATGTGTACGCCTGTGAAATAATCCGCACAATCAGTATAATGAACATATCGATCACCCACAAATGTTAACGTGTGTGCCTAGATAATTCCTCCCTCCCACACTTCTTTGCACCCTGCCCTCATCTCTGGGCAGCGTCTGCTCTGCTTTCTGTTGCTATAGGTTTAGTGTGCATGTTCTAGAATTAGAGATGAATGCAACAGTGTCTGTTCCCTCCTTTCTGGTCCGGCTTCTTTCATGCAGCATAGTTACTTGGAGGCTCGTCCGTGTTGTTGCATGTATCAGTAATCCTTCTTTTTCTTGTTGAGTATTCCATTGTATGGACGCACCACAGTTTGTTTCTACATTTACCTAGTGATAGACATTTGGGTTCTTTTCATTTGGGGGCGTTTAAAAATGAAGTTGGTATGGACATTTGGGTACGAGTCTTCGTGTCGACATACGCTTTCATTTCTCTTCAGTAAATACCTAAGAGTGGGATGGTTGGGTCTACCTGCTCAGAATACTTTTAACTTTTAAAGAAACTCAAATTGTTTTCCAGTATTTGTTCTCTTTCACATCCCTACCAGCAGTGTATGAGCTATCCTCGCTACACGTTCTTGCCAAGACTTGGTAAGGTCAGTCTTTCATTTTAGACCGCCTAATAGGTGTAGCATAGTGTAATTTTAATTTTCATTTCCTAGTGACTAATGATACTGAGCATCTTTTCTTGGGATTAGTTGTCATTCCTATAAAGCCTTTTGCTGAAGTATCTGTTCAAGACTTTGCCCACTTTTTTCCTTGGGCTAAACTTATATATTCTGGATACCAGTCCTTTATCAGTGCAGTGATGTATGAATACTTCTTCCAGTTTGCGGGCTGTCTTCACTCTCGTAATAGTGTGCTTTGAAGAGCAGAATTTTAAATGTCATGAAGTACATTTTTTTTAATGGTCATGTTGGTGATATGGCTGAGAAATCTTTCCTAACCCAAGGTTACAAAAAATGTTTTAAATTGCTTTTATGTGCTATGTAATTTTTAGGTTTTTCCTCCACTGAATTGCCTTCAAATGTTTGCTGAAACTTGTTCATATTCGTGTGAGTCTATTTCTGGACTTTGTTCAAATGATCTATTTGTCTACCTTTATTACACTAGTACCATTTTCTTTTGATACTAATATCTTTACAGTAGTTCTTGAAATAGGGTGCATTAGCCCTTCAGCCTTTTCAAAATACCGTTTCCAGATGAATTTTGGAAACAGTTGATCAATTTCTACCAAAAAGTCTGGGATTTTATTTGGATTGCATTGAATCTATAAATCAATTTGGGGAGAATTGACATCCTAAGAATACCGAGTATTCTAACACATGAACATGGCATATTTCTCCATTTATTTAGATCTTTTTGAATTTAACTCAGCAGCATTCAGTGTATAGGATATACATATAATCAGGTCTTAGTTTGTAGCTTAACTGAAAAATCTTTTTTTTTATTAGTTTCATTCACATTTATCACTATGATTGGACATATTTTATCCCAACTGTCAACTTATTTTTTTAATGTTTATTATGTTTGCTATATTTCTTTCTTTTTTTTTTTTTTTAAAGATTTTATTTATTTATTCGACAGAGATAGAGACAGCCAGCGAGAGAGGGAACACAAGCAGGGGGAGTGGGAGAGGAAGAAGCAGGCTCCCAGCGGAGGAGCCTGATGTGGGGCTCGATCCCAGAACGCCAGGATCACGCCCTGAGCTGAAGGCAGACGCTTAACCGCTGTGCCACCCAGGCGCCCCTGCTATATTTATTTCTTGTATATATTTTGCTCTTTAGAAATATTCTTGGTATTAGAAAAATATGTAATTCTATTACAATGATAACATTTGTATTTATAACATTTTTAATGTCCTTAGTCACCTATTTTCTTATCCAGCCTTTTACTATTGACTTTGTCAGTTTTTGTTTCCTTCACCTCCAGTCCATTGCCTCTACAACAGTGAGCTTATTCTCCTTTCTCCCATTTTTTTTTCAGTTTACTTATTTTTTTTAGTAATCTCTGTGCGCAATGTGGGGCTCGAACTCACTACACCAAGATCAAGAGTCTTACGCTCTTCTGACGGAGCCAGCCAGGCACCCCTCTTTTCTCCCATTTTTAAGATGTATTATTTCTACTTTGTTACAATATACAGTGTTTACATATTTATCTTCCACCCTTGTTGCCACTTTTGTTTTAATTTTAGATCTACAATAACATATTAAAATATTCTTGATAATTTTGGAGTTTTCCAAGTCATGTGGTTGAATAAACTCTGTTTCCAGGTGACTTCTGCAGTAAGACTCATAGACACAGAAATCCCAAAGTTCTTCTAGATCTCAAACTATTTTTCTAGTCTTGATACTTGAAGGACAGCTGAGCTGAACATTAAATTCTTGAGTTACACTTAAAAAAAAATGTTCCTTTTCTAAACGCGGGGACTGAAGTCAATGACCCTGAGATCAAGACCTGAGCTGAGATAGTCAGATGCTTAATGGACTGAGCCACCTAGGTGCCCCTTGGGTCACACTTTTTTTTTTTTTTTTTTTTTTTTTTTTAAGATTTTGTTTATATATTTGTCAGAGAGAGAGTACAAGCAGGGGGAGCAGCAGGCAGAGGGAGAAGGAGAAGCAGGCTCCCCACTGAGCAAGGAGCCCAATGCAGGACTCAGATTCCAGGACCCTGGGATCATGACCTGAGGTAAAGGCAGATGCTTAACCAACTGAGGCACCCAGACGTCCCAGGTCACACATTTCTTCATAGAATTTTAAAAAGTAAAATTCCCCTATAGTTTCGCTTTGTATGGTGTTTTTGAGAAAGCTGATATCAGTCTAATTATTTAGTCCCTTTAAGTTATTTAATGTTTTCCCCTAGAGGCCTAGAGGACATTTTTTCTTTATCTTTGAAATCAAATAGATTTACCAGCCACAGTCTCTGAATTTCCTGTTCCAGAATAATCTTCCCAGGTATCCTGTGAGCCCTTTGTATATTCAGGTCTTGTTTTCAGTGTTTTAACAATATGAAGTTTTCTTGGATTATGGGTTTTAATATTAATTTTGTTTCATTTTATTTTTCAGGGACTTCATTGGCCCAGCTTCCATGTCAGTCACTCCTTCACAAATGCTTTCCACTTTCTTCTTTCCTTTCACTTTCACTCTCTTTGTCTTCCTGCCTTTCCTGGCTCAGTGCTCCTTTTACCGTTACCTATAGGGTTTTCTTCCCTAAGCATCTTTTAATATAGCGTTTGTTTCTGAGGTGACTCTCTTCCAGTTCAATCAGCTCCCCTTTCATTTCCTCGTAGTTTTTTGATCCATCTTTGTTTTTAATTTTTGAGTTTCTGATTAAAAGTGTTTTTTATATTCCCAATGCTTGAGATGTTCAGTTTACTTTGCAATACTGTTTCATTTTTCTTTTTCTTAAAGAATTTTTGGGGGAGTGGGCTAGGTGATTCTTACAAGTCGAGGTACGTTGGTTCTGATTTTCTGTTTCCATGTAGTACCTTTTCCTAGACTTTTCCATGTTTTTTTCTATTTATATACTTAGGGTGTGTACTGGATTCCTTATTCAGTGGTCCCTTCTGTCAGTGTAACAACATCCAGTTTCTTTAGTGGATGATTTTATGCGGACTCTGATTACTGGTTTTGAGATTCTTTGTGTGTATATATCTTGCAGGAATCTAAAAATTTTCCTCTTTCACTCTGTATCCCTTTCACTACACGTTTCCCAAAAAGTGCTTCTTTTTTCTTCTTTACTCCTCTCCCTGCCAAAGTATGTTTTCTGAAGACTGCTACCTTGAATCACATACTCTTTTAAGCCCCTTGCTGTTGTCTGTTTTCTCATCTCCCGGTATATTTTTCCTAATTTTCACACTTAGGATAGATTCTCTCCTTCTGGTGGCGATTTTAGACCAATTTTTAGGGCCACTGCTATCCCCCCCTTCTCTCTTCTAGGACTTTCTCAGACTGTCCATTTCCCATCACAGAGGCTTGCCATAGGGGTATTCTGGTGTTTTCTCACTTTGTATTCCAGGTAACTTAAAGTTGAGGCATTTCTGTTTTCTGGTAGTTGGAAGGCATAGTGTGTGTGTGGTGTGTCTTGTTCTACACTGTTTTTGGAGGGTGTTTGGCAACACAGGTCAAAGCAATTGTCATTATCCTCCATCAGTAGGTTTTCCAAAAAATGAAATGGAAGCATTTAGAAGAGAAAATACGCGAATTCACTCATAATGAGAGTACTGTTTCACAATCCTTTTGTTTCAGTATTCCCTTTTTGTATGTGTAACTGTCATTTGTAAAGTTTTCATTTTATAGGTCACATTCAAAATAATTTAGAGAATGTTGTACCAGATAATGTCCTAAATCCCTCCAAACTTGTACCCTGTGTTCTGAACCCTCAGTCTTTACACTTTATTGCTCAGCTTCCTTCTGGCATATCCATCTCAAAGAAGCACTGTTTTGTCAATCAACTTTGATAGGTGCATTGTGCTGGGTCAGGCATTTGTTAAATGCAAAAGCCAGAGAGAAAAACATGACCTTCTAACCTCCAGGGCACTTACTAATTGGGAAGAGAGCACTTTAAACCTCAAGAATACCTGTGGAGCTACTGCCATCCTGTAGAAATGACCAACTATCCCTCACTCCATATATCCCTTCATGATACAATTTCTTCACTAGTCTGTAGGCATGAAGGAAATCCATGACCTGGAGCCCTGATATTTTATTCAGTAGTTTCTTTCTACTGTTTTTACCCTGCAAAGTAGAATAATGATGTCTCTGTCTCATCATAAGAGCCTTCCTTTGTTTGGAGGAAAGGACAGTAATGCATGGGCAATGCTGTCAGCCATAACAGAAGAGGTAGAGTGGTGATACATCATTAGACTTCATGCTAAAAATGAGGTAACTTAAATTTTTTTTTAAAGATCTTATTAATTTATTTGTCAGAGAGAGAGCAAGAGCCCAAACAGGGGGAGTGGCAGGCAGAACAGGAGAAGCAGGCTTCCCACTGAGCAAGGAGCCCAATGTGGGACCCCATCCCAGGACCTGGGATCATGACCTGAGCCAAAGGCAGTCACTTAACTGACTGAGCCACCCAGGCATCCCTTAGATTTCTTTTTTAAAAAGTCCTTTTAAATTTTTTTTAAAAAGATTTATTTTGGGGGGGGAGTGCAGAAGGAGAGGGAGAAGCAGACTCCTGGCTGAGCTGGGAGCCCAATGCAGGCTTGATCCCAGGACCCTGAGATCATGACCTAGGCCCAAGGCAGATGCTTAAAAGACTGAGCCACCCAGGCTCCCCAAAATATTTTTAATTCCTAAAGATTATTCGTTTATGTATTTGAGAGCACTAATGTGCGTGTATGGGATGGGGCGAGGGGGCGGAGGGAGAGGGAAAAGCTGACTCTGCACTGTCCGGGGCTTGATCCAAGGACCTGAGATCATGACCCCAGCTGAAACCAAGTTGGAGGCTCAACCAGCTGAGCCACCCAGGCACCCTGGTGACTTAGATTTCATATGGACTAGGAGATTTGAAAGGTCAGGGAAAAAGGGCTGCTTGGACCGGATGGGGGCTAGGAGTTGCCATGAGATGCAAATGGGAAAATACTGTATGAACAAGGTCTTTCGAAGTGTTTTCAAATATCTCAAATAGGCTTGGTTCAAATCAGTACTTCTCAACCAGGGTGATTTTGTCCCCCTGGAAACATTCGACCACGTCAAGAGACTTGTGGTTTCATAGCTGGCAGGGAGGTGGGGGGGTCAGTGGGGAGGAGCAGGTTAGTAGGTGGGCGGGGAGAGGGAGGAGCTACTGGAATGGAAGTCACCTCTGGGCGGAGGTCAGGGGTGCCGCTACAACTACAAATGCGCAGGACAGCCTCTCACAACCATTTTGTTCAGCCCACCATGTCAGTAGTGCTTAAGTTGAAAGACTTGTTGAAATGAAGGAGACTGGCAAGAAATGGAAGTAGGAAATACACATTTTCTTTATTGAATTCTGGTACATTTCTAGCTTTTTAAATGCACTACCCGATTCCTTAGGCTGCATTCTCTTGACCAGGAAATTAAGGACTGAAACTGTCATCCTCCAACTCATGTCCCCACCATTACTGAACTTAATACCCCGCCAGGTTTTTATGTGGGAAGTCCATTTTCCCAGTAGGGTGTATCAACAACAACAGAAAGAGGGAGGAGAAAGGAGAAGATGCAGGAGAAGAGGAGGAAAAAGAATCAACAGTTCTGCCCACTTATATTTCCTACAAGCAAGACCGTTCCTTTGGATCTTGGATGTTCACTGGCAGCAGAGATAGTCCCATTGGAGCAGCTGCCTGTGTGGCTTAGTGCCCGCCCCTGGCAGGTGCATCTGGAAGTACCTGTTTCTTAGATCCTCAAACTGCCTTTGGATTGCTGGGGGACGACCTAGTGTTTTTCTAAGCACATCACGGGGCACTGATCGCTTCAGGAGTCCTGGATGCCTGACGATACAGGTTAGTCCTTCAGACACCTCCCGCCCTGATGCTGCTTTCTGAGGTCAGAGACTAGCTCTCTGTACTGAGAAGACTCAGTACTGTGTAAGGGAAACCAGTCCGCTTACCACGTAGCTTTCCTCCTTCAACTTCATCCTGGGCCCTGAGAGGACAGAGGAGTATCAGGCCTAAGTAGGGGCAAGGCACTATCTTTATCTAGCAAATACTCACGAAAGCACTTACTTATGCCAGGCCCATATATAACAAGTCTGGTCAAGTCGGCAAACAACCCTGTGGGGAAAGTGTCAGAATTTTACGGACAAAGGAAGGTGAGTCCACGCGCATAACCACCACCAGGACTGGGGCTCGGCCCGCGGAGCGAAAAGGGTGCGGAGTGCCGGCTTCCGCAGGAGGGAGGGAAGGTCGGCCGGGAGAACGCGACCACGTGGCCTCTAGGCCCAGCCAGCCCGGCCCTTCCAGCGGCTCAGAGCAGCCACCGAGTTTGGGGACCTTCCTGCGATCCTAGAGCGGCCCCGGAAGTGCATCCGGCCAACGGAAGTCCCCTCTCGGCGGGGGCGGGGCATCGCGCAAGCTCCTCTAGGTGGCGCGGGACAGCAGGTAGGGCTGGGAGCTCCAGCGGGACACGCAGTGGAGGTTCCGGGCCGAGGGGCCGGGGGCCGGGGGGGCCGGGGGGAGGGGCGAGGAGACCTACGTCGCGCGTCCTTCCCGACGGCCCGGGCCCGGACCGGCTTCTCCGAGGGTACTCGGGTCCCCTCAGGGAGGGCTGTCTGAACTGCCGTGTGTACGTCTACGGCTCTTACCGCCCCACGTGCTGTATAATCCACTCTGTTTTCGTCTGTTGTTCGTCTTAACCCCCAGCTTGCTTCTGGCCTAACGTTAGTAGGAGCTCCTCCAGGGCAGACGTTTGTGTCTGTTCTGTTGAACTCGTGAGTAACAATTGCTGACGGCCCAGAACTGCCTGGCGGGAGTTAACGATACGTGTTGGCTGTTGCAGGTTTGTTCACTGCAGCATCCGAGGGGCCTAAAACGGGCCTGGCACATAGTTGGAACTCAGTTTTTCTTGAATGAATGAATGAATGAATGAATGAATGAATGAATGAATGACGGACGAATGACTTATGACGAAGGAAACAGATTTTCTGTCATTAGCTAAGCTGTGTCAGTAAATGCTTCTGAGTAGGGCACTGAGGGCTCTGGAGAAAGAGAATCCTAGCAGAGAGAGGCTTCTAGGGCAACGGGGGGGGGAGGATAGCAATTTTTTAAAAAGTATATTGTAGTTAGCAAATAACCGCATGGCTAGCAGTGACAGAAAGTGCTAATGTCATCATTATGGTTCTCACCAGTAGGCGCTCTGCTTTATTTTATAATGCTAATTGATACCTGACATCCAGTTTCAGCAAAATGACTAGGTTACATTGGATTTTTCAGTGAATACAGAGCCAGAAAAACACAGCACTCAGTTCCCTGGCAATAATGGAGGTAGAAATTAAAATGTGAAATGTTTGTGATCTCATTGAGAACGCTGTGGTATTCATGCTTCACTCTTAGGTTGTTTTTGTTTGTTGGGTATTTTTGCTGGTTGGTTGTTTTTGCTTTTGTGTAAGTCGATGGGACTTACTTGGATATAAGCTATGGGATATTTGCTGTTGGACATGGAATGAGACAAATGGGATTAACAATTTTTGTTTTCTGACATTTTAGCAACTCAGTTTTCATGCTCTTCACATTGTTACAGTGTTATTAGCCAAAGAATTCTACATACTTAAAGTCTTTAATCACTTAACACATCTTTTAGAGATGGAAGCCTTAATTATACAGAATTATTGCTCGGACATAATTTTTCTATTCACAGGAATAAATCCAGTTACTCTGAGGCATCCACTAAATAATTTGAGGGTTTTAAAAAAATACATACCAACTGAATTGAACATATTCAAATAAGGAAGTATAAGTTAGCCCAAGACTCACTCAATTATTAATGTCATTTAAAATTTACTATCTGCAAAATTGTATTTATTTGGGGGCCTGGATATCAGTGTTTTACTTTCTATCTCTGTATGGGTAAAACCTCATGTAAAAGGTGGCTTTTGGGGCAGAAGACATATCCTTGTTGGTGCCCCTTGTGGTTTTGTTTATTCTGAGTGTCTAAGTCTGACTATACACGCATATGTATCTCATACTTCGGAGCATCTTTTATGGATTTTCTTTTTAGATTCATTTATTGCCTTTCAGTTTTATGGTGATACAACTTTGTATACATAACTTTTAAAAAAAAAATTTATTTCCCTTGGGGCACCTGGGTGGCTCAGTTAAGTGTCTGCCTTGGGCTCAGGTCATGGTCTCAGGGTCCTGGGATTGAGCCCTGCGTCAGGCTACCCCCTGCCCAGCCGGGAGTGTGCTTCTCCCTCTCCCTGTGCCTCTCCCCTCCACTCGTGCTCTCTCCCCCCAACTCTTAAATAAATAAATAAATAAAATCTCTTAAAAAATTCTATTTCCCGGGGCGCCTGGGTGGCACAGCGGTTAAGCGTCTGCCTTCAGCTCAGGGCGTGATCCCGGCGTTATGGGATCGAGCCCCACATCAGGCTCCTCTGCTATGAGCCTGCTTCTTCCTCTCCCACTCCCCCTGCTGTGTTCCCTCTCTCGCTGGCTGTCTGTATCTCTGTCGAATAAATAAATAAAATCTTTAAAAAAAAAAAATTCTATTTCCCTCCAAATACACGCATATATAGGTATAGGAGGCCAGCACTCATAATGACCGCCTTTTAAGTCTTGCCCTGCTTTTATCCCTTGAAGGGCAGCCATCTTGCTCATTTAGTACCTATCTGCCTTTTTTATCCCCTTTTCCTCTTTACTTCCTCCTCTATCCAGTTATTCCTAAATGATAGTCCTCACTGCAGATCATAACTGCTTTTTTCCCTTCAGTTATTTGGCCTTAAGTAGTGAAAGTCATGTGATTTTTGGAGTTGGAGACCTACATTTAAATAAAAAACTTTAGTTTCTTCCTTTTTTCTTGCATATGCCAGTGAACTATTCTGAACTTGAATTTCCTCATTTGCAGATTATAATCCCAAAATTGGTAATTTGTAGGAATTAGATTATCAATATAAGTACCATAAATATAAGCCCAGCACAGTGCTTGCCACATAGAGGATATTCAGTAAATATTAGTACCTGTCTCTTCATCTTTTTTCCTTCCCATTAGATGTCTAACAGCACCCACACCTTTACCAATGGCCTTTTTTTTTTTTTTTTTTTTTTTTACATGTTTACCTAAAGGCCACTTAAGTCAAATCCAGCTTTGGCTCACTACTTTCTAAAATAACCCAAATTTTCCAGATTCACCCTTTGAGTAGGTTGGGTTATAGCCCCTTTTAGTGTTCATTTAGGAACTACAAACTCCTTCCACATAATAGAGCATATGCAGTGGTGCTTGAACTGTCTGTGGTAGGTAGAGATGTTTCTTCAGAACATTGGCAGATCCCAATGCAATCTCTATCAAAGTACCGACAGCATTTTTCACAGAGCTAGAACAAACCTAAGATTTGTATGGAGTCACAAAAGACCCCAAATAGCCTTAGCAACCTTGAAAAAAAGAACAAAGCTGGAGGCATCACAATTCTGGACTTCAAGTTCTATTACAAAGATGTAGTAATCAAAGCGGTATAGTACTGGCACAAAAATAGACACACAGATCAATAGAACAGAATAGAAAACACAGAAGTGAAGCCACAACTATATGGTCAATTAATCTTTGACATAGGAGGAAAGAATATCCAGTGGGAAAAAGTCTCTTCAACAAATGGTGTTGGGAAAACTGGAAAGCAATGTGCAAAAGAATGAAACGGGATCGCCTTCTTACACCACACACAAAAATAAATTCAAAATGGGTTAAGGATCTAAATGGGAGACCTGAAACCATAAAAATCCTAGAAGAGAACACAGGCAGTAACCTCTTCAACATTGGCCATAGCAACTTCTTTCTAGATATGTCTCCTGAGGCGGGGGAAATAAAAGCAAAAATAAACTATTGGGACTTAATCAAAATAAAAAACTTCTGCACAGCAAAGGAAACAGTCTACAAAAGTAAAAGGCAACCTATGGGATGGGAGAAGATCTTTGCAAATGACATATCTGATAAAAGGTTACTATCCAGAATATATAAAGAACTTCTACAACTCAACACCCCAAAACCAAATAATCCAGTTAAAAAATGGGCCAGAAGACATGACCCAGACATTTTTTCAAAGAAGACATCCTGATAGCTAACAGGCACATGAAAAGACATTCAACATCACTCACCATCAGGGAAATGCAAATCAAGACTACAATGAGATATCACCTCACATCAGTAAGAATGGCTAAAATCAACAGCACAAGAAACAGCAGGTGTTGGAGAGGATGTGGAGAAAGGGGAATCCTCTTGCACTGCTGGTGGGAATGTAAACTGGTACAGCCACTCTGGAGAACTGTATGGAGTTTCCTCAAAAAGATAAAAATAGAACTACCCTATAATCTAGCAACTGCACTGCTAGGTATTTACCCAAAGAATACAAAAATACTAATTCAGAGGACACGGGCACCCCGATGTTTATAACAGCATTATCTACAATAGCCAGACTGTGAAAACAGCACATGTCCATTAACTGAAGAATGGATAAGGAAGATACACACACTGGAATATTACTCAGCAACAAAAAAACCTTGCCATTTGCAACAACATAGATGGAGCTATAGTGTCTTACGCTAAGAGAAGTAAGTCAGTCAGAGAAAGACAAATACCATACGATTTCACTTTTATATGGAATTTAAGAAACAAAGCAAATGAGCAAAGGGGGAAAAGAGAGGCAAACCAAGAAACAGACTCAACTATAGAGAACAAACTGATGGTTACCAGAGTTGGTGGTTGGGGAGGGATGGGTTAAATAGGTGATGAGGATTAAGGAGTGCACCTGTGATGAGCACTGGGTGTTATATGAAAGTGTTGAAACATTACATTGTACACACGAAACCGGTAGTACACTATGTTAACTAACTGGAATTTTAATAAAAACTTAAAAAGAAAAACACCAAAACACTGGCAGATCTCTATAGGTTAATCACAGAACAGACCCTTAGAATTTTGGAGCAGAGTCATGCCATTCTCTTCAAATAATTACTCTCCTTTTGAGAAACAGCTTTTGGCTTGCTACTGGACCTTAGTAGAGAATAAATGTTTGGCCATGGACCACTAAGCTACCATGTGACCTGATCGGCTCCTCATGAATTGGATGTTGTCTGATACACCAAGCCATAAAATTGAGTGTGCACAGCAGCTTCATTATTAAATGGAAGATACACACACACACACACACACACACACACACACATACACATATACTCATAGAGAGAGAGTGTGTGTGGCTTGAGCAGGCTTGCAGACACAAATAAGTTGCATGAGGAAGTAACCCAGTACTGCAGGCCTTACTCTTGCTGCATTACTTCCTATCTGCCTGAACCTATGGCCCCATGGGGGAGTTCTCTATGACCAGTTGAATGAGGAAGAAAAAATCTTGGGCCTGGTTTACAGGTGATTCTGCATGACATCTACAAAAGTAGACTGTTGCAGCACTATAGGCCTACTCTGGGACAGTCCTGAAAGACAGTGATAAAATAAAATTCTCCCAGGAGACAGAACTTCAAGCATTGCACCTGGTTGTTCATTTTTTTTAGGGGAGAGGTAGCCAGAAGTATGAGTCTGTAACAATTCATGGGCTGTGCCTCTTGGTTTGGCTGAATGGTTAAGGTACCATTGGAAGGATTAGAATATTGGAAACAAGGAGGTCTGGGGGAAACTATGTGAATAGACCTCTCCAAATAAGCAAAAATGTGAAGTTTCATGTGTGCCATTGAATGTTTACCAAAGGGTGACCTCAGCAGAGGAGGATTTTATTAATTGGGTGGATAGGATGACCTGTTCTATGGCTATCAGTCAGCCTCTTTCCCCAGACACTCCTGTCACTACTTAGTAGGATCCTGAACAAAGTGGCTATGGGTGCATGGTCGCACTTCCACTCGCCAAGGCCGTCCTAGTTAGAGCCACTGCTGAGTACCCAATCTGTCAACAGCAGAAACCAACACTAAACTCTCCGTATGCATCATTTCTTAGTGTCGTCAGCCAGCTACTTGACTGAAGCACGCTGGACTTCTTCCACCATGGAAGGGGAAGTGTTTTGTTCACACTAGAATACACACTTATTCTGGATATGGATTTGCCTTCCTGGCCTACAGTGAGTGCTTCTGCCAAAATTGCCTTCTGTGGGCTTACCACTTACCACGGTAGTGGCCTTATCCACTCTCATGGTATTCTACACAGCATCACTTCTGACCAAGGGACCCATTGCAGAGCCAATGAAGTGGGCATTGGACCTGTGTTCATGGAGTCCACTAGTCTTACCATAGTCCCCATCATCCTAAAGCACTTGGGTTAATGAAATAGTTAAATGACCTTTTAAAGACTCAGTTATGGCACAGCTAAGTGGCCATACGTTGCGGAGTTGGTACTGTCTTCCGGGATGCAGCGTATGCTCTAAGTCAACGTCTGCTATATCATGCTATTTCTCCCATAGCCAGGGTTCAAAAGTCCAGAAATCAAGGGGTAGAAATAGAAGTTACTTCACTCACTCTTAACCTCTACAAGAAATCCACTAGCAAAATTTTTATTTCCAGTACTGAGCTTACTTACCGCTGGTCTAGGGAGGAATGTTCCCCTAGATGTCACCACATGACACAACAAGGATTCCATTGAACTGGAAGTTGAGACTGATAGCTGACTCCTTTGGGCTCCATAATGCCCCTGAATCAACAAAGAGGAGGATCACTATCCTGGCTGGGGTGACTGATCACCCCAAGGGGAAAGCGGGTTGCTACTAGTACTACACTACCTGTATTTTAGTACAACACTGCCTGTGGTTAATGTCAGTGGACGGTTGTGACAACCCAGTGCAGGCCTCAGACTGCTAATGGCTCAGAGTCTGGGAATGAAGGCTTGGGTCACTCCACCAAGCAAAGAACCACAACCAGCTGAGGTGCTTGCTCAGTTAATGGGAATATGGAACGGATAGTGGAAGAAGGTTGTTATAAATAACAGTTATGACCATGAGACTAGTTGCAAAAAAAATAGGACAATAGTCATGACTGTTTCTTTATTGTTTTGATAGGAATGTTTATATATATCAACCAGATTTTTTGTTTTCTTTCTCTCTTGTCCTCTTATCATTTAACATAAAATATGTCAATGATACTTAATTTTATACTTCAGTATTTAGATTAAGGGGTTTCAAAAGGAGTGTGAATCAGGTAGGAGATGAATGAATATCAGCAAAGACAATTTTTTAAAGGTGGGGGAGGGGGAAGGTGAGGGAGAGGGACGTTGTATCCTCTCCTGAGAAAAGAGTTAGTGTGGTCATGGTTTTTTGGGGATTCTGGTATCATTTAGATGGAAGTACAGTTTTGTAACTATCTTTATTAGGATATTAAGTGTGGTTAAGGAGATGTGTATTGGTACCAAGTTGACATGGGGTGGATTGGGATGGCTTATGATGTGCCAACTTGGCCAAGCTGAACCACATTCCCCAGAATTCTCATTCTAGTATGTTGCTGTTAGGGTGGGCTGCAGGAAGTCTCCTGAGAGTTACTGGGCAGGAGAGAGGCTACAACCATTACTAGCGGACATACGTTGTTGCTAATCAGCTGGCTCACCTGGTTGGTGTGAGGCCGCACCTGGGCTTGCAGTTGTTCTCTTCCCCTGGATCTTCCTTGTGGTTGTTTGACACCTGATCCAGCTGTATGTGTTCAACTCCACAGTGAAGGGTTCCATTTCCACAGGATACCTTTGTCACAAAAGTCAGAGGCAACAGAAATGGACACGGGTACTAGATGGCTTGTGATCTTCCTTTCCTGACTACCTGCTTGTGGGCTCTGGGTCTCATGGAGACTGGTTAGCCAGCACCCCAAATGCATTGACAGACAGACAGATACATAGATGATAGGTAGGTACGGAGGTAGGTATCATTTGTTCTCTGGTTGAACTCTGACTGATACAGGGGAAAATAGGACTCTGAACCCAGAATCTTTGGCCCACACCCCTACTGTGGTGTTCTTTTCTTCCTTTTTTTCTTCTGGTCATTAAAATTTGTGGCTTTATTTGTCTTTCTTTGAAACACATGCAAACGTGGGTTCTTTTTCAATTTCTTTGTTCCACTTCCACAGCAGGCAAAGTATTACCAGTGATTTTCAAAAATGAGTGTAAGCAAATCACCTGGGGTCTTGTTAAATGTAGGTTCAGCTTCTGTAGGTCTGGATCGTAATTTTTAATAATTTCCTAGGTGATGCCTGTAATATTACTTGTATTCATTTTCTCTTGCCACCTTAACAGATTACCACAAACTCAGTGGTTTAAATAATATAAATTTATTATTTCATACTTCTTTAAGTCAGAATTCCCAGTTAGCTGGTTTCTCTGGGGCACCTGGGTGGCTCAGTCAGTTAAGCATCTGCCTTTGGCTCAGGTCATGATCTTAGGGTCCTGGGATCAAGCCCCGAGTCAGCTCCCTGCTCAGATGCTTCTCCATCTCCCTCTGCTGCTCCTTCTGCTTGTGCTGGTCTCTCCCTGTCAAATAAATAAATAAATAAAATATTCAAACAAACAACCCCTCAGCTGGTTTTTCTACTCCAGGTTCCACAAGGCCAGAATCAGATTGTTAGCCATTTGGGTTCTTCTTGGTAGGCACTTGGAAAGAATCCGATTCCATGCTCATTCAGGTTGTTGGTGGAATTCAGTTCAGAACTGAATTGCCCATATCCTTATGAAAGAAAGCGAAGATCTGAATCAATGGAGGTACACTGTGTTCAGGGATTAGAAGACACAAAACAGTAAAGATTTCAGTTCTCTACACTGATTTATAGGTTTAATATGGATCCTTTCAAAATCTCACCAGGAATTTTTATAGAATTTATTCTAAATTTTATATGGAAAAGAAAGGGACCTAGGAAAAACTAAAGTTTGAAAAGAATAAAGTGGGAGGAATCACTATGCCTGATGTTAGGGCTTACCGTCTATCTACAGTGATCAAGGAAAGGTAGTGCTGGAGACATGGAGTTCAGTACAACAGACTGGAGAACCCAGAAGCAGAGCCACACAAAAATGCCCAGCTGATTCTTCGCAGAGCTGCAGAAACAATTCAGCAGAGGAAAGGGAGTCTCTTCAGACAATGGTGCTGGTGCAGTTGGGCATCCACAGGCAAAACAATAAAAATAGCCTGAACTTCACACCTTGTACAAAAATCAGCTCAAAATGAATCATGGACTAAAATATAAGACCTAAACTATAAAGCTTTTAGAAGAAAAGATAGGAAATCATCAGGACCTAGATTTAGGCAAAGATTCTTAGAATTGATTTCAAAAGCATGGTTGATTAAAGGAAAACTTAATAATCTGGTCTTCATCAAAATTTGAAAGTGTTGCTCTGTGAAAGACTGTTAAGGATTAAAAGACAAGCTACAGATAGGGGAAGACATTTGCCAACCATATCTCTAACAGAGGACTTGTGTCTAGAATATAGAAGAACTCATCAAATCTCAAGCAACAAACAATTCAGTTAGCTATGGGCAAAAGTCCCATACGGGCACTTGACCAAAGAACAGCCAACATCGGCAGGCACCATTCATGCTCCACATCACCTCTCAGGCACCCTCAGTTACAGGGTGAACGTTTTTCTCTTCGTTGCATGTTTTTCTCAAATTCTGTCAGATGAATTTAGACACCTTTCTCTTTTTAACAGAAATACCAAGGAGAGGACATTGTGTGACTGGCCGGCAGCTCAGGGAGCACAGGAGTAATGTGGACGAGTCCATCGAGAGGTGGCTTACCCGGAGCGAGGCTGGGGCGCAGGGCAGGGAGGGA